>NC_058407.1:11831932-11921009 GCF_002201575.2 Neomonachus schauinslandi | reverse complement strand
GGAGTCCTCCTAGCCGAGGGGCGACAGGGGAGTCCTCCTAGCCGAGGAGGGACAGGGGAATCCTCCTAGCCGAGGAGGGACAGGGGAGTCCTAGCCGAGGAACGACAGAGGAGTACTAGCCGAGGAGGGACAGAGGAGTACTAGCGGAGGACTAATCACTGTTAGCAGGAGTGGTACTGCGCAGAAACCAACGTTGGTGATCTGCCGCTGGCCGGCCAGGGCCCTGCAGAAGGGACAACAGGAGGCTGACTCACGGCTTCCTGTGCGCATGGCCTCAGGAGACGGATTTAGCTGTTCAACACCCAACACACACTGCTCAGCTCCGTCACCTGCCCCTTCGCCAGGAGAGCTGCTAACGTGCCCATCTCAGCGAGCATGCAGGGCTGGCCATTTGCTACCGTCTCTTCCCCCGACTGTGGGTCACTCCGACGCAAAAATGAGCCTCACATCGCTGCCCCCCACCCTCCTCAGCAGCCCTCCCTCTAGCCCCCTAAGAACTCAACAGTGTTGGGGGGGCAGGGGAACTCGGCCAGGCACCTTCACGCACACACCCCACACCCTGCGCACGGCTGTGGACCTGCTCAGAGCAGGCCCCCGTCAGCAACCTTGCTCCCCACTCCCCCTGCTTCAACATTCCCACAAAGCAATGTCCAAGACCCTGCAGCAAGGGCTGGAGGAACTTCCACAGTCTCCTAAGACAGAAAGGACAGGGAGGCGGCGGGGGCGAAGGGCTGGGGGAGACAGGGCCATTTCCATCACCTGCCCCCGAGGTCAGTACGGTGACCAGCAAGGTCTGGAACGAGCAGGGCTGTGATCCCCGGCCCTGGCCTCCCCCGCTGCACCTCCCCAGGGCTGGCCCAGCTGCGGGCATGTTTAGTCACCGCTCCACAATCGGGCAAGAATGTACCTGCGCGTGCCGGCGAGGCTATACCATAAAAGGAAACATTCCCATCCCTTTCAGAAGGAACCGTTTTCCCAGGGCTGTCCAGGCCCCGTCCCTGGGATGGCTGGAATTCCTCTAATTGTGTGAGGAGGAGTCAGATGCTGGGCTGCTGAACAACAGGAAGCAGAGCCCGCCCACACACACACACGCACGCCCGTGTGCAGACACACATGCACACAGACATGGACAAGCTGCGTGGGGACGCGTGGGCATGCGGGGACACACGTACATGCGCTGGCACAGATATGCGTGAGCACGTGTACACAGAGTATGCACACGCATGCCCACACAGACGCACGTATGTGGGGGTGCACACACAGGTGCACATACAGCTATGTGCGTGGACACTCACACACGGAGGCCTGCACGCACTTCAATTTGCAATGCTAGCCCCAAACTCTATGCAATCTCCATCCCCCCCACCATCTCCAGTCCTTCCTCTCCTGACCTTTCTTTTTTTTTTTTTTTTTTTAAAGATTTTTATTTATTTATTTGACAGAGACAGAGACAGCGAGAGAGGGAACACAAGCAGGGGGAGTGGGAGAGGGAGAAGCAGGCTTCCTGCGGAGCAAGGAGCCCGATGCGGGGCTCGATCCCAGGACCCTGGGATCGTGACCTGAGCCGAAGGCAGACGCTTAACGACTGAGCCACCCAGGTGCCCCCCTCTCCTGACCTTTCACCTCCAATACCTGAAGCACCAGGGTCAGCACAGCCTAAAAGGAAACACCCCCATACTTTCATTTTACACTTTAAAGAAGCCTTACTTCACTTTGCCAGGATGTTCTTTTGCGCAAATGCTTCTGCAGAGGAAAACCGATGGAGGCCCCTCACGTTTTCTCAGCTCTTGTCCCCACCACTTGGCACCCCAAATCCACCTGCCTGTAGTGAAGGACACCGTGGCCCCATAAGTCTGGAAAGGTCTCCTCAATTCTTACAGTGGGTTTAGGCCTATTATCTGGTGGTTTCACAATAACCCGAGGCAATGGATAAGGCAGGCACACTGTCCCTGGTTTGCGTGTGTCTCTTCTCACAGCACTTCTGGACTTGTTCCTGAGCTCAGAAGCATCTGTTCTGGGTACTGGGATGGTTAGAATTCTCAGCAACCAGTAAGCTCTCTGCCTGACTCAGTTTACTCTGCCACACCCCTGGTGCATTCCAGCGGGGACCCTCCATAACACCCTCTCTCTCAGCCCTTCCCCACACGGTCACCTCAAGCACACAGAGTTCAGCCCGCTCTGTTCTGACTGAAGTCCTTATTTGGGCCTATAAGGACTGAAGGCTTATTTGAAAATGCCCTTTCTTCCACCACACCAGGAGACAGCCAGCCAGACAGGAACCCCATGGAACCACGGGAGTGCACCCTCCAGAGACAGCCCAGTCCTGGGAAACGGGTTCCTTGCTGGGATGAAGGCCTTAGCCTGACTGAGGCCCTTGAACCCCTCCTGCCCGGTCCCTAACTTGGTGGGACTTGGGGAGAGACAGGACTATGAATCTCCCCATCGTGGTTTTTCTACTCTTTAAGAGAAGCAACAGCCTTTCCTTGGATGAAATCTTCTCGAATTCCCCCTTTAAAGAATAGCAGATAATGGGGCGCCTGGGTGGCTCAGTTGGTTAAGCGACTGCCTTCGGCTCAGGTCATGATCCTGGAGTCCCGGGATCGAGTCTCGCGTCGGGCTCCCTGCTCGGCAGGGGGTCTGCTTCTCCCTCTGCCCTCTTCCCTCTCGTGCTGTCTCATTCTCTCTCTCTCAAATAAATAAATAAAATCTTTAAAAAAAAAAAAAAAAAAAAGAATAGCAGATAAACACCAGAGCTGTCTGGGTGGTGGAGACAGGGTTCGTCAGAGCACACTTCGACGACCACTGTCCAGGCGCCCGGAGCAACGACAGAAGGCAGAGGCCGGCATTCCGATTTCTGCCCTGCACTCCCCCCTGGAGATGCCTGGCCCCTTGACCTCTCAGAATCAGAGGCCACGGCCTCACCAGCAGGGCCTCTCTAAGGACTGAAAGACATCGGTGCCTAAAGCACGCAGGACAGCACAGGCACCTGGAAGCATTGTCCTTAATAACCCCAGGCCCTTTGCACCTCCGGAGCTCTCCACTGTGCACCCTCCACAGAACAACAAAAAAGGTTTTAAGTTACATGTTCAGTGATGAGGCCATTCCCTCTCCTGATTTTATTTTAAACCCCAAACTTCCCGAGGGCTTTCAGAGCTGATACAGACGTTCAACACAGACAGGTGTTTCCAGCCAGCTCGGAAGGCCCAGCTCAGGTGGGAGGAGGGGAAACCTGACCCCAGGTATCTCACCTCAGGTATAAACTTATGCTAGGGGCTTTATTTATCGCTCACTTCCTCCATGAGAGGAGCTACCGATTCTTGTCCATAAAAGGCCACAAGGCTCGCAGAGTGGTGACATCAGGCCCGACAGGAAGTACAGAAGGAAGAGACTGGGCCTGGCCCACCAACAGCCGTTGCTGGGACTGACTCATAAAATGCTGAGATAAGGCCTCCCGGGGTTCCTGCAGGGCTGCTCTTGGGGTCACACCTGGAAGAGCGCCCTGCCCTTGGGACCTGTGTTCAAATCAACCAGGCCTCTTGAGCAATGGACATGGGCCAAGAAAAAAGCAAAGCAAAGAGCAGGTTCAGGTGGGGTGACACGCCTGCATGGGGTTGAGGCTGGCGGGGTGACCCATGACAAACAGACCTCAACTTTCCACCACCCCAGGGTCGCTCACTGTGTGAACCCCTGCTCCCTATCACCTGGAACAGGAAGCACTGGGCCAACCAGGGCCAATTCCTGGACTCCAGAGTTAGTTCTCCGCAGACCCCCATGAGTGTCAGGGTCTCATGGGCCAAAATGCAAAGCCTTTCACCAAGTTTGAAACGCGGAAAGACCTGTGGGTTCAAGCTCAGAACTTGGGGGCTGGGAAGGCCCTGGGCCACCAGCAGGCCTGCCTCGGTGCTGCAGAGAAGGAGCCGTCCACTCTCGTGGGAAGTGTTTTGGGGGCCTTACCAACTCATCTGGGACTTTCCCCAAAGCCAGCCCCCTTCACGAGCTTGGGTTACAGGCGCTTGGGAGGCGAGTCAAGAGGTGAGAAATGCAGATGGATGCTCCGTGGTCAGCACAGGCTCAGGCCCCCCTGGGTCCCGACTCCCCGCCAGTGGCTCCCAAGCACACACGTGTTCTCTCCATGGCACAAAGGTAGGCCCAGACCAGGGAGATGCTGGATCAGCAGCAACCCCAGCCAGAAAGCAGCTGGACTTGGCCCAGTGTCTCCACCCACACGCTCCCCCCAGGTGAGGCCGTGTCTGAACCCTGCGGAGGAGGCCCAGGTCTCTAGCTGCAGGAGGCCGAGAACAGGCGCCTCCCCCATCAGGCACCCTCGATAATTAGAAAGAAGCCCTGGGGACTGCACTTAACTTTCATTATGGTAGAGGGCAGGCGAGGCCCCAAACCAGCCCTCTCTCGGCCAAAATGCACCCAGCTGCTCACACAGGTAAACTCCCAGCGCACAGGCAGACCTGCCAGAAACCACTGCTGGCTGTTCAGACACCTTGTCCATGGGCGGGGCTGGGAGTGAGAATGTTCTCTGTGTGGGGCTGCTGCTGAGACAGTGCTGACAGGTTTGTCAGAGTAGAGGGAAATTCAAAAGTCACACGTGAGTGCTGACAGCCCTCAGCAAACGCAACCGGGACACTCAGAGACCGGACACTGGGAGGTCAGTCTGCCTTGCTCTTAAACCACATTCCACTCAGGGAACAACGGGGGGGGAGGGGGGGCCACAGCTGAGTCCAGTACAAGCCCCCGTTCACAGCTTTGCAGAGGGCTGGGCTGTCGGGGAGGGACGAAGGGAGCACAGGAAGGAAGGACAACAGAACCGTGGGAACAAGGTGGACACCGCCAGGCAGAGCTCAGGACACATTTGGCTCCAAGTCAGAGAATAAGCAGGCCTGGCTTTTCGAAATGCCCCCCCATGATGAGTTTCACCAGGCTTGTTGGAGAATGCAGGAACATCTGTGCTAGGAGGTGAACAGTAATGGCACGTAGAGATGCATCCTCAGGAAGCCAGTGGCTCCAGTTGTCTTGAGAAGGGGCAATAAAACGCGATGAGAAGCGTGTTGGTAACTCTTAGGTCAGGTTTCGCTCCTGGGACACAACCTCCATCCTTGGCTTTCAGCTTAGACCCTGGCCCTACTGTATTTGTGGACCAGCTCAGGGTGGAGACCGATCTTCATCAAGTCACAAAGTCTGGCTGGAATGACACCCTGGGCCCTGGTCAGCCTGGGCTGTCGGCCAAAAGAACACCAAGGATCCTCAGAGTTTATTGCAAAGGTGGACACTGGGCCAACAAGCCTTGGTCAAGACCAAAAAAAATTTTACAGAAGCCACTTAGAGAATCCCGACTTTCACGCCTGCAGACTTCAGCTCTCTTACTTCTCTTTAGTTTTAGAGTATTAGTCTTGTTCTCATCTGACAGCTTAATTCCAGAAATCAGGCAGGGGAAGGAAAGCAACCCTTTTCTCCGAACACACCAACATTCAAGTCCTGGCCTCCTGGCACAAGGCTCTGCTGGAGTCTTGGAGCCAGAACTTGAGAGAACAGGAAAAACGGCTGGTAAGCAGCATTCACAAGCAGCGAGGAATATGCCCAGGGAGGTTAAACGCACAAAGCGGCTCAGCCATTACAGACTTTGCAGGTGACTTTTGGTTGGTTGTTTTGGGGCTGAGGGGTGGGGCGGGCACAGAGACATTGAGCCAAGTTTTCAACCACCCTCAAAATTTCAGGGTCCAGGAGGGCACTTCATTCTTGTCACCCACTTCCAGTGGCCCAGCGCAAAGCACAGTGGGCCTACTGGGTTGAATTAAAAATCAAACAGAAAAGTAAGCCTAAATAAAGCTGAATCCTTGAAAAAGGATCCATGAGCCACAGATTCCTCCTCTAGAAAGAAGATTCTACAGAAATGAGACTGACAGGCATGCCCACATTATAATTAAGCAGCCTCATTCCAAGGACCGGGCTTTCCTTCTGCGGGGGTGGGGGCCTGGCCAAGCAGCCTCCTGGGATTGGCTTGTTTGGAGAATGCAGCCCCCTCCCTGTCCGGGCTCCACTGGGCCCAGGGCTGCGGGTCACAGTGCGGCACCCCGGGTCCCCACCACAAATCGACAGGGGACCCCTTCAGTCATAACGTTCTCCTGAAGCCCCAGAGAAGCCACATCGGCCCACGGGCCTCCTGCGGCCCGCTCGGGGTGTGGACAAGACGGGACAAGCTGGAGATGGCGTCTGCCCGCGCACGCCCGTGTGCTATGCGGCCGCTGCAGGGAGGCAGCTGGCAAGTCACTTCCTGTGCGTGCTGCCCCCCGAGCCCCAACTCTCGCAGGCTGCTCTTGGAGGAGACTAAGAAGGCGGCCTGGAGGAAGCATTTGGCTATCACCTGCGTTGGGCGAGCAGGAGCGTGGAGGGAGAGAACGCAGTACGCGGAGGGCAGGGGAGGGTTCGGTCAAGAAGCTGCATTTCCAGACTCCTCCGGCTACCTTCCAGAGGGCACTCGTCCATTACAGGCCAGGCACCCGACACACGCGCCTTGTTTCATGCCTGCAGTGACCCTCCAGGGAGGGTTCATTAAGCCGGGAGGCCGACAAGGACAGGAAGCCTCCGTGAAAGCGGCCCCCAGTCAGGCAGGAACCGACAGAGCCAGGCCTCAGCCCAAATCTAGTGCGAACCCAGCGCGCTCTTCTCCGCACGGGTCTTGCTCACAAGGCACGTCGCTCCTAAGGCTAAGGCTCACAGAGGCCCCCCGAACTGGGGCTGGCGACCTACTGTGGAGGCGCTGTGCCACTGGTCAAAGCCCCTCACGCTCGGCCCGCAGCCCCCAGGCTCGCTGGGGCTCCCTGCTCCAGCCGGGCTCTCTCCCTCCTCCTCCTCCGGTGCCCTTCCCTGCCCCTCAGGACCGCCTCCGGGTGGGGCCAGGTGGCCGGCGACCGTGCAGGCCCAGAGTGCGACCCTGTGGTGTGGACAGTGGGGGCCTGGCTCCCAACCTCCCTGCCGGCAGCGGGGCCTGTGTGTGCGGCGGCAGGCAGGGCTGGCGAGCCGGGCCCGAGCCTTGGGCCTGCGCATTCCTGCTCCAGGAGTCATCCCATCTGTGGCTTCCTCAGCCGCCTGTCCTGGTGAGCGTGTTCGCAGTCATGCTTCACTGTCCCCTGGAAGCATTTCCCCAGTGCCGCACCCACACAGCGCCTTTTTTTCCCCTCAGAAAGGCCTCGGAATGCAGACAACTCCACGGGGGCAACTGGCAGGGAGCATGTGGACAGCGAGTGAGGGCCTCCAGCCAGCCAGCCGTCCTCCAAACAGAAACTCGAGAACGAGGGGCAACGGTGCCCCCGGGGGACAGGCACCGGGTCGGCCATCAGGAGACCCTGGCTTCCAGGGCTGACTGCGGGCACTGGACAAGTCAGTAACGTGTATTTCTGGGCCTATCCTTCCCTTCACCTGTGAATGAGAAGGCTCACGTTCAGATGTGAAGGTAGCGCTAGAATTCTACCCCTCGCTGGCCCACGAAGGTCAGTCAACCACTGACAGAGCTCAGACGCCCACCGGACACCGAGCAACTGCTTGGTGACCAGCCCCTTCCTGTGCAGCTTCCGCCGAGCAGAGATGGGACTGGCATGGAGCAAAGGGTTAAATAGCTCTCAGATTAGCTGAGGCCTGGAATGAAGGCAGACCCTGCTGCCACTCCCCCCACCCCCAGAAATGCTGGGAGCTCATTAAAATACCATGAAGTTGCCCAAAGTGAACCAAACCTGGCATTCTACCTAATCAACAGAGAAGAGCTTTTCTCCTCCTTTTGCTGGGGAGAGGACTGTGCTCAAGTCAATCCTTCAACGGGTCGGTTCTCCTCTAAGAACACGCACACACCCTTACCCCCCCCCCGCAGGGGGACCCCAGAAGGCCAGGTCCCAGAGGAAGCCAGGCGCGCCATTCCCCAACCCGGTCACATCTTCTACAGACCACTCGCTTCTCCTGCCCCCACGCCCCACGAGGGACAGCCACAGGGAGTTCAAGCCCCTCCTCCGCGCCTGCCTTTACAGAATCCCTGAGGCAGGGAGACCCATTAATGGCCAGGACAACGAACTAACCAAACGGAAAAGCCAGGGTTGGGAGTGGGAGGGTGAACCAACCAAGTCGCCACAACTTTAAATAAACCCAAGGTCGAGGAAGAAAACAAACAAAACTGCCGGGCACGTCCAGGCTGCCCCAGAACCACTTATTGACACATTCCCGCCGGCCTTTCCACAGGATCCGACCTCAGCAGTACCTTCCCGACCACGCCTCCTCCCCAATTCCCAAGATGCGTGACACCTGCTGCGGCCCGGCTGGTAGCAGGTGTGGGCAGCAGCTTGTCTCGTTACATAGCTGCGGCCCCAGGTGTCGGGGTACAAACACGTCTCGTCCCTCCACCGGGCTGCCTGTTCCTCCAGTGCCAGAATCACATACTGGACCTCATGGTGTTCTGGCACTTTCTACCTCCTGGCCCCACAGACTACTCCAGGGTGCCGAACGCTGCCATGCCCCATCCCCTGCCCACGGCAGACAGCACTCGTCTATCCCAACATTCCTTGGCATTGAGTCTTGGCTCCTTGGCAAGCCAGGGCCCGAGGCACTATTGATCCACGGGAGTCGACACTCAATAAAACTAATCTGCAGGGCCTCGTCCAGTGGTTCTCCAGTGGGGGTGGTCTGCCCTCCGGGGAACATTTGGTATCAATGTCTGGGGACGTTTCTGGTTATCACCATGGAGAGGGAGGGAGCTTCTGGCATCTGGCGGGTTGAGGCCACGTTGCTGCTGAACATCCTATGATGCACAGGACAAGCCCCCCACCCCCAAGAGAGGACTCTCCAGCCCCAAGTCAACAGCTGCCACGTTTGAGAAACCCTGGCTTAGTCTGACAAACAGGTAAAGTGACCATATAATTTATCATCCAAACTGGGCTGCTTTTTTGATTTTTTTTTTTTTTTTAAGATTTTATTTAGGGGTGGGAGGATGGGTTAGCTTGGTGATGGGTATTGAGGAGGGCACGTTCTGCATGGAGCACTGGGTGTTATGCACAAACAATGAATCATGGAACACTACATCAAAAACTAATGATGTAATGTATGGGGATTAACATAACAATAAAATAATAATAATAATAATAATAAATAAAGATCTTATTTATTTGACAGAGAGAGACACAGCGAGAGAGGGAACACAAGCAGGGGGAGTGGGAGAGGGAGAAGCAGGCTTCCCGCCGAGCAGGGAGCCCCATGCGGGGCTCGATCCCAGGACCCTGGGATCATGACCTGAGCCGAAGGCAGACACTGAACGACTGAGCCACCCAGGCACCCCTGGGCTGCTTTTCTGAAAATGAAAACGAACACTATCACTACGAACTGCAGGACAACAGGCAAACCAGAGCATTTAGGAGATGAAAGACACGGAGGTCCCAGGAACAGGCAAAGAACTTACCTCCTAAAAGTCCCCAAAGACACCAACTACCCTATTTGGCTAGTATGTCATAAGCCTCGGGCGGTTCAGGGAGGAAACCTTTTCCTAGTTCCTGTTTCGAGAAAAAGCAGAAAAGGAACAGGCTGGCTGTGCCTTTTCAGAAGTGAGTGGCAGAGAGCAACCCTGTTTTCCTGCAGGGCCCATGCTAAGGAGCTCATCCTCACGGCCCACTGACCCCGAGGCACCACCGTCCACACCTAACTTAGGGCGAGAACCACCACTCCTCTCTGGAACTTTCTTTACTGGTGAACCTCCTTTTCGTGATAGGAGCAACTTCTGTTAATTAACTTCCTCTCTGCTCCAAGAACAAGAAGGCTGTTGCTAACTGCTTTGCAGGTCAGCCGTGTACAACGAGAAGAGACTTGGAAATGTTCTCAGTCGGTCCCCATGGGGGCTCAGGGCTGCAGCGAGTCCAGCATTACACAGAGGGAAGGGAAAGACTCGCGGACTGAGGGCTAGAATCTACGGGGACCCTGCACCCGCACAGATCATTCTGGCTTCCTGGGCCCACAACAGATTTCCATCCCTAGTCTGCAAAGGATGAAACACCCGCCCACTTGCTCTCATAATTTGGGGAGCTCCCTGCTTCCTATCAAGGCCATTGTGTTCCAGCCGAGACTTCCTGGTCAACACAAAGGAAAGCTCCAGCCCTCTGCTCATCCCCTTCTTTTTTCCAATGTCCACCAACCCTACTGCGCTGGCTTTTGCCCCTCAAGTTGTTTTTGTTGTTGGACAAAAATTGGACAAATCTCTTTAAGAAGGAGTCGTGCAACCTGTCGGAAGAAAGGCTGGGAGTCCAGTTCCAAGGACTCTGATTGCTGGTGCTGTGCTCTGCGTCACGACATTGTTCTTGCCATAATGGCTTGCCTGGAAGTGAAGGAAGCCCGCGTGCTCGGAAACTGTTCAAATCCAGGATCCTGGGGTAGGAATGTGCCCTAATTCAGCAGCACAGAGCTCAGGAAGACTCCAGGGTGAACTTGTACCAGGCCAATTAAGACAGCTATGAGAAAACTGACTCATAACCTCTAGAGACACAGACTCAGGCTCTTCTGGAATCTCACAGAATGTTCTCCCACCAGACTGCTTTAGTTAGCACTTTTGAAACAGACATCCTACTTTAAAACTAAAGGGCTGGATTCCTCCAGAAATTTTCAGACATAAACAGAAGCCAAAGGCTAGGCCAAACTTGTACGTCCTGCATAATTCATCAAGCTTGGCAATGAAATGCCTTCCCCGCAACTCTGTGTGTACAGTACGAGACAGACCGCTCATCGCCCCTTCAAACCACTACACCAGGGATAAAGTTTGCTAATGCAACAAGGTTCTCGACTACAGCTGCCCAGCTTCATTGCAAAGTTCAAAGAATGAAATCATGCACGTGTATGAGGATTTGAGAAACCACTATCAATACGATGTTGTGAGCACAAGCCCCCCACCTAGAAGTTGGGTTTGACTGGGAATTACATGAAATGCTACCACATGCCAAGCACTTGGCTGAGCTTGAGAATATAAAGGCAACATGGGCCCCGTCCACATCTAGGAGAGAAAAACAAATGTGTAAACACCTAAGTCAAATAAGGTATCACCAAATCTAGCCCAGACATCCTCCCTGGAGGGCAGGCATGCTTTAGTTCTTGTCTTTAGCAAGAGATTAGGGACTTGCCAGGCACTGCAAGCAGCCAGCATGGGAAAGGCGGCTGGACGCAGGAAGGCCTGGGAGAGAAATGTAAGCAGGTCCATGTGGCGGCAAAATCAGGGGTAGGCAGGAAGCCAATTACAAAGGGCACTGTGGTGCGCCTGGGTGGCTCAGTTGGTTAAGCCACTGCCTTCGGCTCAGGTCGTGATCCTGGAGTCCCGGGATCGAGTCCCGCATCGGGCTCCCTGCTCGGTGGGGAGTCTGCTTCTCCCTCTGACCCTCCCCCCTCTCATGTACTCGCTCTCTCTCATTCTCTCTCTCTCAAATAAATAAAATCTTTAAAAAAAAACAAAGGGCACTGTGCGCTGCTAGCAGGTTCAGGGGTTACCTCTGGAGACACGAGGAGCCTTTTCGAGATTTTTTTCCAAGATTTCAAATCAGGGGGTTTGATCAGATTTACATTCTAGAAAGATGACCCTCTGCTCAAAGTAGAGGGAGGGCTCTATTAAGAGTGAAGGTTAAGAGGTCACAGCGACAATGCAGGCGAACACCCCTGGAGGCCGTAACTGAGGTCAGGGCCACGGGATAAAAGAGGGGTAAGGGGAGCAGAAATATGAAAAGAGATAAAACCTATAGACGGTGCTGACGGACTTGAGAAAAGAGAGCAGAGAGCGGAGGAGTAAGCCAGACTCTGGGCTTGGGTGGCTGGAAAAATGGCAACCAGGGACAAGGGGCCGTCACTGATCAGGCGACAGTCCCAGTCCTCAGCTGGAATGTGCCAGCAAAGCCACTCGAGTGGATGGGTCTGTCATCCAGCGGAACACCAGAGAGAGCAGCGAGACCTTGAGGGGCAGATGTGCGGGGGCAGGGGAGAGGCAGGAGAGAACCATGCAGAGGGGTGGGCAGAGATCAGGAGAACCAGAGAGATGGTCACACAGGAAGGAAGGGCTTTCAAAAGGAGTGGTGAAGATTGTCCAACGCTGGGGAGAGGTTAGGTAAGATAAGAACACATGAGTACCACGGATTTAGCAACACAGAAGGGAGGGTAACCTTGGTCGGACAGTCTGGAGAAGGATGGGGAGGCCTGTGGAGCAGACACTTCCTCTGCAAAGCTCCACTGTGATGAGAGAGAGCAGAGACAAACCACAGGGGTGCAGAATCCAGGAGAGATTTAGTGTCTGTTTCTTAAAGATGGGAAAAACCCAAGCACGTTTCCGGACTACGGGGAAGGAGCAAGAGAAAAGACATGAAAAACAAGGAGGAAAGGGAGTATCTGGCAGAAGAAGGGGCCTGGCAGTGACGGGACTGGCACAGAGAGTCTTTACAAGAATGAGAAATGGCGATAATTAGGAAGTGTATTTTTTAAAGCTTCTAGAACATTCTCTCAACATAAATATGTCCTTTGATAGCCATTAGCCTTGGCTCTCACACACTGACTCAGAGACCTCCGCGATGCACTACACCACCACAAGGGCCATGAATGCTGATCCAGCCCCTAGATGACCATGACACTGAACGTGAATGAGCACCTGCAAAGGTGTCCATGAGGCTGCAGGGGAAGGCCGAGCACTCACCTTGCATCATACTCCTGTAGGCGGTGTCTGTGATGGCATAGATGTGGGGGGGCATCTCATGCCTCTTCTTGCCCTTGTACATTTCCACAATCTCTTCGGAGTAGATGGGCAGGTTCTTATAAGGATTGATGACCACACAGAACAGGCCTGAATAGGTCTAAAGAAAAGAGCAGCAAACAGAAACAGGTTAGGAAGTCTTGAGTCTCAGCGGTGCGCAAACTTCGTGGCAAAGTGTCTGTGCCAAGGACCCGGAGTCGGGCTGACGTGAAAGCCCCGCCCCTGCAGCCCCCCGCTCCCTGCTTCCCCGTCTGCTACAGGTGGAGGGGCACCACCCCCAGCTCTGCTCCTTTGGTGAGGGTCCTCCCTCAACTGCGTGACTGCTGCCAGCTTTGTGTGCCAACAAGCAGGCGCCTCGGGCAAGACCCATAGCAGGCCTCGCAGACAGCAGAAGTCCAGTTACAAAACTCCGATCCAAGGACAATTAGAAATGTGTCTGTCATCGTGAGATGCACAAAGAGAAAAGGATTTGGCTGCAGCAAGCAAACTGAGCAGAAACACAAAGTATTCTACCCTGAAGGACTCTCATAGAGATATTCCAGCCTCAACTTTTCCAGGACTGGGAAAAACTCCTGGCACTCCCCACCCAACCACATCTTTTGTGGGCTAGTATATCACTGACAGCTCTCTCCCTCAAATCTTCTAGAGACATTCACATGACAATCCCTCAATAACTTAAACCCTGTGACAGGTGTTCAGTTGGGGGGGTACAGCTGTGTTTAAGCCTCTGGAGCAACCCTAACACCCTCTTCCAAGGACAATACGCCACAGGCCCTGAAGCAGCCATGATTCACACACACCTGCAGCCAGCTGGTGTCATGACAGCTGAAGGTCATGAGGCATCTTCCTGGTCCGGGGCCAGTTCTCTGAACTCTTGTCTTTTTGTTTTCATCATCACGTTACCTCACCACCCATGGTGGCGCCCCTCATTCCAACAGCAGCCGGCACCTAAGGGGCGCTGCGCACCGTGCCGGCCCCGCCCCTTCCAGGCCCCGCCCCTCTCCGGCCCCGCCCCAGCTGAAGACGGATCTAGTGGCTGAACCTAAAGGCGGGTTCCAGGTGGGGACCAGTCGGGAGGTCAAAGGCCCTTCCCAGCCATGGCCAACGGCTATGGCACTTGGGACTTCCCAAGCTGAACTTAAAGACTAAAAGCAGAACTTGGGAGGGGCCCAGTAACTTCCAGGGGCCTGGCTGGGAAGAGCCGCCAAGTTTTGGAAATGACCAAGTGTGTTTGGCCGCCTCTTCTGCTGGGAGGCGGGGACTCGGGGCCCTCGAGTTTCTTTCTAACCGGGATAATCAGCCATTTGTTTTCCCTCCAACTCCTCTTTCACAAGGGACGGGGAAAGCTCTGAAGCAAAGAGGTCGGGTCGCGGTGTTGGCCACCTGCAGTGCGGGTATCACAGGGAGATGAGAGAAAAGCGGGAGACTTCTGGTTTTCCCTCTGTGGGACTGCCGGGATGAAGTAGAAGGCCAGGGAGCAGTGAGGCCATCCCAGGAGCTCAGAAACAATTGAGCTCTGTTCCTGGGGTTTGAGAAAACCCACACTCTAGGAAATCAGCCCGATGAAAGCCAAGGACACATGGCCACACTTTTAGGGCGTGCCTCAGGGCCAGATGTTTGCAAACAGCTGGTCGTGAGAGCAGAAGGGGGGCTGGGGGCTCCTAGGGCAAGGCTTTCTGACAGTTGGGTGAGCAGACGGTCCTGTGGATGGTTCTCTCTATAGAGCTTCAGAGTTCTCTGAGCTAATCCCATCCAACCAGCGGGTGTGAGCCCTGCAGCTCAGGTGGGAGGATGCACACCTGCCCTCGAGCCTCCCTCTGGATGCTCGTGGACGTGCAGACACAGAGCAAGTGGCTCTGCTCCCCCCATGGCCACGCCAGGGAGCTGCTCCATTCATGGGCCACAGAGGCTCTTTGTGCCCAGCCGCCCCCTATCCCAAGGCCTCACCCCCCGGGGAACAGACAGAGCAGCTGTGGCTCAGGATTAGCCACACCGCCCACAACACCAGGCAAACACACTGCACAAAGGCTCCCGGGTCGCAATTTGGAACGTCGTGTGCAGAGAGAGGTGGACCGTGAATGAGGCAGCAACCCCTGCCCAGTGGCTTTGCTCCCCGCTCCCCCCCTCCACAGCTCTGCACCTGCTGGGGTCCCCATTAGGGCAATTGCAGAGACAATTGACTTCCCTTCTGGGGAAGATACTTAGGAAGGAGCTAGTCTGAGGCAGGAGGAACTGCACACGGGAGGTGACAGAAACAGGAATGAATGCCTCCAACCAAAGAGTTCTGCCTGCCTCCAGAGTAAAACCCACGCTTTCAGAGGAAAGATGAAGCCACTAACATTGAACGCACTTCATTAACATTTCCCCTTGTGGGAGAGCAGACTACAGCCAGCTGATACAGGCCACTGCAGGCCCCCCAGTGTGTGTCACACTCAGCAAATCCCTAGCAGGACACAAGCTGAACAGAGACACCAGTGAAGGCCACGCAGAGGACCAGCTACCTTCACTAAGAACAGCAACAGCTACGGAGCCCAGCCCGGCCGTGAAGCAGATGTGGGCTGGCGCTTGCACACGTCTCACCCGGGAGGAAGTGAGGCTCCTTGTGGCCTCGTCGTGTGGCCGGGAAAGGATCTGAACCAGGTCCTGGAGGCTCCACCTCCCATGCCCTTCACCGCTCTGCCTCTGTGAGCAGAGCCCATGTCGGCTCCAGGGCACAGCAGGGTGGGTACAATAAGCTATGGAGCCTGCCGAGGGGGTGTCCCATTCCCAGACAATGGGCCTCGGCTTCCAGCTGCCCCAACAGACAAACAATGCTTCCCTTCCAGGCCCCCTGCTTTCCTGCAAGTTGCCAAATTCTGAATTTCAGTGGTCAAGATCTCTAGGGACAGAGGCTTTTAATTTTGTCCATACAGTGCTCTCACCAAGAAAGAGAGAGCCAGGCTGAGGGTCAAGAAACCCGAGCTCCAGTCTCAGGCTGACCCTGCGCTGGGTTCTGGCCCTCTCTGGGCCTCAGCTCTCCCCACCTGCCATATCAGCAGGCCGGACTAAGCTGGTCCACAAAGAACGACTCTTCCAGAAAGACCATTCTGTGTATGTCCTTACTGGTAGGTCCTGACTAATCAGGCTCATCCCCAAAGGGAGGTCATCAATGGCAGGAAACAAGAACCTCGTTATCATGGACCAATTTAGCAATGAGCAAGGTAACACAGCGCTGGCATGCAATCCGCCCGGTCAGGAGCTCTGGACAATCCAAGATGGGCCGTGGCTCCACAGAGGACTTTGGCACATTGCAGGGCACTCAGAAGTACCAGTCCAGTATGGTGGGGAAGGGCCCTGTGGAAACGTGTGCTGACGTCGGCCTGAGATTGTACAGAAAATAAAATGGCTGACTCTTTGGGGGCCCCTCACCATCCCTGTACCAGAATAAGCCCAGCATGTCCTTTTATTACATGTGTGATCATGAGCCAACCCCTGGGTCCAAGGCTTGGTCTTCCCATTAAGAGGGTTATAAAACTCTTGAGATGTTTTCTTCCTCCAATTCAAACACATTTTGAGAAATGTTTTATTCAGCTCCAAGACCAAGAAGGCCAAGGTGAATATAACAACATATTTAAACAAGGAGCTATTTTAGGAATAATAAGAGCCAGATATTTCTTCCCTACCTGAGATGAAACTAGAAGGAAATACCTTGGAACTGAGCAGAAGAAATAAGAATTAGAAAGAACTCTGTGACCCTAGGACCATTAAGATTGTGGAGCCTATTACACAGGAGATAGGAAAACACTCCTCTCCTGACGTTTTCTAAAACGGGGATGAGCGGTCTTTCTGCAAAGGTGGCCCAAACAGTGCAGCAAGAGTAGAGCAAAACTTCTAAAACCCGGCTGCATGGCTGCCAGAAAGGGCCGCTCCTTCTCCTCTGCATGCTCTGGGCCTTACACGTGCCATTCTGGGCTGCTAAGCCTGGCACCAGAATTGAGGGTTCAAGCCTCGCTCTCGGTGCTCGTCTCTGCTCAAAGCGCACTCCCTGGGGAAGCAAAGGCACGCTGACAGGCCTCTAAAAAGAACAAGATGGCAGAGAGTCTAAAAAAGAGACTGGGCAAAAGGGGAGGGGGAAGAGGACAGGTGGTGCAGGAGAACGAGGTGGGAAACCAGGACATGGCATCCCTCGCTTCAGAAAGAACTACCCTTCCTATCTCCACCAAGACTGAGGACCAAGGCCCGTGGGTGGGCAGAGCCCACGCACACCATAATATTCTCCCTCCATGCGATCTAAAACAGGTTTCCTGGTGTTTTTGGCTATGCAGAGAAAAAACAGAACATTCCGTGAGGACGCTAGCTTGCCGAAGTTCGAGAATGTCACCCCAGCTTTCTTCAAGCCCCCTACTCTCCCAGAGCACGAGCGCCCAGGCAGGCGAGGGGGACAGGACAGAGCCAGGGTTCCCGCCTCCAGCCCCAGGCCCCACTTACGTAGATGAGCCCTGAGTAGTAGCGCTCCTTGAGGTTGTGCAACACGGAGGCTTCATTGAGGCAAGTGAGCTCTGCCATGTCCTCCACCTTGGAGAACTTGGGCGGGTTCATCTTCTGGATGTCATCCTTGTTCACCTTCACCTTCTTCCCATTCTCCACCAGCTCCACAAGAGCCTCCTCGCCCACCTCCTCCTTGAGGCTGGCGGGCTCGAAGCCACTCTTGTCGGAAGGCACCCATACCAGCTTCTTGGCAGCCCAGTCAGCCTGGGCCAGGGGGTTATTGATGAAGTTTTTATCCACATAGAGATACTTATCGGCAGCTTGCTGCGCCATGGCGATTCACAGCCAGGACCTATGGGAGAAACCAGGGCGAGAAGTGAGACACAACGACCTCAGAGGCGAAGGCCCACTGAACCCCTCTGACCTCAGCAAACAGTGCAGCAGTGGAGTAGAGCAAAACTTCTAAAACCCGGCTGCATGGCTGCCAGAATCTTCCCGCTCTCCATTTTGGGGGAAAAGATGTACATGACTGAAACAACAAGCTGTCATCAGAGATTGTCAGAAATTCACGGGAAGGTAGATCCTAGGATCCATCCACAATCAAACTAACCTATAAACTACCGTGGTGCCGGGGCGCCTGGGTGGCTCAGTCGTTAAGCGTCTGCCTTCGGCTCAGGTCATAATCCCAGGGTCCTCGGATCGAGCCCCACATCGGGCTCCCTGCTCAGCGGGAAGCCTGCTTCTCCCTCTCCCACTCCCCCTGCTTGTGTTCCCTCTCTCACTGTCTCTCTCTCTGTCAAATAAATAAATAAAATCTTAAAAAAAAAAAAAACTACCGTGGTGCCAAATGATGAGCCTAATTTGAATTTCAAAGACAGATGTAACTATAGTCACCACGCTACACACGCTGAGGCAGGAAAGAGAACACACACTTTAAGAGGACTTCCAACAAAAGCAAGTTTCTAATTAGCCCCCCCAAAAAAGTCAACGAACTAAAACCGCGCATAGTGGAAGTTGCCAGTTCAAAAGGATTTCAAGGAGTCAACCAAGAGGGGAAAAAAAAACAAAAAAACCAACACACCAATATGTTCCCAAGAGATGCTAATTCCATCTTGATAATACAGCCCAAAGAAATAAGGCGAGAAGAAAAGAAGTCAGGCTCCAGGAAACATCATGAACTGTAAAAGGCGAAAGATTTGAAACATCATGAACTCTAAGAGTGCTTCCCTTCTGGGCCACTAATGCGAAAGGCAGCCCTCAAATCCATGTCCAGGAGAACTTAAGCACATGTGTGTCTGCTTTTTTCAAAACTCATTTGCAAAATAAAGAGGATGAAATAATAATCCCTTACACCTGCGTGGTTTAATGGTTTATGAAATGCTTTCACATGCACTTTGCTATCTCAAAAGATCTTCGTTGGGACGCCTTGGTGGCTCAGTCAGCTAAGCGTCTGCCTTCAGCTCAAGTCACCATCCCAGGGTCCTGGGATCAGGCCCCGAGTGGGGCTCCCTGCTCAGTGGGGAGCCTGCTTCTCCCTCTTCCCCGCTCATGCTCTCTCTTGCTGTCTCTCTCTCTCTCTCTCAAATAAATAAATGGAATCTTAAAAAAAAGATCCTCAGGATGCCTGGGTGGCTCAGTCGGTTAAATGTCTGCCTTCGGCTCAGGTCATGGTCCCAGGGTCCTGGGATCGAGCCCCACATTGGGCTTCCTGCTCCTCGGGGAGCCTGCTTCTCCCTCTCCCTCTGCCTCTGGCCCTGATCATGCTCTCTCTCGCTCGCTCTCGCTCTTTCTCTCAAATAAATAAAAATCTTAAAAAAAAAAATCCTTGTTGTAACTGTGTGTGGTTGCCCAGGGGGGGCTCGGGACTCCTGGTCCCGTGGCCCTTCCATAGGATAACCACAGTGCTTATTCCTGCTCAAAGGCTCAGGCCGGGACCTGCTGGGAGGACAGCTGGTTTAGGTAAACAGGGCGCAGGACTTTGAAACCATGGTCTGAGACAGAGCCAGCCAACAGCCCAGAGGCTCACTGCCCGGCTCACAACGCAGGAAGACCTTTCCCTTGTGAGGTCAAGACCCCCTCCCCAGGCCCGGGAGGCCAGGAGGACCCCAGATGCAAATCCAGAGTCACACAGGCTTTCACGCTTCCAGATTCCAACAGGGACTTGGGTACCAAGGAGGCTGGAGGTTTGGGAGGGACAGAACAAAAGGAAAAGTCTGGGCTGCCCAGGCCTTCTTATCTGGGCTCATTAAATGCTTTCCAGATCAAGACTAAGGGGCTCCCCTGGACATGTTCCAGGAGAGGGGCTGTTTTCCAGGAAATCTGCTCGCTTGCCTCCCCCCACCCCCACAGGAGGGAAGGCAAGTCCATGGAACAGAGCCTGGCAGCCTCCCCAGCAACCTCAGCTGGTGGCTTTGTTTACATTCCCAGCCAAGCAAACCCTAGCAGCCCCTCTTGGGGGACCAGGGGCATCATTCACCACCTGCAAGGACCACCCCCTGAGAGAAAGCAGCAGTCCACAAGGCAGGAAGGGACGGCCTGGCCTCATCTTCTGTTGTGGGGCTGGGGTCCCGGCAGTCTGCAGACCCCAAGCCACGCCAGCTTACTTCCGGCTATCCCGGCTCCCACGCCCACCAGGCCATTCAAGCAACTGGAAGGCTTCCCTCTGCCAGAGTACATACTAGCTGCCCTCTCCCTCTCTGCCATCCATCTGACCACTAACTAGCCAGACAGCCTCCTCAGTCCTAGGACCCAGGCTCCCGAAACCAGTCTCCCCATCAACGTGCCACTGCCCTGCTTGAGGACTTGGAAGGATAACAGAGCACATGGCTTCACAGGCTGCTGGTTCTGAACCTTTTTGCAAACTTCAAACCCAAAACGGACAAAACAATCTCCCATCAACATGCAAAAAGGGATTCACTTGAACCCTGTCCCCCCAAATCCCTAAGTCCCCTGCTGGTTATGAGCTCTACTACTCTAGCCAATGAAGACACCCAAGGATATCACCTGCCCTTTACGAGATCCCTCCAAGAGGAGGGAAAGGGGATAGTCATTAGGTAACCTACCAGCATCAACCCCACTGGACCATCAATCACCCTGCAAAAGATCTTTTATTATCCCCAACTTATAAATGAGGAAACAGGCTCAGAGAGGGCAAGTTACTTGCACAGAGTCGCCCAGTCCAGTCACAGTGCAGGGCTCTAACCCAGATCGCTGGGCCCCCCAGTCTGGGCTCTCCCTGGCACACATGTGCTGGGGTCCCACGGAAGAAGTCAGACTGGCACTGGAGCCGGGTCAGACTCGGCCGACACATTGAGTGGGACACGGGGAGTGTGGGGAATATGTTCCACAGCGTTCAACACACATTTACTGAGTGCTGTCAGGCAGGCAGGGAGGCTGAGTGAGCCTTCCCAGCGTGGACCGCGTGGCCGGGTCAAAAAGCAGAGTGCAGTGGAACTTTCTCACTCCGTGGCCTGCTACTGTCCACGAGAGCTGCCCAGTGGCGAGGCTGCAAGGACTTCCGGCCTCATCGGACTCACTTCGTCCCAACAACAGCAGCCCTAGGGGGACCCACCCAAAGCAGCCATCTGGTGGCTGGGCAGCTCGGCAGCACAGCGGCTCCCTCTGCGCTGCAGGCACTGGGCACCCGGCCGCCCCGGGAAATGCACCGGCGGCTGGGCGCTGGGGGGCCATGAACACAGCAGCTGTTGGCAGGGGACAAGTCCACCTGGCGCCTCGCTCTGCCCTCCTTCCAGGCCAGTCTACCCCTGATGAGACCTGGGGTCTGCGCTTCCTGGAAGGGGGGGCGGTCAGACTGCGACCCCTCAGGGCTGGGCCAACACAGAGGGCTACACCCTTCTCTGCCTCCGGGGGCTGCCAAGGCTCCCACGCATGGTAGGCCTAGGGCGTGCATCCCTGCTCACCTCCCTGCCCCTCTCTGAGCAGAACTTTTCATTAAACCCGGCTGAGCCCTGTCCGGCCAGGCCAAGGACAGAGCTCTCTGGTGTCAGCAGCTCTGCTGGAATGACGTGGGTTAGCAGCGGCGCCAAGATCAATACGTGGGTTGGATGAGGCGGGGCGGGGCACAGAGGTCACCATGAACAATGGGGTGTATTAAAGCCCTCCCACCAGCACAGACGGGAACACCCACATTCAGTGACCGCGGCTGAGCTCCGGGGTCCGCCTGAGTCGGGGGGAGGCCCCTGGGCCCTGGTGGCCGCGGACTCGTGTGCGTGCACCCATAGGGCTGCCAGCGGTGCAGATGGAGTAAGCCGTCGCGGTCCAGCGCTGTCAGAAATGAAAGGGGGCATCAGGGAAGGGACGCTAGCGAGGCAGTGGCCACTTTTCCCCTCCCTGGCCTTGGGACCATGCTAAATGGCCTGACACTTTGCACAAAAGAAGACAAAATCAGAGAGGGAGACAAACCCTAAGAGATTCTTCACTCCAGGGAATAAACTGAGGGGGGGGGGGGGGGGGATGCGGTGGCTGGGGGAGGGGCATTCAGGAGGGCACGTGATGTGATGAGCGCTGGGTGTTATATGCAACCGATGAATCCCTAGACTCTACCTCTGAAACTAATCATGCACTACATGTTAATTCACTGCATTTAAATAAAATTTAAAAAAATTTTTTTTTAAAGATTTTATTTATTTGAGAGAGAGAATGAGAGAGAGAGCACGAGAGGGGGAGGGTCAGAGGGAGAAGCAGGCTCCCCGCTGAGCAGGGAGCCTGATGTGGGACTCGATCCTAGACTCCAGGATCACGACCTGAGCCGAAGGCAGTCACTGAACCGACTGCGCCACCCAGGCGCCCCTAAAATAAAAATTTTTTTAAAACTTTATATAATATAAAAGTTTTCAAAACAAGGGGCGCCTGGGTGGTGCAGTCAGTTCAGCGTCTGCCTTCGGCTAGGGTCCTGATCCCGGGGGTCCTGGGATCGAGCCCCAAGTTGGGCTCCCTGCTCAGCAGGGGACCTGCTTGTCCCTCTGCCACTCCCCCTGCTTGTGCTTTCTCTCTCTCTCTCAAATAGTTTTCAAAATGAAAGAAAAATATCCCCATAAATTCCTGAGACCCTCCCCCTAAAATCAGTTTTCTCTTTTTTTATGGTCCTTCTAGTCCTTGTTCATAGAAAACACTTGAGATTTTTAATGATCACAGGCAGAGCATGGGGTTTCACGTTGTGGATTTTTCCTATTTATTGTGACTGTTTCCCCATAGGGCCACAGAGTTTGCTTTTTGATCATTTTCATCCAAACACTTCACTTTCCAGCTAAAGATAGAGAGGCTCTGAGAGGGAAGTGATCCCACTCAGTCACACACCTGGAGAAGCGACGACTCATATTCAGGACTCCTGACTCCAAGGCCTCCTTGGGAAACACTTTTAATGGCTGCATAATATTCCAAAGTGATTTGGGGGGGGGAACCCACCACTTAACTAGGTTTTTTTTCCTTATATGGTGGGCCACCTTGAGATAAATTCCCAGAAGGGGAGTTACTGGAACAAAGGAACATCCAGACATTTTTATGGCCTTGAGAAGTATTATCAAAATGCCTTCCAAGAGGGTTGACTGGTATGCATGGCCACGTGAGCAGCACGCCCATGTGGCAGCTGCGACACCAGCCCTAGGAAAACCGTCTGCAGGAAGACGCTTGGGGGTTCGGATCAGGGAACCTCAGGGAATTCTGGAAATCTGCGGGACGTGCAGGCCAGCAAAGAGTTAAGGAGCAAGAAGGCAGCTTCCCCCATTGGAGAGCAGATCCGGTGAAGGCCGGCCCTTTCCACACCAGCTGCTTGCGGGTGCCAGCCCAACTCCAAGAAACCCAAGTAGTTGCCTTTTTAGGCCATAATCGAGAGGACACGACCAGAGGCTAAATTAGGACTCTCAGGAAATGATGAAACTGAAAGTAAATAGGTTGACCAAAAACCTCTGCTTTCGACCCAAAATGTAATTCCTTGATTGTCTGCCTTCTCCCCTTCCCCGCCCCCCACACCCGAACATCCATCTGGACCTTTTACTCCTTATTTTCCCAAGGACCCCTCTCTCTCCCTCCCAGCTTCCCACCCTTCGCTTGGTTCTCTTTTTACTGACTTGTGTGCCTGTTTGGAAAAGAAACAGCTAGCCCCTTAAAGACAGAATTTATTTGACTGGGACAAATCATTGGTCCAAACACTGCAAGCTTGTCCATTCCTAGACAACGAGGGTCTATGTCATGCCTTCCATGTCCAAGTTCTGGGCCTGGAGCTTCAGGTCCTCCCATCCCATCTCAAAGCTACCCTGTCCGAGGGGCCGAAGCAGCTCTCTGTCCTCACCATCCCCACAGGTGAGGGCAACGAGGCCCACACGGGTCACAAAACCCAGGTTCAAACTCAGCTGCCTCCCCTGGGAGCTCTCTGGTGCTCTCTGGGGAGAACACAAACCCAGAACCCCCTGGTTCATTAAGCAAACCAGGGACACAGACACTAATCATGCCAACTTGAAGCTGCAAACCCCACCTCCTGGTGCTGCTTTGTACCAAGGACTCTTCACACTCCCACCTTAAAGACTGCTGGCGCTAGAAGAAAAGTGAGGGGTCTGTCTGACCTCGGGTGAGCCACTTCCGTTCTCTGAGCCAAGGTCCCAGTTCAGAGACCCGGTGACCTCAGCTCAGACTCCGGAAGCCCTGTTTCCAGCTCCATCACCTCCTCTGCTTGTTTTTTTATCCCCACCCCAACCCAGAGAGCACAGGGGAACATGTCCCTTCTCCTTTCTCCCTCTAGCCATTGCTTCTGAGTTAAGCGAAACTATCAAGGTGCCTGAGGTTCTATGAAGGCGGCTGCTGAAGTAATATAGAAATTGTCAAACCCCTTAGGATTTACTGATTCAATGAACTCATACATACTGAGGGTCTATGTGCAAAAATACGGTGACAAAGGTACAAAGGACCCAAGAAGTTTATAACGTAGTGGAACCTTCGCTGTGGAGGGGAGGACCATGTCAACAGCCAACACCAACACAAGACTCAATGAAGAAAGACGAAGGAACGAGTCACTCGCTGCAGGAACAGAGAGGAAGGGGTAAGTCAATGCAAAACTCAAAGCGGCAGGAGGTTCATGGAAGGGATGAGATGTAAACTGGGTCCTAGATGATAGGAAGAGTACTGGTTGGGGAGGGGAAGAGGTGGTACCAGGCCAAGGGAGAAGAGGGGGCAGTTCTTCATGAACTATACAATGATGTGATGGGTTAAGGCAGGGCTCCCCAGCCTCGGCACTGTGAACACCTGGGGCCACGGAATTCTTTGTCATGGGGGCTGTCCTGTGTATTGCAGGATATTTAGCAGCATCTCTGGCCTCTACCCACTAGACAAGAGTGCATTCCATCCCCATTTGGGACAACAAAAAATGTCTCCAGACACTGCCGAAGATGGGGACTAGGGGAGCAAAATGGCCCCCAGTTGAGAAGCACGAATTTAAGGGGTGTCGCAGGAGTAAATACTGCACAGAAGCCAGACTTCAGCTTAGTAAACCCTCTCCAGAGTCCAAAGTGCGTTCTTTTTTTTCTTTTTTTTTTTTTAAGATTTTATTTATTTATTTAAGAGAGAGAAAGAGATAGAGCACGAGACGGGGGAGGGTCAGAGGGAGAAGCAGACTCCCCGCTGAGCAGGGAGCCCGATGCAGGACTCGATCCAGGGACTCCAGGATCATGACCTGAGCCGAAGGCAGTCGCTTAACCAACTGAGCCACCCAGGTGCCCAAAGTGCACACTTCTAAAAACAGAAGTTGCCCAGTGAAAAGTGATTCCCAGGACCCACATAGTGGGCCCCACCCACTATGGATGGCACTATCACCAAGGAGTGACTGTCCCTACAACACACTGTTATTTTAAGGGATCTGACCTGAGCCCACTACCGGACTGTTCTCTAAAGATTCCTGAAAGTCCCAATTAAAAAAAAAAAAAGAAAAAATCAGGCAAAGGGGGCTAATGTGCCTCCCCAGGCAGGGCACGAATCTCCAGAAACTCCAACACAGCCGCTCGGCTGATGATGCACAACCTAGCTAGCCAGCATGAAGAGATCCGGGTGAACCACGGAAGGCAGGCAGGCAGCCATGCTGGGGGGGGGGGTGCTCCCCTGGCTGTGCTGGCTCACCCCATAGCCTGGGAATTCCATCAACTGCCATTTATTGAAAGGTTCTGACACATCAGGATTAGTCCCAGGGACGATACCCATAAATGTATCCCAGCCAGAAATCTCCTGCAAACCCCTGCGAATATATCTGAGTGCCTACCAGTCGATGTCTCCACCTGGAGAACCCACGAGCACCATCACACCTGAACTCCCCCAAACCTGAGCTCTCTTCTGGGTCTCCATCAAGACCCCGTCTGTCTGGTCACCCAAGACCGTCACTGTAAACTCCTTCTGGTGGATCAGCAAAGCCCTCTGTCATTCTCATGGCCAGTGCCCTGCTCCAGGACTGCACCCCCTCCATTCTAGACTGCATAGCCTGCCTCCTTCCTGGCCTTCCCCAGAGTCTTCTATCTCCTTCCAATCCAGACCCCCTGCTGAGTTTCTGTGCGTGCCATATCCTATTTTATTGACAATCACTCGCCAGTTCGAAATAGTTCAATGGCTCCACATCTTCTCCAGAATAAAATCTAATCATCTTTTTCATGGTGAACAGGCCCTTCGCGACCCTACCCATCAATCTCCTCCATGCTCTGGCCCGGCCTCATAACTGCGTCCTGTTCACAGCCCCCTCTGCTCATGCCGCCTCCTTCTCTGCACCAGGAGCCCTCTCTCAAAGTTCAACTCCAATGTCCTCCTCTGGAAGGCCCTCCTGGATAGCTACAAAAGGACTTCCCGTGAGTAATCGAACAGCAGTTTCATCTGAGCACAGGACGCAGGTCTCACTCATGTCCTCGATTTCAGATGTCTAGCACAATGCCTGACCCCAGCAGGTGCTCAGTTAAAGTTCCCTGAATGAATGTATGTGGAACATGGCAAAGAGAAGGAAGGAGTAATGGGGAAGCTTTCTAAGAAGCTGGAAAATCGCCTTGAGCTGTGCAGAGGGCCACAGGGTTCGAGAGAGGACGGGAACAAGGAGACCCAAGCTGGGAGCACGCACAAGGCTCACAGCCACTTAACTGGCATTTATGGACTAGTTCTTATATCCCCAAAACAAGAAGGGAAAGAGAGCATAGTGGGGCTTTCAATCCACAGGGAGAAACAGGAGTGAAAATAATTTATTGGCCCCCAAGAAGCTTTGCATAAGGTGCTCAGTTTTCTGGAACCTTCTAGCACCTCCTGACTAACCAAGGTGGAGGTACCCACCATCTACCACCAGACACACCAGAAAGGACCTTGGCTGGTGTAGGGTGGCCTCTGCCCTTGTCGGGACCCATGAAAAGGCCTCAGACTGCCCTTCCTGCCTCTCCTGGAGCCCTCGGTCCGCATCTGCTAAGCAAGTGCTGCGGACACCGATTTTGGTACCAACTCTGAACAGACAGATGGAACTTGGAAAAACCACGGCGATACAGAGCACTGATTCTGCAAATCCCAAGATAAGTTTGTAATTCACTGTGATCGAATGTAATGGGTATAAATTTGGAGTCACACCGACTCGGATTTGAATGCCCCACTCAATTCCTTGTAACCTTGAAGCTGTTCACGCCACAATTTCCTAGCTTTAGAGTGAGGGAAAAATCTGTATCAGAGGAGTTGTAACTCAAATTGCCAGGAAAGACTTGGACACTGAATAAGAACTTCCAGATCTCGTCCTCCTGACCTAATTAACCCTAATTCTTCTCTACAATGACACCTGGGGCCTCTGAACAAAGTTGCCAGAAGTTCGGTGACTCTTTCTCCATGTTACACGGGTCCACAGAGAACAGCATGGCACAGCACGCTGTCTCCCAACTAGTAATTTAGCACGAAGGAAAGGGTTCCATGGCCAAAGGAGGTTGGAAACCTGCCTCCCCGTGGCCCTCCTGCCTAGGAAATGCTCTGAGGAGCCTGCAGTCAAGGAAGCCCACTGCACTTTGTCCATCAGGCTAAGCACCCTGGGCTATCCTGCACAGTACTGGCCTGGAAATGCTGGTCTGGCGGGATGTGCATGAGGCCTTGGGCAGAAGAGCTGAATTTGAGTCTGGCTTGGCACTGACCAGCTGCTCGGCTATCAGGCTCGAACAAGATAATGGACCACAGGAGCCGCCCTGCATCAACATGGGGGCGATCAGAACAATCATCTACAGGGAGGAACTGGCACTCTACCACCCAGGGCCAAACTTACAGCAGTAGTCCACCCTAAGGCGCTCATTCTCCCCAGGATGCCGAGGTGGGGGAGGAGGGAGGGGGAAGGGGAGGGTCCTCCCAGCGCCCAGAGCCCAGGAGGCAGAAGCTGCTGAGGACTGGGAGGATGGGCCCCCTTCCTCCCCACCTCAGGAATGCTGTTTGCTTACAGAAGAAGCTGGGACTTGTTGCGGTTAGCAGTATTCCAACCCAAGCCTGTGTTGATGCTTAGCAGATAAGAAAACCAGACCAGAGACAAGCCAGAAGAGGAATTTAGGACCAGAGCCCCAGAACCCACCCCCTTTGCCCTCCCCTCCACAGAGGCCACATGGAGGGGCTGCCCCGGACTCCTCAGGGCCCGGGGAACACTGCCTGACTACAGAAGGCAGGGCCTGGGGTCATTTTGGCTTTGCTCTGCACCCGAGGAAACCAGACCATCAAAGATGACACCAGAGGGGCGCCCGATGGCTCAGTCGGTTGAGCAGCCGACTCTTGGTTTCGGCTCAGGTCATGATCTTGGGGTCCTGGGATGGAGCCCTGTGTCTCGCTCTGCGCTCAGCGGGGAGTCTGCTTGAGGATTCTCTCTCTCTCTCTCTCTCTCTCCCCCTCCTGCACGCACATGCACTCTCTTTCTCTCCCTCTCTAAAATAAATTAATTAATTTTAAAAAAAGACACCAGAACTTCGTGCATAGTAGAGTCCCTCCTCCTCCTCCTCCTCTGTGGGTAAGGACGGAAGGTGGGCGAGGCAGGGGGAGGGAGGGGCGGGAGTAGCTGGAGCCGAGGCTGGAGGGGATAAGCACAGCAGGTCACCCAGGATCTTATCAACCACGCTGAAGAATGTGGATTTTAGGGCGCCTGGGTGGCTCAGTCGTTAAGCGTCTGCCTTCGGCTCAGGTCATGATCCCAGGGTCCTGGGATTGAGTCCCGCATCGGGTTCCCTCCTCGGCGGGAAGCCTGCTCTCCCTCTCCGACTCCCGGGGCTTGTGTTCCTGCTCTCGCTATCTCTGTCTCTGTCAAATAAATAAATAAAATCTTTAAAAAAAAAAAAAAAAAAAAAAGAATGTGGATTTTAGTGGAGGGACAAGGGGAGGCCACGTGGGGGTGGGGAGGGATAACATCATCGGATTTGTATTTTAAAGAGATCACCCTCTCTGACCTCACTTGGAGGGGGCACGAGAAGTGAGCAGCAGCTGCAAAGCAGTCGGGAGGTCCCAGCAGCGGGCTTGCAAGCTAAGAGAGGGCAGAGTCCCAGGACAGGGCTAGGGAGAAAGTGGTTAAATGCCACAAGAAAGGGACAAATGAAGGCACAGGTGGCACCCTCTGATCTACTACTGGACACAGCCCAGCTCAGGGAGAAGCAGGAGTCAATGCCCACTGCAGCCATTTCCTCCGAAGTAAGAAGTGACCTGGCATCCCAGGGCCTCTCCAGCTTAGATCTCAGGCATCATATGTCACCCAGACCAAAGTGCCCAAATGGGTCTCCTCCTCTTAAGATACCATCCCTGTCTTCCGGTCTACAAGATACATTTTTAATGAATGACTCAATCAACCAATCAGGGCAGAAAGCAGAGCGAGAAGCCAGCCCCATGGTTCCATTCAAGAATTCTGCCACTGAGGGCGCCTGGGTGGCTCAGTTGGTTAAGCGACTGCCTTCGGCTCAGGTCATGATCCTGGAGTCCCGGGATTGAGTCCCGCATCGGGCTCCCTGCTCGGCAGGGAGTCTGCTTCTCCCTCTGCCCTCCTCCCTCTCATGCTCTCTGTCTCTCATTCTCTCTCTCAAATAAATAAATAAAATCTTAAAAAAAAAAAAAAAAAATTCTGCCACTGAGCATGCCCATCCTGCCTCAAGAGAAAGATCCTCGTGGCCTTTAGAACCCAACCAACTCCTGCGCCCAACGCCTCCCAACTGTCCCTCCAGCCCCACCTCTCCTGTCCCTTGCCACTCTCTATTCCAGACACAGCTCCCCAGGGGAGAGTCTGTGCTCTGCGGCCAACTCTCCCATCACCTGGGCAGCCTTTCCTAACATGGCAGATTATTCATCGGGCTCCCTCCCCTCCCCAGACCGTTTCCAGCATAACCTTCCTTACACCCGGAACCACTGCTTCTCTGCCTGTCTTCCCATCAGCCGTCAGACTCCTTGAAGGCAGGGGCTGTCCCCTCCTCCCCCCAGACCCCAGACGCTGGTGCTGACTGAGCCCAGGGTTCACAGAGAGGTCCTCAATCAATGCCTGGGGAAGTGAGCCGAAGCGTTCAAGATGCTTGGGTTCACGGCTCACGTTGTGTCTTCTGGAAGCCGAGCTGTCCACAAGAACAACCAATTTCAAAGGTAACCCTCCCAACCCCTCCTGTCTAACACTGGGGGGCGGGGAGCACGGCAGCAAGTTTACACAGCTTTCACTCAGTGGGGAGGCCCCCAGCTGGACCTGCAGTAAGTCATCCGCATTGGACCCTTGACTTTGCTTATAACTGGTTCAATATTTGCATAGTGAGATCACACTCGGGCCTCCCCTCCCCGGGGATGAGCTCTCACTCAGCCACCACCGAGGAGAGCCTACCAAGAGAAGCCCGCGGTTTCAGATACCAGGGCTCTGAGCCCCAGACTCGCCCCCAGGTGTGACAAGGTTGACGCAAGTGCTCGGCCACCTTCCCGTTAGGAGCTGCGCACCGAGCACGGGACTCTGCCCTCCCGCAGACAGCATCCCCAGCGCTTGCCCGAGGCAGCACGCGCTGCCCAAGGGGCAACTGAACCCTCCTAACCCTCCAGTTGCCCGCAGCGGAGTTACTCCTTCCCTTTGGTTCTGCTGATAGGAGGGTTTTTCTCTCCTCAAGCATATGAGCAGAGTTTGCTGAAACCCAACACAGAAAAATAACCATACTGAAAAGATCTAATTATACGGCCACTGTCTCAGTGGGAAAGTGCAGTGCGCTGGGTTTCCTAAGTCCACATCGTGACGGCGGGGAAATGCAACCCGAGATGAGAAACTGAAGATAATTTCTGAAGACCACTGCGCCCCGAACCCACCAGGCCGACAGCAGCTTGTTATTCTGAGTTATGTTTAAATAATACAACACACACACATACACACACACACACAGCTCTGAGTGGTGTAGCCACTACTGCCAACAGCCATCCCAACCCTATTCCTGCTGGGCTGAGTGCTCTAAGGCCACACATGGGTCCCAGGCACCGCCGGAACCCCGCGGCCCGACACACAGAAGTGCTGAATAATACTCATGAGCTGGAGTCATGGGGAAGGTTCCAGACTCCCAAAAGGTCCGAAGTCCAGGGATCAAACACCATAGACTCTCTGCCACCCATTCGCAGGGTGCCTGACATTAAGACCAATAATCCTGCACCTTATCGTCCAAACAGAAGTGACTCTGGTGTGGTTCATTTCCCCGTTTCCCCCTTGAGCTCGGAAGAGGTGGCCTCCAGGACCTTATCACTGTCCTCCTCCTCCTCACCCACCCTTCCAGCTAAATCTGATGTTCATTTGTTTCTAAGAGACACATGACTGGCCGGGGGTCAATCTTCCTGAATTGATCAAGCCGTCATTTGTCATTTAAGTCAACTCTGATAATGAGCTTCACCACAGAAAGGAGACAGCCCTTCCAAACAGTGATAACTAATTCATGACATTCTCAGAAGGCGTCTTAGAAGGAACCCGACTCAGGAGGCAGCCAGACGGGCCCTACAACTCCAGACCCATCACTTAACTAACAGAAGACACTGCCCGGTTGCCTTGGCCCCCTGAGCCTTAATTCCTCCGTTTATAAAAGCGAGGTCTACCAGCTCCCCCCCGCCCCGCAGGACAGCTGTGAGTCCTTGAGAGCCTGTGGGGATGCAGCCCCCACCCCAGGTCTAGCGGACAGTCCCAGCTCTGCAATGTGGTCAGAGCACTGCTCAACTCACAGAACTATTGTGAGGATCACAATAGGCTAGCGGAGGAGTGGTGCTTGGTGGTGCCCTGGGCCTGCAGGCCGAGGCCCCCCTCTCCACAATCTTCACCTCTTCTCAAGAAGTCTGTGTCGCCAATGAGCTCATAATGAGTCAGTCACAAGCTCTGCCCTCCCAGAGCCCACTTCGAGGGGTTTGAAGTCACATCCTGCCTAGCCTAACTCAACATGATTTATTCCACCCCAGGAATGTAGCTCATTTCCCAGAATTTTGTAAAGAAACTTTAAAGAGTTTGATCTTGCAAGGGACTCCATTTACAGGCTCAGCTGGAGTGGAGGAGGAGACTTCGTTCGGTTCAGACCTGTAGGCGGGAACCAAACAAAGTCAGGCTAAAAGAGGCCCCCTGAGCATCTCACCCTGGAGTGCCAACGTTCTTGTTTTTTTTTTTAATTTCAACCCACAGCAAAAAAAAAAAAAGATAAAAGAAAAATTTCATTTAAAGGCTTTTAATCCCGAATACACACAAACAGGTCAAACAAAAGCTCCACGATATGATATATACTTGGTATTTTCCATTGAGTCTATTTTGTTTGGTGTTAAAAACACTGGAAGTAATTTCATGACCCACCAATGAGGTTTCAGTTGACCGTATGAAAAACGCCAGTACGAAAAACGCCAATCTGACTCAGCTGTCACTGGGTAGATGAGGCTCGGACTGGTCCAGTGACTCGCCCAAGACCACAAGTTAGGTCAAGCAGAAGCTCTGAGCCCAAAGCCAAAGCAAGGCTCTATGGGGGGGTCAAACCTCCAGCAGGTAGGACAGCAGTCACCTGCCATGTGCTGGCTGTGTTCAATTGCCCACTGCTCCATCACCTGACCCTGACAACCGCAGTAAAGCCCGGGCACACATCCTGTGACTCTGCCCTATTCCTGCTCCCCACCCTCTCCCTTCAAAAACACACTCAGAGGCTCAGGAAGGTGAAGCAAACTGCATGGATATGGACATTTAGAAAACATCCTTTGAGGACCTGGAGCCCAGGGGGGTAGAGGGCAAGGACTGCGCTCCCCCGGTATGCAGAATCCCAGCAGATCCAATCACTACAATCAGAACATCACCTCTCCAAGCCCCAGTCCTAAGCTAAAGAGACACCCAGAAGTGACATGATATTAACAGCTTAATGCAAGAAAGATCATTATCCTACAGGGATAAGCTCAGAGAGGGTGCTCTCGGTGTACTTTTGTCCCTGGGTGGCATAACCTAACCCTGCAATGAACAGACCTTCATGCCTGCTAATAGCCTACTGATGGCATGTTTACAAACACACACACACACACACACACACACGTGCTCGAGGGCACACGTTCTATAAACAAGAAACCCAAAGTTCTCTCCAGATCAGTGGTTCTGAACACTTTCGGCCAGTTAAGGACCCCTTTGAGAATCGGTGGAAGGCAGTGAATCGTCTGCATACCACCTTACGGAGCTCACCAAGACACTCAAGTACAGTCCATGGACTTTTAGAAGCCCCCCAGTTACAATTTCAAAGGCAAAAGGACACTGGAGTGGCCTCCTTCTCCACCAAGGCAACATGAACAAAGACTTGAGAGGACTCTCTTTCTTCCTTTCCCTCCAGAGGGGTAATCAGGATCTCACAAAAGGGGTCAGACAGGGCAAAAGACAGCCAAGACAAGCCAACGGTGCAAGTTGTTGTGGCAAGTGGGGGAGACTCAGGATGGAGAGGGAAGGAGGCCGTTTCCCCTGAGCTGCTCTGGATCACCCTGGACTGCGGGAACAAGACATCCCAAACGGAATGGCAAACAGCCTCTCCTCCCTCCGTCTCCATCGCTTGGGACGATTCTCAAGTGAGCCAGCAGGTGCCAGCCCTAGGCACACAGGCTGCCTGGAGGACAGAGCCAAGCTCTCCAGAGAAACCAGGGGAGACAAGCAGCATCCCAGAGCCTTCGGCCTCCCTGGGGAAAAACCACCCAAATACTAGTCACAAAGTGAAGATAAAACCCACGAAATCTCCCACTTTACAGAAAGAGTCAATTTCTAGAGAAGGTTGTGGCAGCACCCTCGTCTGAAAGGCAGGCCAACCCAGCTGTCCTCGAGCAGGAAGCCCGGCTGGCATGACCTCACCTCGTCCTTCACCAGAAACCTGGCGGCTGCTTGTTTTACCACCCGCCAAGAACTGCTCCTTTGCCCGGGCCCCAGTCTGCTTCCAAAGGGGTCAAGGCTGAGCTGCGAGCGCGAGAAGGAAAGAGCGGCGGCCCCTGCCCCACGCAGCTGCCAGATTAGGACGTGCACACACACACAAACCTGTACACACACAGACATGTGCGTGCGCACAGCCCAGGGATGCGGGATCGGGGCCGAGGGTGACCCTTGTGGAGTCGGGCCGCCCTGGGGCGAGCGCTACAGTCTCTACTCACAGGTGGAGGGAATGTCTGGGGATGTTACTTAAATGCCCCAAACCTCCCTTTCTTCATCTGTAAAATGGGCATCATGAGGCCCACACCCCAGGGCCGTGCTCACAAGTAACAGCGAGCACTTGGTTCTTGTCACAGGAGATCGCGCCAACCCACGCGGAGACCCTGGGCAGTAGGTTCTAGCCATAGCCTGTTTTGCAGAAGAGGAAACTGAAGCCCAGAGTATCTAAATGACTTCGTCCAGGGCACACAGGGAGTACAGTTGGTGTCTGTGCCCTAGAGGTCCGCCTCCCGGCCGGCTCACCACTCACTTCACCCCCTGAGCAGGCGCTGAGTACACGAGGACGTGAGGTTTGTCAAGAGCCGATAGCAATCATCAGGAAGGGGAAGGAGCCTGAGGTGACCCACCGCCACCTGCCTTGTCACATGCAGTAGAAGCCGTCCTCCTGGCTCATACCCAGCCCCTGGGGTGGCCGCATTTCCCTGGCAAACTCCTTTTCAACTTAACTCCCCCTCCCCAATCCCTCCCAGCTGTCCCCTTCGGATCCCACTGAAGAGCCTGGAATTTAAAGCACCTGTAGTTGTCGGAGACCTTTCAACCACAACCAATTCGGAATGTCCCAGGTCCAGGAGCACAAAGGCTGCCTGGTAAAGCCCCCGGAAGAGCTCTGAATCCCGCCCCTGATCTTTGCTCAGGTCCGCACACAGTATCACATTCTTCAGATTCTTGTTTGAAAGCCAGAAGGGGGGAGGGGGAGGGGGAGGGGCCTCCACCATTTCAACCTAAGGATAATTAGAGCCTGTGACTTGTTTTAAAGGGGAAGAGGGCCAGCCAGCCTTTCCCAGCCTCTCTTGAATACATGTCTGCTGAGGTGTGTGATACTGCAATAGTCCGCACACACACGGCTTTGCAGCCTAGAAGTGTCCTCACTTTGAAGACACGTAGGCTCCGGCGCACACAGCTATTAGGTGGTGGGAAGGGATGCTGCCAGATCCTCAGTCTCGCCCTCGGAGGCCCCTGTCCATTACTTCTCTGACATGAGGCTTGAAGGGCTGACCAGAAAGTCAGCAGAACTAACCCCAGCCGGTTTGGAGGAAGGAGTCGAGATGGTTGGAGGTGAGAAGTCACAACGCTGATGGGGTCCTGTAAATGCCACGGTGCCCAGCGACCAGTAATTAATCCCATAATGAGGCATTTTTCATGAGCACTTGGCATGACACAGCCACCTCCTCCTCAGCCTGGCAAAGGCAGGAAACAGTCAGTGGGCGGCAGGCCTGGCTCTGGGCAGAAGGCAGGCTGAGAGCAGAGCACTGTGGGCTGGCAGGCAGCTCGGAGGAGGCGGCATCGGGAATTGGAGGGAGAAAAGCCAGTTTCCCCGATGGAACCAGGCTGACCAGACCTCACACGCCTGGCCGCGCATCCCCACCTGCTGCCCACTGACGTGTCTCAGAGGGACAAGGAGGGCTGCATTTTACACCTGGCCCCATAAGCCAGCGAGGTGGCCCTGGGCCTCACTCTCTAAGGCAGTGTACAAAAGCATGACCTACAAACCCCAACTTCACAAACATTGCCCCCCCTCGCCCCCACTGAATAGGTTAAAAGGGATGAGAAGGCAGGACAGGCGATGAAAGCAGATATGGACCATCCAGGAGCAGGGGAGGATCTGAGCTCTCTCACTCGCTACCTGGGACTCGGCACTTAGGTTCTTTGAGTCTCAGTTTTCCCAGCTATAAAATGGGAACATTAATACTGCCCCCCCCCTCATGGAATTGGGAGACTTTCATTGCAACAACCTGAGCCTGACTTCAAACTTTATAGTGATAGAAAAAAACTGATGGGAATAGGTTTTTTTAAATGGATAAAAAGAGATATTTATAACAGACCGGCACTGTGCTGGACAAATTGTGTATAAATAGTGACGCCTAGGTGGCTCAGTCGGTAGAGCCATGTGACTCTTGATCTCAGGACTCTGAGTTCAAGCCCCAGGTTGGGGGCAGAGCTCACTTTAAAAAAAAAAAAGTTTTTTTTAATTTGTGTATAAAATCAAGCATATAAACAATAGACCCAAACTTCACTGAACATCAAAATCCTCTATGGGGACGCTCACTTTCCTCATTCCAGAAATGAGGAAAACAAGTGCAGAAAGGGTGCACGGCTTGCCAAGGTCAAAGAGCTGGCAGGTGGGAGAATCAGGATCAGGACAAAGGGTCCGATTCTGGAGCCTGCTGCCTATTACGTAAGTACGAGACATACACACATCCCAATGGTTAAGACTCAGAACCCAAAGAAATAAAGCTTTCTCCCCGACGTCATACAGAGCCAAGTGCTGGTGCAGATGCTAAGCCAGCACGCTCGGGAGAACATATTCCCTGTTTCTCAAGCATACATTAAGTGCCAACCATGGGCGAGGCATGGTACAAGGGCCCCAGGAGCAACAACGGAAGCAAGACCCAAACGCAGGCCAGCACAGAGAAGTGCCAAGAAGCCCCTGGTCCAGGGGAGTGTTGAAACGGCAAGGGAAGCATTATCTGGACACAACTAGGATTTTAAGTCTCAGTTCCTACACCAGCATTCTATAAAGTGTTAGCCGTCACTGTGTAAGAATCAGAGGAGAGAAGCCATCTCCAAGAACGACTGGCTGGTCGACAAGACCTGGGTGAGGGGTGTGATCACCCCGGTAGGAAGGCGCAGTAAGCTGGAAAGAACAACCGGTCCCTTCCACAAGCCCAGTCACCCTGCCCCTTGATCACAGCGGCACTGGGCAACGGAGAGGAGGAAGCAGGATAGAAGGAAAAGGTGCTCTAGTGAACGAGGGGCAGGTGAGCGGACAGGTGAGGGCATGGGAACGGACACGTACCAGGACCCACCATGAGTGGAGTTCACGGAAGGCTCAGGGCCTTCCTACGGTAGCTACTCAGAGAACACTGATGTGGGTTTTATCAGCCGCACTTTATGGAGGAGGAAACTGCAGCTGGAAGCAGTGAAATAAACACCTGAGGAAATCAAGAAAAGTCCCTTGCACCTGGAAGAATGGAACGACGGGCCCTGGATTATTAGAGAGACCGCCGCTGATACACACACCCACTCCCTTCTCCCATTTCGGACTGAACTGCGTCCCCACCTCCCCAAATTCACCTGTTGAGGCTTTAACACCCCGGGACCTCCGAATGGGACTGTTTGGGCGATGGGCCTTTACAGAGGTGATAAAGGTAAAATGAGAGCATTCGGGTGGGCTCCCCAATCTGCCCGGTGTCCTTGTAAGCGGAGGAGGACAGGAACCACCAGGGCTGCGCGTGGAAGGCACCCGGCTGCAAACCAAGGACTTCCAGACTCCCAGGGAGTGAGAGTGACAGTCCTCTTGTCCAAGCCAGCCTGGGGGACTCCGAGCACGCCCTCACCTGACCGTGGCTTGCCTGCCTGGCTGCTGTCTGGTTCGCCCCCCTAGAATGTAAACCGCAGACTCTGGCTTCATCCAGACATGCGCCCCGCACCTAAGCAGTCTCCAGCACGGTCCCAGCATTTATACATATTTAACGAACAAATACACTGAGTGAAAATAACCCAGCTGCTACTTCTAGAGTCACCCACTCCGTTGCCCATGGCCCGCTGACTCCTTCTGCTTTATCTAACTCACTAGTCCGTGTACCCACGCCCCCCCCCAACACAGGAGTGGCACCTCACTGCAGACAGTATAAATTCCAAGATAATCTCTAGCTTCTAACCACCACCGAACAGTAGTGTAAACAAGGTGACAGGAGAAAATCTACCAAGTGCTGAAATCCCCAGCTTGTGTTGTATTCTTATCACCAATTTTCAGTCAATATGTAAAAACAAATAAGGTTAGGTTAAGGCGCTGGTTTGGGTTGGGTTTGGTTTTGGGTTTCCTGAGTATGTGTTCAAAGGGTGGCATTGAGGACGGGGACAGAAACTCTCCTCACCCAACGGCAGCCCGCGCAGCCCGGGACTGATCCAGATCTCACGGCAGGCTGCAGAGGGGGCTCAGGGTGATGGACCAAGCCTGAAAGTGTTCCAGCGACCCCGTCTGGGGCCCGCCCCTGCCCTCTCATTTCCTGGGCGGGTGGGGTGGGTGACAAGCCTGTGGCTCCTTTCTGAACAATTCAGGATTGCCCTCCTGCTCTCTAGGAAGACAGTGGAATCGGGGCAGGCTCCCTTGAGCCAGGAGCTGAGGGACAGGGACAGTGCGGGGCTGTACCGGGCAAGGAACACCTGCAAGCTAGCCACTGATCTGGAACGAAAGAAAACACCTGAGCGAAGACATTGCATTCCAGTTCCTAGACCCCTGACCACACACCTTCTCCCCTCATGCCCAGCCCAGCCCCAAAGAACTCCCTTATCATTAGGAACATCCATCCACTCCAAAGCAGCCACTAGGATTCTGAAACTTTCTCTTCACAACAAAACTAAACTGTTGCAACTTGTTGCTACAATCCAGCATCTTCCCTGGGCGGCAGGAGCCACAGCAGAGCCCAGTGGCCTGCCAGTGGCTTCTGGACATTTCTGAGACCGCCCCTGCCCATCATCCCCTGCTGCCTCCTGCCCAGTCACAGAGCGGTCTCTCCGTAGGGCCAGAGGGGCCATTTCCCCAGCCTCCCCGTGGACAGGACTCCTTGGAGCCTCCGCCCCTCGCTTCTTCCCAGAGTGTTTTCTGGCCCAGGCCTGTGAACTGCATGAGCCACTGCGGGGGCGGGGGGGGGGCAAGTGGGGGGATGGCACTGCTGGAGATCTTCCTCCAATGAGCCCAGAAAGATCTCCCGGGTCCTCGTTCCTAAGCTGTCTCACCACTAAAAACAAAGTGCTCTTCCATCAACTCAAATTGGGCGCCCGGACTGCCATTTCCTCCTGGGCTCACCTGAGGGAAGTGCTTTTTCCCTGAGTCTAGACTGGAGCCCCTTGAGGGCAGGGCCTGGGACATCTCACTCATCCACAGCCTCCTCTACATCCCAGCCACCGAGCAGTTTCTGCCCTAGAACTTAGGCTCAGGATGTATTTGCTGAATGAATTTCCAAAGAGTCACTAAAATCCATGGAACTTTTCTGGCAGTGTAAATAATGGTTCTTCCCCTTTGTGGACCATTGCATAGCCATTAAAATAATAACTGTGGAGACTGTTGTGACACAGGACATTTTATGTCACAGCACTGAGTAAGTCAGGACCTCTACAGTATGCATGCCCGCGTGTGGACAGGGACCCCAGAGAGATGCAAGCAGTGGATGGGGTGAGGAGCAGATCGGCTTCTTAAATCAGCTTTGTTATTATACTGTTTGTGCTATAAACACCCCTCCCCCATTTTACTTGAAAAAGGAAACTAATTCCAGTAACAGTTACATCTCTCCCAACACTCCATGAACGGTCTCATCCCCAGTCCTTCAGCTGGGAACAGTATGCCGACCACACAACCAGAGGGCACAGGCAGAATGCCCAGCAGCCACCCAGAGGTTCAGGACCTGGGAGTGGAATCCTGCACTCCCCCATTTCACAGGAAATGGCACAGGGACGTGGACCTTAATGGGCCATATGGGCTACAGAGGGGGCTGAGAGTGGGACTGGGGCCTGGCACTGCTAGAGAGGAGAGGGAATCCTTTACCACCTGAGCAACAATGCTCCCTGCACATTCCATACCACATCCCGACCTGCAATCAGCTCAGATGCCTCCTCCCGGAAGCCTTCCGAGAGTCCCCTAGGCCCTCTCCCCTGGGATGGCCATCAGCTCCTGGAAACAAGGACCCCGCTTCCTTCTCCTTCACCTCCGTAGTCCCGGCACCCAGCCCAGTGCCTGGAATATAGAGTAAGCTCTGGGGAGTGATAACTGAATGACAACGGTCAGATAAGCAAATGAAGACGGAAAGAAAGAATGCATGTTTGCAAGTGGGCTGAGGTCAAGAAGAGCCCTCTAAGTCAGGATGGCAGTGAAGACCAGCCAGGGCCCAGCTAAGGGCAGGCAGCCACAGCAGCCAGGATTTACACTGCTCAGCCATGGTTTGTCACCTGCCCTCCCTTAGGACCAACCGCAGACATCTGAAGAATGGCCAGATGTGGTTAAAGGGGATGTCAGTAGCCAAGGCAATGCTAGGGAACCGGCAACCTTGCTCTGAGTAGCCATCCGCACTATGGGATGGAGGCCCCATTCTGCAGCAGCCCAAAGCTCTGCTGCTTTCATTAATCCTTGGCCACCAGTGCAAGAGGAGGCCTTGGGGACCGGCCCAACCTCTCACCGTCAAGTGAGGAGACACAAGTTCAGGAGTGAAGGGCATCTACAAAATCACACAGGGGTCTGGAATCAGAGTGCCGGAATGTGAATACCTGCTCAGTCTCCTCATCTGTAGAATGGGCTAGAAGGTAAAAATTACATGACATAATTCACGTAAAAGCACCAGCACTGTGCCTAGTACACAGCACATGCTCAACAAAATGTAACTATTAGTACTGTTACTATCATTAGCACAGCTGGGACTTCAGCCCAGACATCCTGATTCCCAGGCCAATGCCCTCCCAACAGAGCCTCTTCCTTCCTTCCTTGCCCACCTTCCCCATCTTCCCTCCTCCCTGCCCAGGCAATTCTAGCCTCCGGGAGGCTGGCTCAAGATGCTCAGAAATCCCCAGTCACCCAGGGTTGCACAGGCCTGCCTCCTGTGATCAATCTCCCCCGCAACCCCCATGTCCCAACTTCCTGTCACAGGGTAAGACTCCTGAGGATGAAGATGGGCTCTCTGCCCTCCACCCCTACTGAAGCCCCACCAAGCCCAGCACAGTGAAGGCCATGCAGCAGGAGCCCAAGGAGTCTTTTGATGACTGAGATTCACCAAAGAAATTTGGGGTCAATACCCTCATACCCAGTAGCTGATCTTAAATATTAAAAACAGACGAAAACTGGAAGCAACTGGGTGGCTCAGTCAGTTAAGCGTCTGACTCTTGACTTCAGCTCAGGTCTGGATCTCAGGGTCGTGGGTTCAAGGCCCCATGTTGGGCTCCAAGCTGAGTGTGGAGCATACTTTAAAAAAAAAGAAAAAAACTTTAAAATGACTCCCTGCCACCGCTTTTCTTACCCCAGAGATCTCCAGACAAGTGCCTGACATGTGCGCTTTGTCAGATGGAGAGATGAGTAAATGGCATCCAAAAGCTCTAGCTGCCTGGGCATCCTCGTCCCCAGGCTTACAGGAAAGGCAGCAGTGAGCCCAAACACTTCATACAACTAGGAGCCTCCTCTGCACCAGGCACCGGGTGAGAACCTAGGGATCTAGACTTGAACGAAGACCCCACCTCTCTGACCCCCAGGTCCTCTGACCCCCAGGTCCTCAGTCCAGTGGGTTCTAGCATCTTCTCCCCCATCCCAGACCAGTTGAATTAAGTCACCCAAATCAGTTCCAATGCGTGTCTTTGTTTATCAGACAGGAAGCTCCTTCCCCAGCCCAGTGACTTCATGCAAAACACAGGAAGTGTGGTGGCTTTGAACACAGGCAGCTCTAAATAAAGGAGCCTCTACGGCTCTGTAACAGCCTTCTTAAAAAATGCTTCATTAACGCAGCTCAGATCAGTGTGACAAGGTAAACTGTACCGTGTGGTAAGAAGGATGCGGGGCGCCTGGGTGGCTCAGTTGGTTAAGCGACTGCCTTCGGCTCAGGTCATGATCCTGGAGTCCCGGGATCGAGTCCCACATCGGGCTCCCTGCTCGGCAGGGAGTCTGCTTCTCCCTCTGACCCTCCTCCCTCTCATGCTCTTGGTCTCTCATTCTCTCTCTCGCAAATAAATACCATCTTAAAAAAAAAAAAAAAAAAGAAGGATGCGAAGGTTGAGACTGTGACAAGCTCGGCATCCAATCCAGGAGACCTTCTGGCAGGTTCTTCAGCCATCCTCATCCCCACACTTTGTTATCAAGGGACAGACTTCTTGGAGGCATTTAAAATCTTTAAAATCTTGACCACGTATTTCCTCCCACCCGCAGAGGACGGATGATGTTGATGAGAACGTGAAAAAGGAGGAAGAAGGAGCGGGGAGGAAAGAACTGGACCGCTTTCCCTATCTTTACATGTAAATTACAAGCCCCAGAAAAAGCAGGCATCTCCATGTTGCTGGCAGGGAAACTGAGGCGGTGGTCTAACAGTTAGCTAGAGAAAAGGCAACGGGCTGGTCCCAGCTCTGCCTGTTCCCAAAGCCCTTGTTTCATTCCCTCTACCCAGGGGCTTCCGATTGAAAATAGAGAAATCGATCTCCTCAGTCCTTACGTGACTTAAATTACTAGAAACGAGGAGCGGCTGACAGACAGTGGAAAGCCAGTGTGGCCCTCTGAACGGCCCACCCTGCCGCCTGGCACCACCCCATGTGAAATATTGATTTTTGAGCTGTGGGAACTCTCAGCTGAAGGGGCCCTGTCCAACTGGAAGAAGTTCAGAGAAACCGAGAACACTTCCCACCCAATGTCTTCACGGTAGCGCCCCTCCCCCCCAAAAAGAAAAAGACGAAGGGTGTGGAAGAGTAGACTCTTGAGAAAAGATTAAAGGAGCTAAGTATGTGTTGCTTGGCTAAAAGGTGCATAAAGGCCAAGAAAGGGAAGATAACACTTTAAAAACACTTTTAAATGAGGCCATGTGATTTTGAGAGAAAGGCTCTGGCACTGAGTGAAACCAGGAGCCCAAGCTTTCTACCAGCTCACTGAGGGAGCTCCTTCTCTAATGGGGGTGAAATTATCCCCAAGATCCCCTCCAGCTCACATATTCTGTAATTCTAAGTAAATTCGGTAAGGAGGGTTTTTTACTGTTGTTCATTTTTCTTTTAAAGCAGGGCATCATTTAGAGCTACAGGCCACATGAAAGGGTAGTCTCGAAGATGCAAAGCTCCCAAAATGTGAATGTCTACAGAGATGGAGGTGAGAGGAACCTCCCCCCAAGAGGCCCCCTGCTCCTGTGGGTGGGACAGACTGTAAGGACCAGAAGGACCCAGGACCTCTGAGAGGCAGGGAGGAAGCAACGTGAGGGTGGTGAGGGTGGTGAGGGTGGTGAGGGTGGGGGAAGATTGGCTACACCTTCCACTTCCCCACAGGCCTCAGCCCAACCTGCCCCAGCAGGAAGCCACACCCTTCGGTGGCAACTTCCGGAAGCCCTGCAAGGCTCCCTCCAGCCCCAGTGGGAGGGATCCCCATGGAGCACACGGAGATGAAGAGCCTCCGAAAGCCACTGAAGAGCGGCAGTCTGGCCCGGACACACTCCCACAAAGGCCTCGCCCTCAGCCACAGGCCATCCAAGAGCCTCTTTTGGGTCCACCTGTGGGGGGCTGGGTTGCTGTGTCCCGTTCTGGGTGCTGAATCACCTCAGGCTTGAGAAACTAGAGAGCAGAATGGGGCCCGAGAGATGCCAACGAGAGCCCGCCTCAGTTGCTTTTTAAAGAGACACACATCAGGTGCAAAAGGGCAGCTCCCCTCCTGCTTCCCAAATATCTGGTGTCTTCACAGCATGAGGTGGGGAGCTGGGGACAGGGGAGAGGATTCCAGCCAGCATCCAGCCTTCACACCATCTGCCCATGTGGTGGCAGGCCCATTTTAGACCCAGGCTCATTTTGTGTACTCATGTGTGACTCATGCCATTCCTCCAGGAGGCCCAGAGGCTGCCTGGCAGGGACACAGACAGGCCTGCCCGAGACCCTGACGGGGTCTTTTGCTGGCTTCGCCACAGAAAAAAGGCCAACTCAGTGGTGAGCAAAGGTAGCAGCTTCTCCGGGACTCACATCATCCAAAGCTAAAACGGTCTTTCTTGAGAAAGCCATCAGGGCCCTCCAATTCAAAACACCCTTTTGATCACATTTTCTCAAGAATTTGGGCTTTTCCACTGTTATTAATACATTAAAAACCAGAAGCCAGAAGTTAAGAGGGGCAACTAGGGACAGAGGGGAAAGGGGCACGCTAGTGGCTGCAGGGACCCCAACTTTCAAAAAGAGAATCCAAGCGAATAAAGGTCCAGTTTAGCCCTATGGTCAGAGTGGGCTCCCCAGGAAAGAACAGCATATGATTTGGAGCCAGGGGAATTGTGGGAAGCCTGGCAAAAGGGTATCCCGAAATACTTTCCAGATACACACTGCGGGCTTCCTTTTCTCATACAGCAAAGAAAAAGCAATCATCTATCATTTCCCAGAATATAAGGGAGTGGATCAGAATAGGCGTTTAAGGAGTCACTCTGGGGGCACCTGGGTGGCTCAGTCGTTAAGCGTCTGCCTTCGGCTCAGGTCATGATCCCAGGGTTCTGGGATCGAGCCCCACATCGGGCTCCCTGCTCCACGGGAGGCCTGCTTCTCCCTCTCCCACTCCCCCTGCTTGTGTTCCCTCTCTCGCTGTGTCTCTCTCTGTCAAATAAATAAATAAAATCTTTAAAAATAATAATAATAATAAGGATTTACTCTGGCAATATGATGTCACGGGGAAGAAAACAGGACCCAAAATGTTCCAGCCATGAGAGCAAGTCAGGCCATTTTTAAGACCCTTCCTTGCACACAAAAGGCACTCAATATGAAATTGGGAATCGAAAGCAATGCATTTTGAAGTTGAAACCTACAACACTGGCCAGAAGACCCCCCTGGATTTGGACAACTAATAAACCTGAAAAGGCCATGTAGTGAAGAGTAATGCTCACCCCCACTCCTGCTTCCTGGGCCCCCTTCCCTTTCCGGAGGCAACCACAATTACCAGCATCTCATTATCTTTCCACGCAGAGTCCAGGCGACATACCCTGTTTTACAAAAAAGGGGAGCACCATACATCCTACTTCGCACCTAGTGTTTTCCATTGGCAACACATCTTGCAGAGCACGCCCTATGAGGACTTACAGATCGGCCTCATTTTTCTAAGGGCTACAGTGCAGGCTCCCCACTGTAGAGCTGTGTCATGATTTATCTGACCCTTTGGATGGGCAGTTTGCTTCTTTCCTGTCTTCTTCTATGACAGTGCTGTAAAGAATATCCTCAGACACTTCCTCTCGCATTATCTGAGTTTATCTGTGGGTTGAATTCCTAGAAATGAGGCAGAGGGACTATGCTCTGGCAGACACTGCCAAACTTCCTTTAACTTACACTCCCATCAGTGTAGGGCATGAGAGCGTGCCTTCACCACTGGGACATCTCGGAGGAATTAAAATTACTGTAGTTTCCAGTTTCCCAGGCACTCTTGTGTTTAACGGGTGGGCATGACGTCTCTGTAGGATGACAGGGCCCTTTCTACCGAAATCAAAATTTTCCCCCAACCAGAGCCAGAAGCCAGGTCTCCAGACCCTCGAGTCCTGTGCTCTTTCCATGTCACCCCTTTGGCTCTACCCTAGACCTCCTGGATCACAGGAAACCAGGTTTTAGAACTAAAACCGCAGTCTGCACACCTTCTGCCTGGGCCAGAGCCCTGAAACAAGGCTACTCAGCACAAGCTCATCACTGAGTGCATCCAAAAGCATCAGCAGATGCCCCACCCACCCACCTGGGCCTCACAGTCCACAAGCACTCTACACACTCATGTACACACACAAACACCCCTTTTGAGAAAGCAGGATGAGCACTGTGCAGGAGCTGGGACCACCACCTACCCTTCCCTTCCCCGTTTCCTCACCTGCCATTCACACATTTTCTTAAAAACTGACATAGCCACTGTGTATCAGGCCCTTTACACACCTTCCTTCTTTTAGTTCTCACATCTAACCCTTCAGGGCAGGTACTCATTCCCACATTACAGAGGAGGGCCCTGTGGCTCCGGGAGGTGATATGACGTGCCTAAGGTCATAAAGCTAATTAAGTGGCAGGGTCAGGATTCGAACTCTGCCTAGCTCCAAGGCTCACGACCCCACTCTTCCCAGCTCTAAGAATGGCATTCTGGAAGTCACAGGAGCACCACCACTTCCCAGGGGGCGGCCAGGGCTCCATTCCGTTGTCACCAGAGGACTTGAGCCCAGGAGTTCAGCACACCAAGGGTTAAGGCCGAGAGGCAGCGACTCTGGGGCTGCACAAAGGGAAAATGCACTTCCTGCCCCTGAGGGCAGAGATGCTGTTTTATGCTCAGCAAATTAGGACGTTTGTTTAATTAAGACGACACACAGATTTTGTTATTCTAAATATTTTTGGAACATGATGCTTGGGAGGAAGCTGTCAAGGCATGGATTTTTTTTTTCCCCCTATGCTTTGGGTTTCTTTCTCCCCCTTCAAGGGAAGGGTAAGGCCAGGCTCAGAGGAAAACAACAGCCAACCCCTCCCCTCCTTTTGAAATAAAGATGTCAAGCTGGTAAGGGCTGTCTTAATACTTTATCGAAGGATTAGAGAAGAGGAAGTGAAGAAAGCACAGCGAGCCTGGTTTCTAGCAATACCCTAGCAGGCTACACAACAATGCCGCATTTTCTGAGCGCGCTTTTCTCCTCAAAAGCTAACAGATCCTCGTTTTGTTTTTTCTGGAGCAAGAACAGGCAAAAGGCAGCCTGTGATTAACATGCATCCTTCATCCTGCAAGAGGGAAGTTGTCCCATCTCCAACCCCTTAGGTTAAAAGATTTAAAAATTTTTTTAAAATGTAAAAACCAGAGAGCCGGGACTCTGATCCTCTCTTCCCTCTACCCTCCTGTGCCCTTCAGGCAAAGCAGCCCCACGGAATGCACCTCTGGAGCGGAGCTGCCCTTACCTGCACAGAGCCTGCCAAGCCAGACACCTGGATCTGCCCACAAGCACTGCTGGGGCTTGCTGAGTGTGAAAAGCAGAGCTCTTCGGGGTCCCCCACAGCCAACTGGGGGGCACAGTGACTCCAGTTACATGACACAATCTCTTGATTGCTCAGCTATGCACTAAATGAGGCCTCACTTTCCAACACTGAAGGCTAGCCTCAGTTTCCCAGACCTGTAGTGTGCCCCTCCTTCCAAGGCAGCTTCCCTCCAGATCCCCCCTTGCTGCAGACATAAGTGGTGGCCCCTCTCGGAATTCCTCGTCTCTGGTGCTTGGGATACTCCTCACAGGCTGCCTTTGTATTTCAATCATTCAGACACTATTTCCCCCGGGGGGGGGATTGGGAACTCCTGGAGGGCAGAGGCCTCTGGGATCTCCGCAGAGTGGGCTGGCTCCTTTTCTCCAGTCTCCATGACTCACCGTACCTTTCTGAGCACCATGTCATCTTGGCCTCACAGTAGAGTCATCCGCAGATTTGTCTCAGCATTCCCTAAGTGCCCGAGGGCTGGGGCCAGGTCTTACTCAACCTCACACCCCCCCACCACCTGGCAGAATCCCTGGCACAGAGCAGTTAAATATTTGCTTAATTACACATCTATGTACCCTCCCCCTGCACCTCGCAGCCTTGTATATAAATTGACTGATATTAATCGAGTAATTGTCTAAACAGGCCTTAAAGCAGCCTCCTTCCTTACCAAAAGGGGAATAAACCTCCAGGTGAGGTTATCAGGTAGGTCTCAGTGGCGTCAAAAATGGCCACAGTGTTGCAGGAAGGAGCTAAGGCTCTCTTCCCCTTCAACAGTTACTCAACAGTTACTTTGAAATCCTCTTAAACCCAGAAGAGGATGCAGTGAACCGAGGAGTTGTTGGGCCTCTCAAATGCCCAGCGGAGAGAGGCCGCCGGTCTCCAGGACCTGCCAGGACCTGGAACTTCCCGGGAACCCTACTCCCCACACCGGCTGGGTGGGGCCACAGACAGCAGCCGGGCCCTCACCGTGCCCCCGCCTCAAGGCAGCCGGCAACCCTGTCCTGGAGGGTACTGCGTTTTATAAACGACTGGGCTCCCTGCAGGGATAAGGGGGTGCAGTCCTGCCCCGGACGTGGCCCCAAGACATGACCGAGTGAGGCCCCCCGGCCCAGAGAAGCGGGGGAGGCAGGGTAACAACCCCGGATCTAGCCCAACCGGACGATGCAACGGCGCAGGCCTGGTCCTAAAGGAGCAGGGCCCAGCTCCCCGCCCCCGCCGGCGTGGGGCGGCCCCCAGGTGCGGTGGAATCAGGTGCGCTCCGGCCCGCGCAGATGGCTGCGGGCATTCCTGGGCCTTCCTCCCCCGGGTAGCGGAAGTCAGAAGTCAACGGTTGAGGGGCTGTCGAGGGGAGGGGGGGGTGAGTCCTTCCTGCCTCGCCCGGCACCCTCCGGGTCCCGGTTCCCCACGCCCCACTGCACCTCGCCCCGTCGCCCTCCTCCGCCCAGCCGATCGCAGCCGGGCGGATGAGGAAGTCGCGAGCGGAGGGCGGAAACTGAGCCGAGTGCAATGTCTGCAGCAGGACCGTCCGATTCTGACTCAGGCGGACGCCCTGACAGCTGCCAAACGGTCCCCGCCTGCCCGTTACCCACGCGAAAACGCCTGGAAACTTCCAAAGGAGCCGCTGCCCCGAGCCCCCCACCTCACGCTCACTCAGACGGGTCCCAGGGACAGCGGCTCCCCGGAAGGGGTTAAAAAGTTTGCCCAACTTGGGCACTTGGCGAGGCGAGGGCGGGGCGCGTGCCCCGGCAGCAGGGGGAGGTCGAGGCTCCCGGTGCCCCGCCGGGGAAGTGCGCCGGGCAGGGGGAGGGGCGGAAGGTTTCCGGGGAGCGCCGGCCCCGAAGCCTTCGCCTGCTCCCGAGGCCTCGCCTCCAGCGGCGCCCTCCCCGAGCGTCGCGCAGGGGGTCCCCCGGCCCCTCCCGGAAGGATGCGGTGCCCCAGCCCGGCCCCGCGGTGTTCGCGCCCGCCCGCGCCGGTCGCCGGCCGCGCCGAGGCCGAGAACCACACGTCGGGCCGCTCGCCCCAGACGCCGCGCGTCCCGTCGCCACCGCCCCCACCCGGGGCGGGACCGGCCCCGGTTCGCTCACCTGAACCTGGATCTGCGCCGGGGAACGGGCTCTGCTTCTCCCGAGAGGGCTTTCTCGAACGCCTGTGCGACCGCGGGGAGGGGCGAGCACGCGAGGCGGGAGCTGCAGCAGGTCAGTCTCGCTCAGCCTTCCGTGCCCTGCCCGGGAACCGCGGTGATCTGCGCGCCTCACCGCACCCAACTCAGCTCCTCGCCGCCTTCCCGCCCCGCCCTTGCAGCCGCCCGCCTATTCCAGCCCGGCGCCGGCTCGGGGGCAGAGCCTGGAGGGACGACACCGCCCACCCGGACCGCCTCGCCCGCTCCAGCCCGTCCCCGCTCTTGATGGACAGCCACCTTGGCCTGTGGGAAGGGGGCGGGCGGAACCTCTGGGTCCGGCGGAGTGGGTATTCATCCTACCCCCCCGCCCCCACCTCCACACGCTCCACCTTCCTCTGCGCTTCCTAGGCGGGAGCCCCGCCCCCGTAGGGCGGGCCCGACGAACAGCTAGGTTCCAGGGGGAGGATTGACACAGAGAGAGTCCAATCAGGAGGAGGAGGAGGAGGCTAGCAGAGGGCTCCGGCCAGGATTTTGGTGCATTGCCGAGGCCGGGCGAGGCCGGGCGGGAGCCGGCTGGGAAGGTCTGGGGCTCTGACACCCCGCCCCTCGAGCTGTTTTCCCGGTCCCATGTCATCCTACCAGAAGAGCAGATATTAAGTACCATATATGGGAAAAGTGCTATTTTACATAATTATGATGGCCTGTGGGGGCGGGCATGGATTCAGCCCCGGATCCGGTGTGGGCGCCCTGAGTTCGATTCCTGACCCTCTCTTTAGAACGGGCGCGCCGCGGTCTTCCAGCTTCCAGACCTTTCCTCAGACGGGTTCCTGGGGTGCACTTCCAAGCCTCTTCACCTGCACGGGATTAATTCGCACACTTCCCTTCAGATATTTGTTACCAGTGTTTCTTGGGTGTTCTTCTTTTCGGATAGGCAAAGAGTCACTCTTTTTGGTTACTTCCCACGACACGAGGATAAAAACTTTTTTTATTAAAAAAATTTTTTTAGGGACGCCTGGCTGGCTCAGTCCGTAGAGCATGAGACTCTTGATCTAGGGGTTGAGTTCAAGACCCAGTTTGGACGGAGAGCCTACTAAAAAAATTGCTTTTAATTAAAGAAAAAAAAATGTTTTACATTTCTCTTTTAATCCATCTGGAATTTAGTTTGGTTGTGGAGTGAGGGAGAAATCTAATATAATTTCCCCAGTAGGCAGTTGTCCATTCCTTATTCATCACCTTTCCAACTTACATATGCTCAGACCTGCTTCTGAGTTGTATCCATTGACCCTTCTGTGTGTTCCTGTGCTATTTCCAAAATACTTTAATGATGGTAGCTTTATAATACATTTTATATCTAGGAGGGCAAATTTCTCATGACACTTTCCTTTTGGAATGTTCATACTATCATGACTAAACTATAACTTCAGGAAAAAATGTATGATGTAAAAGCAAAAGAGCACTGGAAAAAAAAATTGCAACCCTGAGAATTACTACCAACAATATACAAAGAGCTCTTCTCAGTCATTAAGAAAAACCCCAAGTACTCCAAAATAAAAATGGCCCAAAAAAGGAACAGACAATAAAGAAGAAACATAAATGGTTAATAATTATGAAAAAAAAATTAGCCATTAGAAATGCAAACAAAGAAATGCAAACAAAATATCATGAGATGCCATTTTTCACCTAACAAATTAAAAAAAAAAATTAATAAGGGCGCCTGGGTGGCTCAGCCGTTAAGCGTCTGCCTTCGGCTCAGGTCATGATCCCAGGGTCCTGGGATATCGCCCCACATCAGGCTCCCTGCTCAGCGGGAAGCCTGCTTCTCCCTCTCCCACGCCCCCTGCTTAAGTTCCTACTCTTTCTCTCTCTCTGTCAAAATAAATAAATAAATAAATAATTTTTAAATTAATAAAAGAATAAAAATGCCCAGTGTTGGCCAGGTTTAGAGATACAGGTAGGAAAGTAAATTGATCAATTCTCTCTGAGAACTCACCATAAAAAAAATAATTGGAGGGGCACCTGGGAGACTCAGTCGTTAAGCGTCTGCCTTCGGCTCAGGTCCTAATCCCAGGATCCTGGGATCGAGCCCCGCATCGGGCTCCCTGCCCAGCAGGAAGCCTGCTTCTCCCTCTCCCACTCCCCCTGCTTGTGTCCCTTCTTCACTCTGTCTCTCTTTGTCAAATAAATAAATAAAATCTTTAAAAATAATAATAATAATTGGAAAAGTGAACAGAGAGTGGTTTAAAAGGTACTCTTTTCAACATTACTTAGAGTCACTAAATCTTAGAAATAATTGTATAATATAAGAGATTGATTGAATAAATGTTGATACATCCATACGTTTCAGAAATACCCAAAAAGTCACTAAAATTTTATTTAGATTTGTATTTACGATTTAGAATATACTAAGTAAAGAAAAGCAAATTATAAAATGCTATTATAGTAGGATTTCATTTATTTTTGTGCAGTGTTGTGTGTCTATCTGGGGGTGTGTGTGTGTGCATATGTGTATGTCTCAGAGAGACAAAATGAAGTTTAAAAAGGATTATATTAAAGTGTAAATAAGGTTTATGTCTTGGTAGAAGGATTGTGACTGATTTTTTTTCTTTTGCTTATCTGTGTTTCTAACACGTATATCACTTGCATAATTTGATCAAAAGTAGAAGAAAATGACTCACTTCGATGTCACCTCTTCTAAAATGTCTTCCCTGACCCTGCAGGCCAGTTAGGTGCCTGTCCTTTGTACAATCGCATCACCTTTCCCTTATCTCTCTCACTGCACACTAGATTTCAATCCTCCATCCCCTGGCTGTTTCCCCTGCCCAGGCTGGGGGCTGCCTGAGGACACATAGGGGTTGTGCTTTATTTGTCTCTATGGACCTGGAACTAACACAAGGCCTGGCATAAAATGGTGCTTAGTAAATACTTGAGCAGGACTCAGCATCTATTTCCTTATTTGTAAAATGGGTATAATCAATGGGTCTTTCTTAGCCCCAAGGACTGCTGAAAAGAACACAGGAGACCCAGACCTCAAGTTGTTCTCTAAACTGCTACGTAGGGGTACCTGAGTGATGAAGCATCTGACTCTAGATTTCAGCTCAGGTCATGATCTCAGGGTCATGAGACTGAGCCCCGCATCAGGCTCCATGCTTGCTGTAGAGCCTGCTTAAGATTCGATCTCTCCCTCTCCCTCTGCCCCTCCCAACCTCCCTCTCTAAAAAAATAAAATCAATAAACAGCTAAGTAGCATGCACTTACCATAGAGCATTATTGATAATGTTCATTTCCACTTTCCTCATATCCCCAGCCTCCTGGCTCCACCCTGTCCTCGGAACTGAGGTTGCTAAGAAGATGGAAGACCTCTGTTGGCCAGGCCCTCAATTCTCTCCTCCCCATCCACTAGCCGAGATGCTTCCCTAACTCTGGAAACCCTGGTAACCCCTCCCGTATCTCCCAAGAACCAAGAACCTGTATCCTTGATAGTGTCTACTCTTGAAAAATTTTAGGAAAATACTTCATCTATTTTGTCTGAGAATTAGAATAATATTATGGTTGTTATAGAAAATACTAAAAAGAGAGAAAATCCAAATCACCCATAAACTTACCGCCACAATATCGCAACTATTAACAAACCTTGCTGTTTCCTTCAAATCTGTAGACACACCCACAGATATTGAATAAAATTGAGAGGTCCAGGGGCGCCTGGGTGGCTCAGTCAGTTAAGCGTCTGCCTTCGGCTCGGGTCATGATCCCAGGGTCCTGGGATCGAGCTCTGCATCGGGCTTCCTGCTTGGCGGAGAGCCTGCTTCTCCCTCTCCCGCTCCCCCTGCTTGTGTTCCCTCTCTCACTGTCTCTCTCTCTGTCAAATAAATAAATAAAATCTTTTTTTTTAAGATTTTATTTATTTATTTGACAGAGAGAGAGAAAAAGAGAGAGCGAGTACATGAGAGGGGGGAGGGTCAGAGGGAGAAGCAGACTCCCTGCCGAGCAGAGAGCCTGATGCGGGACTCGAACCAGGGACTCCAGGATCATGACCTGAGCCGAAGGCAGTCGCTTAACCAACTGAGCCACCCAGGTGCCCCATAAATAAAATCTTTTAAAAAAAAAATTGAGAGGTCCACATATATACATGATCACCTAATACATTACAAAGGTGCCACTGAAATCAGTGAAGAAAAGATGGTCTTTTTTTTTTTTAAGATTTTATTCATTTGAGACACAGAGATACAGGGAGAGATCTGAGAGAGCATGAGCTGGGGGAGAGACAGAGGGAGAGGGAGAAGCAGGCTCCCTGCTGAGCTAGGAGCCCGACGTGAGGCTCAATCCCAGGACCCTGGGATCATGACCTGAGCCGAAGGCAGATAGATGCCTAACCATCTGAGCCACCCAGGCGCCCCAAGATGGTCTTTTAAATAAATGGTGCTAGGTCAGTTGCATATCTACATGTGGAACCGTGAATCTTCACCCCTACCCTTACACCATTTATGGAAATAGTTCAGGATGGATCAGAGTCCTAAATATGAAAAGCAGACAACAAAAGTTCTAGAAGTAAGCCTAGGAGAATTTCTCCATGACCTTGAAATAGGCAAAAATTTCCTAAGACACAAAAAGTATAAACTATAAGAAAAGACTGTCAAATTCAACTTAATTAAAATTAAGAACTTCTGTTCATCAAAAGACACATTTAAGAGAGTGAAAAATTGGGGTGCCTGGGTGACTCAGTTGGTTAAGCAACTGCCATCGGTTCAGGTCATGATCCTGGGGTCCTGGGACTGAGCCCCGCATCGGGCTCCCTGCTCTGTGGGGGAGCCTGCTTCTCCCTCTCCCTCTGCCTGCTGCTCCCCCTGCTCGTGCTTTCTCTCTCTCTGTCAAATAAATAAAATCTTTTTTAAAAATTAAATAAATAAGAGTGAAAAATCAAACCACAGACTGGGAGAAAATAATCACAATACGTATATATCAAAGGACCTGTATTCCGAATTTATCAAGAACATCTATGTTAAGAAAAAGACATGCCTGGGTGGCTCAGTCGGTTAAGTGTCTGCCTTCGGCTCAGGTCATGATCCCCGGATCCTGGGATCGAGCCCCCCATCACATTCTCTGCTCAGCTGAGAGCCTGCTTCTCCCTCTCTCTCTGCCTGCTGCTCTGCCTACTTGTGCTCTCTCTCTTTCTGTCAAATAAATAAATAAAATCTTAAAAAAAAGAAAAAGAAAAAGACGAGGTGCCTGGTGGGCTCACTTGGTAGAACATGTGACTCTTGATCTTGGGGTTGTGAGTTCAAGCCCCACACTGGGGATAGAGTTTACTTAAAAAAATAAGAAGAAGAAGAAGAAAGAGAAGACAGACAATTTTTTTTTAATGGGCAAAGATTTGTATATGGGCACTTATAAAAGAGGGTATCTAATTACCCAGGAAGCAATAAAAAGGTGCTAAACATCATTAGTTATCACAGAATGCAAATTAAAACCACAACGAGATACGAAGATACGAAATGTTGGCAAGAATGGGAGCTACTGGAACTCTCATAAATGGCTTGTGGGAGTGAGTATAAGTTTCTACAATCACTTTGGGAAAGTGTTCGGTCGTGTCTACTAAAGTTGAATATACATGTGTACCCTATGATCCAGCAAGTCTACTCTTAAGTATATACCCAACAGAAGTGAGTGCTTAGGCCCAACCAAAGTACGTACAAAAATGTTCATAGCAGGGGTGCCTGGGTGGCTCAGTCGGTTAAGCATCTGCCTTCAGCTGAGGTCAGGATCTCAAGGTCCTGGGATCAAGCCCCACATTGGGCTCCCTGCTTTGTGAGGAGCCTGCTTCTCCCTCTCCCTCTGCCATTCCCCCTGCTTATGCTCTCTCTCTCTCCCTCTTTCTGTCAAATAAATAAATAAATAATCTTAAAAAAAAATGTTCATAGCAGCTTAAAATAGTCAAAAACCAGAAGGAGAAAAGTGTTCAATGGTAAAAAGAGTATATGGAGTATGTTCATACAATGGACTAACACACAGAAAGAAAAAAGAACAAAGTAGAGTTAACATGTAAAGAAATATGAAAATGTGGGGCACCTGGGTCAGTCAGTTAAGCACCTACCTTCGGCTCAAGTCACGATCCCGGGATCCTGGGATTGAGTCCCATGTCAGGCTCCCTGCTCAGTGGGGAGCCTCTTCTCCCCCTGCTTGTGTGCTCGCTCTCTCTGACAAATAAATAAATAAAATCTTAAAAAAAAAAAAAACAAACCGAAGATGTAAATGTCCGTGAACTGATAAATAAATGAACAAAATGTGGCGTCTTCATACAATGGAATATTAGTCAGCTATAAAGAGGAATGAAGTTCTGGGGCGCCTGGGTGGCTCAGTCGTTAAGCGTCTGCCTTTGGCTCAGGTCATGATCCCAGGGTCCTGGGATCGAGCCCCGCGTCGGGCTCCCTGCTCGGCGGGAAGCCTGCTTCTCCCTCTCCCACTCCCCCTGCTTGTGTTCCCTCTCTCGCTGTGTCTCTCTCTGTCAAATAAATAAATAAAATCTTTAAAAAAAAAAAAAGGAATGAAGTTCTGACACCTGCTACAACACGGGTAAGCCTTAAATACACTATGCTGAGTGAAAGCAGCCAGTCACAAAAGAGCGCATATTGTATAATTTCATGTATATGAAATGTCCAGGATAGGTAAATCTATAGAGACAGAAAACAGATCAGTGGTTGTCAAAAGCTGGGGAGAGGAAGAAATGAGAAGTTACTGCTAATGGCTAGGAGGGTTGGGTTTCTCGGGGCATTTTGTTTGTTTGTTTGTTTCTTTGTTTTTTTGAGGCAATGAAAATGTTCCGAAATTGGATTATGGTGATGGTAGCACACTCTGTGACTATGCTAAAAACCTACTGAATTGTATACTTCAAAGAGTTGGGGTTTGGGGTGCCTGGGTGGCTCAGATGGTTAAGCATCTGCCTTTGGCTCAGGTCATGATCCCAGGGTCCTGGGATCAAGCCCCGCATGGAGCCCAGCATCGGGCTCCCTGTTCAATGGGGAGTCTGCTTCTCCCTCTCCCTCTGCATGCTCTCTCTCTCTCTCTGTATCTCTGTGTCTCAAATGGATAAATAAAATCTTTAAAAAAATAAAGAGTTGGGGTTTTTTGCTCATTTTTTTTTTTAGACAGAGAGAGCAAGCAGAGGGCGAGGGAGATCATCTCCAACAGACTCTACAGTGAGCACAGAGCCCAACACGGGGCTCTATCCCAGAACCCTGAGATCATGACCTGAGCCGAAACCCGGAGTCGGATGCTGAACTGACTGAGCCACCCAGGTACCCCTGAATTGTATACTTTATTTATTTATATATTTGTTTGTTTTTAAGTAGGCTCCATGCCCAACGCGGGGCTTGAACTCACAGCCCTGAGACCAGGAGTCACAGGCTCTACCAGCTGAACCAGCCAGCCTCCGTCTCCCCCTCTCTTTTTTTATTTATTTTTTAGAAGATTTTATTTATTTATTTTACAGAGAGAGACACAGTGAGAGAGGGAACACAAGCAGGGGGAGTGCGGGAGGGAGAAGCAGGCTTCCCGCAGAGCAGGGAGCCCAATGCAGGGCTCGATTCCAGGACCCTGGGATCACGACCTGAGCCGAAGGCAGACGCTTAACGACTGAGCCACCCAGGTGCCCCAGCCCCCTCTCTTTTTTTAAATTGTATACTTTAGGGGCGCCTGGGTGGCTCAGTCGTTAAGCGTCTGCCTTTGGCTCAAGTCATGGTTGGGATTGAGCCCCACATCAGGCTCCCTGCTCCGCGGGAAGCCTGCTTCCTCCTCTCCCACTCCCCCTGCTTGTGTTCCCTCTCTCTCTGTGTCTCTCTGTCAAATTAATTAATTAATTAATTATATACTTTGAAAGGATAAACTTTATGGTATGTGACATATCTCAATTAAGCTGTTGTTTTGTTTTTAAAGATTTTATTTATTCATTTGAGACAGAGAGATACAGAGAGAGAGAGCATGAGCGGGGAGAGAGGCAGAGGGAGAAGGAGAAGCAGGCTCCCCGCTGAGCCAGGAGCCCGATGTGGGGCTCGATGTGGGGCTCGATGTGGGGCTCGATCCCAGGACCCTGGGATCATGACCTGAGCCGAAGGCAGATGCTTAACCATCTGAGCCACCCAGGCGCCCGTTTTGTTGTTTTTAATGAATGAATCTCACAGACATACTGTTGAGTAAGAGTTTAGATACAAAAAAAAAAAAAAAAAGTAGCTACCATATGAGTCCATTTATGTGAAGTTCTAAAACGGGCAAAATCAGTCTCTGGTGACAGAAGCCAGAAAGGAGTTTCCCTCTGAAGAGAGTTTGTGAATGGGAGGGGCCCACGGGAGCCTTCTGGAGTACTGGAATGTTCTACATCTTGATCTGGTGGGTGGTTAATCCAGGTCTACACATGTAAAGTTTATTGATTTGTGCACTTAAGACTTGTGTACTATGCTGACTGTAAATTATACTTCAGTGAAAAGGAAAGTAATAAAATAAAATTGGAGCAAAATATAAATAATTGATAAAGATGGATAAAGAGTTTGAGAGTCCTTTGTACTATTTTTGCAATGTTCTGTAAGTTTTTTAAATTCTTTTTTTTTTTTAAGTAAGCTGATGCCCAGCGTGGCACTTAAGTCAGGACTTGAACTCACAATCCTGAGATTAAGACCTAAGCTGAGATCAAGAGGCAGACGCTTAACCGACTGAGCCACTCAGGCCCCCCTCTATAAGTTTTTTAATTATACAAAATAAAAAGTTACAAATAACATAAAGAAAGAATTATGATTTGAATGATACTCTATATATGGTTTTGTATTCCTGCTAATTATTTTTCTCTGCAACATCTTGGGAGCTCACCCACCTGGATTTCCCTGACTTAAAAACAAACCAGAGGGGCGCCTGGGTGGCTCAGTCGGTGAAGTGTCTGCCTTTGGCTCAGGTTATGATTCCAGGGTCCTGGGATCGAGCCCCGAATTGGGCTCCCTGCTCAGCAGGGAGCCTGCTTCTCCCTCACTTCCCCGCCTGTGCTCTCTCTCGCTGTCTCTCTCTCTCTCTCTCAAATAAATAAAATCATAAATAAATAAATACCAGAAAATGGACTGTTACCTAAAATATACAAAGAACTCTTAAAGCTCAACAATAATAAAATGACAAGATTAAAAAATGGGCCAAAGACCTTAACAGTCACCTCACCAAAGAAGAAACACAGATGGCAAACAAATATATGAAAAATGCCACCACGTCATCAGAGCAATGCAGGTTAAAATGAGGTATTACTACACACCTATTAGAACGGCCAAAACCCAGAACACTCAAAACACCAAATGCTGGCAAACATGTGGCGCAACAGGAACGTTCATTGATTGCTGGCGGGAATGCAAAGCTACTTTGGAAGACAGCTTTTGTCAGTTTCTTACAAAACTAAACATACTCTTACCATACGGATCCAGCAATTGCGCTCCTTGGTATTTACCCAGAGGAGCTGAAAACTTACATCCACACAAAAACCTGCACACAGATGTTTACAGCAGCTTTATTCATAATTGCCAAAACCTGAAAATAACCAAGATGTAGGTGAACAGGAAAATAGACTATGGTACATCCAGACAAGGGAATATTGCTCATCACTAAAAAGAAACGAGCTCTCAAGCCATGAAAAGACATGGAGGAAACGTAAATGCGTATCACTAATTGAAAGAAGCCAGTCTGAAAAGGCTACATTCTGTGAGATTCCAACTGTATGACATTCTGGAAAAGACAAAACTGTGAAGACAATAAACAGATCCGTGGTTCCCCGGGGCTGGGGTAGGGAGGGATGAATAGACAGCACAGAAGATTCTTAGGGCAGTGAAAATACTCCGTCTGGTACTCCAGTGAGGGATACATTCTATGTTTTCCCCTCCCTCTCTCCACAGATTTCTCCAGAGCATGAGTGGTCTGCATCAGGCCCTCAGATCCCTCACCTTGCTCTCACTCACCTCCAGCCCCTCCTCTCTCTAAACTGCTCCTCAGGGGTCAGCAAGCTGAATGCCTCACCCAGCTCTGGCCTTTCTAGATGGCATTTGAAACTAATCAACATCCCCTCCCACCAACACAGACTTTCTAGAAACTTCCCAGAGGGACAGATCACCTTCCTTGTTCTCCCTTCCACGATTGCGCCCCAGCTCCATGGCCAGAGTGGACACTCAGCTGGAATGCCCAAGTGTGGGCTGCATCTGTTTATTAAAGACAGTGTTTCTTCCAGTTAGCTGATACCTGTGTTGTATCTATTGTTCAGTGTTTTGGGGGGTTTTTTATAATTTTTTTTTTAAAGAATTATTTATTTACAGGATGCCTGGGTGGCTCAGTCGGTTAAGCGTCTGCCTTCGGCTCAGGTCATGATCCCAGGGTCCTGGGATCGAGCCCCGCATCGGGTTCCCTGCTCAGCGGGGAGCCTGCTTCCCCCTCTGCCTGCCGCTCCCCCTGCTTGTGCTCCGTCTGTCAAACAAATAAATAAAATCTTCAAAAAAAATACTTATTTATGTAATCTCAACACCCAATATGGGGCTCAAACTCACAACCCTGAGATCGAGGGTCGCATGCTCTACTAACTGAGCGAGCTGGGCACCGCAGCTCGGCATGGAGCCCAACAAGGGGACTTGAATTCATGACCCTGAGATCAAGACCTGAGCTAAGAGCAAGAGTCAGACGCTCCACTGACCGAGCCACCCAGGTGCCCCTTGTTCGGTGTTTTCAATAGCACCTCCACCCGAGGCTCACATTTATTGTTTTACAGCGTAGCGGGCACTCAGCTAAATGCTTTATTTAAGCATTGTCTCAGGTAGCCCTCACAATCGCTGTGAGGGTAGATACAAACATCATCCCCGTTTTACAGATGAGGAAGCAGAGGCTCAGGGAAGTTGAGCGGTTTGCTGAATTCACACATCTACCAAGTGGCAGAGCCTGGAAGCAGCCCACATCTGTGGAACTTCAGCTCTCCTCCTCTCCCCCCTTCTTGGTTGGTGCCCTCTCTCCTGGGCTTCTAACCCACTGCCCCACTTTGAGATATTATCTCCATAGGAATGACTTCCAAATCCCTATCTCCCACCCCAGCCTCATCCTGACGTTGGGTCTATTTTTTTTAATTTGTTCTTATTGTCATATAATACATACATGAAATTTACCACCTTAACCATTTTTGAGTCCACCATCCATCTCCAAAACTCTTTTTATCTTGCCAAACTCAGACTCCCACCCATTGAATAGTAACTCCTGGAAAACCACCATTCCACCTTCTGTCTGTCTGACTTTGACTCCTCTAGGTTCCCTCAAATCACATAGTATTTGTCTTTTTGTGTCTGGCTTATCTCACTGAGCATAATGTCCTCAAGATTCATCCATGCTATAGCAGGTGTTAGAATTTCCTTCTTTATTAATGCTGAATTATATCCCGTTTATGTATACACCACATTTTGCTTATCCATTCATTCATTGATGGATACTTGGGCTGCTTCCGCATTTTAGCTACCGTGAATAATACCGCTATAAACACTGCTATACAAATCTCTCTTCTGTTTTGAATTCTTTGGGGGGTATATACTCAGCAGAATTGTTTGATCGCATGGTAATTCTATTTTTATTTATTTCTTTATTTTTAGGACTCACCATACTATTTTCCACAATGGCTGTACCACCTGACCTTCTCACCAACAGTGCACAAGGGCTTCAGTTTCTCCACATCCTCGCAACACTTGTTATTTCCTGGTATCTTTTTCCTTAATTAAAAAGAAATATACTGTCAACAAAGGAGATACGTCCAACAGGAAAATAGGTACATTTTTCTGGTTTTTTGACAGTAGCCATCCTAAATGTTGTGAGAAGGTATCTCATTGTAGTTTGGATTGGCATCTCCCTGATGATGAGCAATGTTGAGCATCATTTCATGGCTTTATTGGCCATTTGTATGTCTTCTCTGGAGCAACGTCTACTCACATCCTTAGCCCATTTTTTAATTGGGTGGTTTGTTTTTTGGTGTTGAGTTTTAAGAGTTGTCTACATGTTCCAGATATTAATCCCATATCAGATATATGATTTGTAAGTATTCTCTCCCAGTCTGTGGGTTGTCTTTTTACTCTATTGATAGTAGATTCTCATGCACAAACGTTTTTGATTTTCATCAAGTTTAATTTGCCTATGTTTCTGTTGCATGTGTTTTTCAGTCATTTTATCTTAATCGACATTATTTTTTAATGCTAGAACAATACATCCTAGACTAGACAGAATACCTTGGGGAGGATATACAAGAAGTGAGTGAAATGGGGGTTTTTCTTAGAATTGGGTGGCTAGGAAATCGGGGTGGGAGAATTTTCACTGAAAAACCCTTTAACATCTCTTACATTTAGACTCATCTGAATTATTATCTATTTATAAATCAAATTTAAATATGAAAACATGCTACACATTAAAATATACATATTATAGGGGCACCTGGGTGGCTCAGTCAGTTAAGTGTCCTGGAATTGAGCCCACATCAGGCTCCCCTGCTCAGTGGGGAGTCTGCTTCTCCCTCCGCCTTGCTCTTGCACTCTCGCTCACTCTCTCTCTCTCTCCGCCTCCTCAAATAAATAAATCTTTAAAAAAAAAATAAAATAAAATATACATATAAAATAATACGAACTCATAAGTTACAAAGTATAAAAAAAAACACACACACAGAAAAATATCTGAATTACCTATAGTTCTCTTACCTGAGATTCTCGATGTGTTTCGAGAATGATGAACTCCCACCATCCTGGTTCTTGCCAAACCTGTCTGTGCGCTTGAGTTCCAGCTCTGCTCACATTTCCAGCCTCACCATGCCAACCAGACTCAAACCCAGAGGCCTCCCTCGTCCTCCCTCTTCCCTGGGAGCCTTCAGTCTTCCCGAGACCATCTCACCCAGGTTTCTTTTCCTTCTCGCTGGACTCTCACTGCCTTCTGTCACTTGCCCTCCCCTCCTCCCCTCTAGACCATGACCTTACCGTCCAAGGTCGGCTCCCTCTTCCCCTCCTCCACTCCTCCCCTGTATTTTCACATTCTGAGTTGATTGCCCAGAAGCTCAGCTATAAGCATCAGCCCAGCCCAGATTTACGGAGCTTTTCCGGACAGACATGGTGCTAAGGACTTGGCACATAGATTGCCATATTACATCCTCTTCTCAGTCCTTTGATGTGGGTACTATTATTTTCCCCCTTTTCCCAGATGAGGAAACCAAAGCACAGAGGAGTCAAATAATGTGCTAAGACCGCAGTGGATCTATCAGATTCTAATAACATTATAATCATGATTTGTTCATTACTCTCAACAACCCAATTGTTTTTATGCCTCCCCCCCCCCCCCGCTTTTACAGAGGAGAAAACTAGAGCACAGAATGTTAAGTAACTTGATCAGAGTCTTTGGGCTCACAGGTGGCCAGGCTGGGATTTGAACCCAGATACTCTGGTTGCACAAAATCCAAAACCTCTCCCTTGGTAGACTGCCCTGGCCCTCAGTGACCCTAGAGCACCTCCCGCTTTTCTCCAGCCCAAGAACCTTTCTAGTGTTTTCTGTGCAATGCCCACACTGTGAGCCTGGTTGGGAGGGGTGGGGGGTGGCCTGCAATTGTCTCCAACCTCCTGGTAAGCCCTATCTCTCCCTGGTTCTCTGCAGGGCCCTGTACCCCAAGCAGCGGCCATTCCCTGCACTCTGAACCTGCCCACTGTACAAACTGGCCACTGCCACACCACAGCTTTCACACCTTTTCTGCCAGTTCTGCCCCCTGGAGCCCCCACCCACCTGCAAGACCCCATCCCCCGCTAGAAGGTGACTTCTCCCTCTGCTGACCTACGGCGTGTTTGCATCTCTCTGAGGGTCCCTCTTCCTTTCTGTCGCGTGTCTGTCTTGGGCCGTCAGGGTCAGAATCCAGGCTCTGCCTCTTCCTGAACCTGTCTGTGCCTCAGTGTCCTCATTTGTCAAATGAAGATGATGATGGTCATTGCAAAGTAGACAATTGGTGTCAAGCACCCACAACACAGCTTACGATCTGCCGGACCCTGTGGCAGGACTGGGTGGCTGACAACCTGCAGTCTCTGCTCTCCCAGTGCTCACACAGTACTGATAGGACGGCCGACAGCATGGCCCTGTAGGGTCCTGGAGGCCCAAAGCGCAGCACCTAGGGGAAGGGGGAGGAGTTCATTCCGGGCAGAAAAAAACGGGCACAAGGCCCAGTGGGGAGGAAACGGACACTGTGCAGGACTCTGAGCAGCCCAGTGTCTGGGTGGGAAGAGCCAAGGAGCAGGAGAGGTCGGAAGGGGCAAAGGCCTGCTGCAGAAAGTGGGGTTCTGCCACCAGAAGCACGGGGGGGTGGGCATCAGCCTCATCTGGGAGCTTCTTAAATGCAACATCTCACTACCTAGCCCAGACCCACTGAACCCAAGTCTGCCTGGTAACAAGCCCCCCGGGTGGTTTGCATCATCTTCAAGTGTGACGAGCACCGGGCTCAATCAGGGGGTGTCCACACCATCAGACATCAGAATCCCTGGTGAGATTTTAATGAAATCAGAGGCTCAGGACGTGCATCCTGAGCACCTGTATTTTATAAATCTGTTATTCATTCAGCAAATGATTGCCGAGCACCAGCCACGTGTACTGTATCACTGGGACCATGCCTTCTCCTTCCCTGGACCGGCGCTCAGGGTTCTGTCTCCAGCGTGCGCCCGGGAAACAGTATTCCATGAACCTAGTGCGAGGTCTCCTGTGCCCAACTGACGTCTTCTGCCTCAGGCCCACCGGGTCTCCAGGCTTCCACTCAAGGATCTCCACGTCCCCCTTTCTCTTGAGTCTTTGAGTGTGATGAATCCCTCAGGAGGCCTCTCAAACCCTCCCCGGGGGGCAGAAGTCCTCCCCTGTGCTCCCACTGCACCCTGGGCTTGCTTCAGTCATGGAACCCTCAGGCCCTCAGCTTGCCTGCCTCAGGACAAGCACTCCTGAAGGACAGCTCAAGGCTTTGTTGGTGCTGATATCCCCAGGCCCTGGCATGGTTAAACGTTTGTGGAGCAAATGAACAAATAAATAAGCTAATAAAATAAGAATAGAGGTACCTAGGTGGCTCAGTCGGTGAAGCATCTGCCCTCGGCTCAGGTCATGATCTCAGGGTCCTGGGATCGAGCCCCGCATCAGGGCTCCCTGCTCAGCGGGGAGTCTGCTTCTCCTTCTCCCTCTGCTCTTCTCCCTCCCCCACCTCCTCCCCCTCTGCTCATGCTCTGTCTCTGGCTTTCTCTCTCTCAAATAAATAAAATCATTAAAAAAAAAAAAGAATATATGTGAAAGCAGTACACGAAGATTAAGAAATACAATTATCCATTCATGGGTGCCCCACGGTATCTTACCACAGAAGGGTGCTGGAGAAAAAATAACCATGCTTCTGGGTTTTTGGTTTGGGGTTTTTTTTTTTTTTTTTTGACAGCTTTATTGAGATATAACTCACATACCATACATTTTACTCATTTCAACTATACAGCTAGCTTAGTGGTTTTTAGTACGTTCACAGGGTTGTGCAACCATCACCACTTTTTAATTCCAGAACATTTTCATCACTCCAAAAAACCCCATATCCATTAGTAGTCGGTCCCCATTACCCCCCTATCTTCTCCCCCAGCCCTAGGCAGCCACTCATCTACCGTCTATCCATCTTTGCCTATTCTGCACATTTCACATAAATGGAATCATGCAGCCTGTGGTCTTTTGTGTCTGGCAAGAGTCTTCAAGGGTCGTGCCTGTCATAGTATGTGTTAGGACTTCATTCCTTCCTGTTGGTGAGGGCCACCCCACACTGTGTTTCCCCCCTCAGCCAATGACGGACCCCGACCTTCACGCAGGTACATAGCATTTAGCTTCTGCAGCAACATTTTCATCCCAACTGCACGGTTACTGTTGGAGGAGGGTGGTGTTTATCCCCATTTTGCGGATGAGTCAAGTGAGGCTCGACAGAGCAGTTGTGACTTTGCCAGAGACCACAGGCTGTTCAATGGCAGTCGTAACTTGAAGCCCTTTGTCTGTGCCCCCGTTCTGTCTCCCTCCAAAATCCAGTCTACATCACATGTCTCTTTTTCCCACATAAACCCACTGTTCAGGGCGTCCACTGTGCCCTATGGCCACCAGGCCTTGGGCACACAGAAGTTTGGGCGTGTGCTGGAGGTTTTAAGCCTTTATCTTTCTTGTCTGTGTTTAGAAGCAAAGGTCTGACCTTTTCCCAGCCCCAGAGCAGACAGGCCATTTCTACGTCCTGGGTGTGGGTGGTGAGGACATAGCCAGAGGTGACCGGGCTCCAGGAGTCCTCGACCTCGCTGTACACCCTGCACGAGAGGGGCCTCTCACACCTGCCCCAGGGTCACCCAGACCTCCCGATGGCCACTTCCTTCTGCTTGCCACGCCCCTTCCTCCCCAACCACAGAGAACCTGCACAGCACTTACCACACTGGGATAAATGTGTTTCACGTCTGCTCGCCCAAACCTGTGAGCTCCAGACCTGAAGGGTCCCAGTCATCTCTGTATCACAGAAAGCGACGCTTCCTAGGAAGTCAGCCAGGACTGGTGGAATGGATGGGTCTTCCCGTGTTTTTTGTTTTTTGTTGTTTTTTTGTTTTTTTATTTGAGAGAGAGAATGAGAGAGAGAGAGCACGAGAGAGGGAGAGGCAGACTCCCCACTGAGCAGGGAGCCCGACGTGGGACTCGATCCCGGGGCTCCAGGAGCATGACCTGAGCTGAAGGCAGTCGCCCAACCAACCGAGCCACCCAGGCGCCCCCCGTGTTTTTAATAATAGTATCTACAAGGGGCGCCTGGCTGGCTCAATCAGTAGAGCATGAGACTCTTGCTCTTGGGCTGGTGAGTTTGAGCCCCACATGGGGTGTAGAGATTACTTAAGAAAAAAAAGTTAATAATAATAGTGCCTACGATCTATTACATGCTTACCACAAGACTTTTTATCCTGACAGCAACCCTCTGATGTGGTATCTAATCTCCTTTTCACAGAAAAGGTAAAGTTGACAGGCCCAAGGTCATAGACAGCAAGAGACAGACCTGTGATTTAAATCTAGACCTGTTTAGGGAGCCCGGGTGGCGCAGTCGGTTAAGCATGCGACTCTTGATTTCAGCTCAGGTCAGGATCTCGGGGTCCCCGAGCTGGGCTCAGCTCCACGCTCAGCAGGGAGTCTGCTTAAGATTCTCTCTCTCCCTCTCCCTCTGCTCCTCCCCCACCCCATGCTTTGCCTCTCTCTCTCTCTCTCTCAAATAAATAAATAAATCCTTAAAAAAAATAAATAAATCCTTAAAAAAAAATAGACCTATTTGTCTCCCAGTATGCTGCTCTTTACCACCAGTGGGTCCCCTCGAAGGGTAAGTGGGAATTTAGAATCAGACCTTTGGGAGTGGATGATTTATTTATTTTTTATTTATTTAAAGATTTATGTATTAGAGAGAGAGCACTCCAGCATAGGGGAGAGGGGAGGAACAGGGAGAGGGAGAAGGAGAGAAGCAGACTCCCTGCTGAGCTTGGAGCCTGAGGCAGGGGCTGGATCCCAAGACCCTAAGATCATGACCTGAGCCAAAATTTTTTTTTTAAAGATTTTATTTATTTACTTGACAGAGACACAGCGAGAGAGGGAACACAAGCAGGGGGAGTGGGAGAGGGAGAAGCAGACTCCCCTCTGAGCAGAGAGCCCGATGCAGGGCTCAATCCCAGGACCCTGAGATCATGACCTGAGCCGAAGGCAGATGTTTAACGACTGAGCAGCCCAGGCGCCCCATGAGCCGAAATTAAGAATCGAATGCCCAACTGAGGGTGCCTGGGTGGCTCAGTTGGTTGAGCGACTGCCTTCGGCTCAGGTCATGATCCTGGAGTCCTGGGATCGAGTCCCACATTGGGCTCCCTGCTCAGCAGGGAGTCTGCTTCTCCCTCTGACCCTCCCCCCTCTCATGCTCTCTCTGTCTCATTCTCTCTCTCAAATAAATAAATAAAATTAAAAAAAAAAAAAGAATGCCCAACTGATTGAGCCACCCAGGCACCTCCAGGAATGGATGATTTGGGGGAAAAAAAAAAGAGGAGGGCAAGGTTACCCAAAGCTTCTCAAATTCTATTCACCTGTGATCTTTACTATGAGATCCTACTTCAGGTTTCAAGAAAGAAACCAGCTCAGAGAGGTTAAGTGACTACCGAAAACACACAGCTCAGTGGGAGGACCCGCCCTCAAGGTCAGACCTCCCTGTTTCCAAGGGCAGGCTGGCTTCCCTACACCAGAGGCACTGAATATTTATTCCATTTGGCGTTGCTCAGACGGAAGTCTCTATTTCCACTAAGCAGCTTTAGAAGTAAATGAATAAATTCAAACTGTGGAGAAATCGGAACCCTTGTCCCTTGCTGGTGGGATGGTAAGCTGGTGCAGCCACTTTGCAAAACAGTGTGGCGCTTCCTCATACTACTAAACAGAGGTATCATCTGATCTGGAAATTCCACTCCTAGGTGTCTACCCAGGAGAAATAGAAACATATGTCCACACAATCACTTGTCACAGCAGCGTTATTCATAAAGGAAACAACTCACATGTCCACGAACTGATGAATGGATAAGCAAAATGTGGCCTATCCATACAATGGGATGTTATTTGACAATAAAAAGGAATGAAATTCTGACACATGTTACAACATGGATGAACACTTCCTTCCTTGAGGAAGTGAAGGACACCAGTCACAAAAGACCACAAATCAGGGCGCCTGGGTGGCTCAGTCGTTAAGCGTCTGCCTTCGGCTCAGGTCATGATCCCAGGGTCCTGGGATTGAGCCCCACATCAGGCTCGCTGTTCAGTGGGAAGCCTGCTTCTCCCTCTCCCACTCCCCCTGCTTGTGTTCCCTCTCTCGCTGTGTCTCTCTCTGTCAGAAAAAGAAAAAAAGACCACATATTGTGTGATCCCATTTATATGAAATGTCCAGAATAGGCAAATCTATGGAGTCAGAAAGTAGATGAGTGGTTGCCAGGGGCTGAGGGGAGGACGGAACAGGGAGTGACTGCTAATGGGTATGGGGTTTTTTTGCGGGGGGGATGATGAAAATGTTCTGGAATTTGAGAGTGGTGATGGTTGCACAACTCCTCAACTATACTGAAAACCACTGAACTGTACACTTTAAAAGGGTGAATTTTATGGTTTGTGAATTATGTATCAATAAAGCTGTTACAAAAAGAATAAAACTAAATAAAAATGAAGTGACCTTTGTCTCTCCCAGCTCCATGGAAACAGGTATTTGAAGGTGAGACCCACCAGCTGGTGCACCCATCCCACGCCCATGCTGTGACAGAGCGAGGCCTCCTCTGAGCACCATGCACGGCCCCTGCAGCCAACCTTGGCATGTTTGACTAGTGGGAGTGTCTCTCAGCCTCTCCGCCCTTCCAGGGTGCATTTTTACCATTTGGCCCTATTTTATTTCCATGTAGCAAAAGACATCATGGTCCTAGTGCATCCCTTGCTGGAAGGTCAGGCCACGTGGTGCGATGTCCATTCCAAGATGGGAGAGCCATCTTGGCAGCCCCGCCCAGCTGGGTGGCCATAGAATCAGGGTGACATCACAGGATTTCAGCCATTCGGAGCAAATGCAACTTGGACCCCTGCTGCTAAAGCAGCTGGAACAGAAAGACATGCACACAGGCTGACTGACACCCAGACATCTGAGTTTGAGTCTCTGCTCTACCACCTACAAGCTGGGTGCTCTTGAGCTTTCTCTTAACTGCCTGGAGCCTCCAGTTGCTCACCTGAAAAAAACAAGGCTGATGATTTCAACCTCACAGGACACTGAGAGTTCCTGGCTATCCACACTGTACAGTCCATTGAGCCCAGTGGCCTCAGCATCCCCTGGGAGCTTGCTAGAAATGCAGACTCTCGGGGCACCTGGGTGGCTCAGTTGGTTAAGTGTCTGCCTTCCACTCAGGTCATGATCTCAGGGTCTTAGGATCAAGCCTGGCATCAGGCTCCCTGCTCAGCAGGGAGTCTGCTTCTCCCTCTCCCTCTGCCCCTCCCCCCAGCTTATGTGTGCTCACTCACTCACTCTCTCTCTCTCAAATAAATAAAATCTTGGGACGCCTGGGTGGCTCAGTTGGTTAAGCAACTGCCTTCGGCTCAGGTCATGATCCTGGAGTCCCGGGATCGAGCCCCACATCGGGCTCCCTGCTCAGCAAGGGAGTCTGCTTCTCCCTCTGACCCTCCCCCCTCTCATGTGCTCTCTCTCTCTCTCTCATTCTCTCTCTCAAATAAATAAATAAAAATAAAAATAAATAAAATAAAATAAAATAAAATAAAATCTTTAAGGGGAAAAAAAAAAAAAGAAATGCAAGCTCTTGGGTCCCAGCCTTGACCCCTGAAATCAGAATCTACATCTTAACATCAGGCCCAGGGGATTCGTATGAAAGCAAAATCTGAGAAGCACTCGTGAGAATTAAATGAAACCAGGCAGGTGAACACCTGGCCCACACAGGTGCCACCCGAATGGATGTTATGGTGTTTTATTGTTATTTAGAAAGAGGGCTGGACTGAGGTGCCCAGGCTGCCACTTCCTCGCTGTATGATCCTAACTAGTCCCTTGACCACTCTGGGCCTTAGTGTGTCCATGCCCCTTCTCACAAGATTGGTGTCATGAAGCTCATCTGATAAAATGTGTGGGAAGGCGCTTTAAAAACTTGAGGGATGGGACGCCTGGGTGGCTCAGTTGGTTAAGCAGCTGCCTTCGGCCCGGGTCATGATCCCAGGGTCCTGGGATCGAGTCCCACATCAGGCTCTTTGCTCAGCAGGGAGCCTGCTTCTCCCTCTCTCTCCTTCTGCTTGTGCTCTCTCTGTCAAATAAACAAAATCTTAAAAAAAAAAACAAAAAACTTGAGGGCTGTATGTGTACACAGTTAGCTTGGCCAGTGTGGAAAGAGAGTGACTTGCAAGATTCTGGAGATAAGAGAAGGTTTGAAGCAATGCCCACGCACCAGCCAGAGGGGCAGAGACTCTGGCAAACAGACAGGAGTGACTGCAGAAGCGCTGTCTGGCCCACCAGAACCTTGTCCACCTTGCAGTCCTTTAACCCAAGGAAATGGGGACAAAACCACAAAGATCGGGAGATAGCAGCCAAGGTGAGGTGAGGGCTCACAGCTGGGGGCCTCCTTGTAAACAGGGCAAAGGGCTCCCGCAGCAGAAGGCTGCAGAAGCGTGAGTGCGGAGGACAGCCCTCTGGTAAATGCCTATGTCCCATTTAGCTGGTCTGCAGGGGGCTGGGGATTCCTCCTCTGCTTACCTACAGCCCCTCTCTCCGTGGCTGGCCCACGGGATGGGCCATGATGTGTTTGCTGAGAACAGTCCTACACATTCACTCCCGAAATGTTCACAGCGGCCCTAGAAGGTAGGTCTCTTTCAATTACAAGTGGTACAAATGAGGCCATGGAAGCACAGAGAGGTTGAGTGACTTGCCCAACACCACAGGATTAATAAGGGGTGGAGCCAGGCTTCAAGCCGGGACCTCTGGCTCCAGGGGCCCTTTCTGAGCAACACTTCAACTGCATTGAATAACAAATAAAAATAAATAAATAAACTTTAAAAAAATAATAAAAAATAAAAGACTTTATTTTTATTTTTAATTTTAATTTTAATTTATTTTTTAAAAAGATTTTTATTTATTTATTTGACAGAGAGAGAGAGAGAGAGCAGGAACACAAGCAGGGGGAGTGGGAGAGGGAGAAGCAGGCTTCCCGCAGAGCAGGGAGCCCGATGTGGGGCTCAATCCCAGGACCCCGGGATCATGACCTGAGCTGAAGGCAGACGCTTAACAACTGAGCCATCCAGGCGCCCCTTTAATTTTTATTTTTTAAAATTTATTTATTTTGAGGTAGAAGCAGACTCCCTGCTGAGCAGGGAGCCCGCTAAGGGGCTGGAGCCCGATGTGGGGCTGGAACCCCATGCGGGGCTCGATCCCATGCTAGATGTGGTCTTCTAGGACCAGAGAAGAAGGAGAAGAAGGAAGAGAAGAAGAAAGAGGAAGAGGAGGAGGAGGAGAAGTACTAATCCAGTAGTCCTGTTCATAGCCTCAGTCCAGCACAGAGGTCTGATGAATCAGGGTCACTGAGCAATTTCAGGTCTGCCCTCTGGTGAGTTACGTTCCAATAACAGCCCTCATAGCACAGCAGTACACGCAGGGGCTTTATCCGTGGCAGTGTCCAAAACAGTGTTCTTAGAGTTTTTGTTTCTTTACCTTCAAACCGCTATATATTGGAGGAATATATCTTCTAATATAAATACACTCACATAAATGAAACAGGTTTCCCCCAAATACTCTGATATCTTCTAATCTATTTCATTGTTTAAAACGCTGGTCATGACATGGACTTCATGGCACATTAATGGAATTTTATTGGCAGCGTAGCTTTGGCAAGTTATTGAACCTCTGTAAGCCACCACGCATACCTCAAAATGTTGTTCTGAGTATTAAGGGAGATAAGGTATGTGAAAAATTTAACACAGGCTCTTTCACACAGATAAAGGCCCAAACCAGGGTTGAACCCCGAGCCAGGTTCTCCTTCCCACAATTCCATGCTGGCTCTCTAGAGAAGCCAAACTTGCTGGATATGGCTTCCAAAGGTCATGCTACTGGTTACAGCTGTCATTTGGGTAGAGGCCAGGGTCACCACTCCTGGAGGATAGAAGAAGCTGTCTTCACAGTCTCCTGGACCAGTGACCATCTTCTCTCCCCTCTCCATTGTCCAGTTTATTTTATTTATTTATTTTTTACATTATTTTTAAGTGATCTCTATACCCAATAATAGGCTGGAACCCACACCCCCCAAATCAAGAATCACACGCTCCACCGACTGAGCCAGCCAGGTGCTCCTCCCTTGTCCAACTTAAGTGAACGTGCATTTGCTGGGCACTGACTGGACACATGACCATTCTGCCTTTCCCTTCCTTATCCTGGAACTCTCCAAATACTGCACGGTGTCTTCCTCACTTCATTCAGATTGCTCCTAAAATGTCACCTCCACACAACCATCCCTAAACACCTAAACCAAACGAGAATCAATATCCCTGTCTAGGGTAGCCCCTTTTCCCTGCTTTAGTTGTTTCCAAGGGTTTGTCACCACCTAACAAATTGTACACTCTGTTGGTTTATCCATTAACTCTTCGTCTTCACTAAAACGTGAAGTCCAGGAGAACAGGAACTTGTAAGTTGGTTCCCTTGTGTATCCCCAATACCTACAATAGCAGCTGGCCCCCAGTAGGTGCTCAATAAATGTTTGTTGAATCAATAAGTGACACTGGGCCAAGGCTGGGGAGGTGGGCTGATGAAACAATGAGGACCGTGGGGAGATGTGTGGGTGGACATTTTGATGAGGGCACTCAGACGAGTATAAACCAAGTGCCTGGAAGCACAGAGGAGGCAGAGATCAACTCTTAACTGTGGATCTGGGAGGAGGCCGAGTGATCCCAGAGGCTGGGTAGAACTTCAAAGATGGAGCTGTAAGGAGAGAGAGTGTCTGTGTTGAGGCAAAGGCAAGGACAAGGTCGGGGCAAAGCTGGGACAGAAAGGTGGGTGGGCACAGAGACCAATCTGTGGGACTGTAGCTTTGGGTTCAGGGTTGAAAGGCAGCTGGGAGGAGGCTAGGGCAGGTTGTAGAGGGCTTTGAATGCCAGGCTAAAAAGTTATCTGACAGTGTCCTAAGAAGATCCCTCCAGGGGCACCTGGGGGGCTCAGTTGGTTAAGCATGTGACTTTTTTTTTTTAAGGTTTCTTTCTTTCTTTCTTTTTGTTTAAGATTTTATTTATTTATTTGACAGAGAGAGACACAGCAAGAGAGGGAACACAAGCAGGGGGAGTGGGAGAGGGAGAAACAGGCTTCCCGCAGAGCGGGGTGCCCAAAGCGGGGCTCGATCCCAGGACCTGGGATCACGACCTGAGCTGAAGGCAGACGCTTAACGACTGAGCCACCCAGGCGCCCCAAGCATGTGACTCTTGACCTCAGCTCAGGTCTTGATCTCAGGGTCATGAGGTCAAGCCCCATGTTGTGCTCCAGGCTGGGCATGGAGCCTACTTAAAAAAATGGTGATGACGACGATGACGAAGAAGAAGAAGATCTATCCATCTATCTGTATCTGTATCTAATATTCTAATATATCTATGTCTGCACACACATGTGGAACACATAAGTGTACACACCACGAGAACCTCTGAAAACAAAATTTAAATACATATGTAAAATTTTAAGTTAAATATAAAATTTAAAATAATACATCTTTTTAATTTTATTTTTAAAATAATTTTAATTTTTTTAAATTATTTTTTAGGGGCGCCTGTGTGGCTCAGTCGGTTGGGCGTCTGCCTTCGGCTCAGGTCATGATCCCAGGGTCCTGGGATCGAGCCCCACATCGGGCTTCCTGCTCAGCGGGAAGCCTACTTCTCCCTCTCCCACTGCCTGCCTGTCTGCCTACTTGTGCTCTCTCTCTCCCTCTGTCAAATAAATAAATAAAAATCTTTAAAGATTTTGTTTATTTGACAGAGAGACTCACTGAGAGAGGGAACACAAGCAGGGGGAGTGGGAGAGGGAGAAGCAGGCTTCCCCCTGAGCAGGAAGCCCGATGTGGGGCTCGATCCCAGGACCCTGGGATCATGACCTGAGCCGAAGGCAGACGCCCAACCGACTGAGCCACACAGGCGCCCCCTCAAAAATTATTTTTTAAATGTAATCTCTACCCCCAATGTGGGGCTCGAACTACTACCAGTAATCAAGAGTCACATGCTCTACCAACTGAGCCAGCCAGGCGCCCCCCAAAATAATATATATATTTTTAAAGTTATGCTTTAATAAACTCCCACGGTTCACAGTTTGGGCTTTACGTTGAAAAGCTCCCTCCTACTCCTGCCCTTCCTTGCCTCATCTCCTCCCTAAGGAAGTCCCGCAGATGTAACCGAAGCCACTGTGTTTTGCGACTCTCTATCTAGCAGGTGCGCGTTTACAGGAGGCCGCACTTGGGAAGCGGCTGTGTGGAGTGTAGGCGGTCCATGCCCCTGACCCACCAACAGGACGCAGGGCCTCATTCCCCGCTGCCAGGTGGCCCTTCCACGTCTGCCCAGAAGCCCGGCGCGCTCCCCACTCCGACAGGTAGATTTAATTGAGCCCGCCCACTCCGGTCGCAGGAGCCAATCGAGCACGTTATGCAAATCTAAATCTAATTCCGCTCCCAATGGTGGCGAGGAACAACAGGCCAGCCGGGTTCCCTTTTACTGCTTGGGCGGTGAAAAGTCTGGAAAGTTTCTGCTAGGGGCAAGAAGAACTTGGAAACCGTGGGAGCTGGAGAATTGGGGGCAGGGACGTAAAGGGGACTGACATTGAGGCTTGAAGGACAGCTAGCGGTCATTTTGTCTGGACTCGAGGCTGACCCTCTCCCTCCCTCCGCGTCCTTCCTGCCAGGTGCTCACATAATCTTTGGTGAAATCACTACCGGCAGACGTCTCCCAGATGATGTGAAAGCCCGACGTGGCTTCATCGGAAGCAGGTCCAAGGTCTGGCTACTGGGCGTGGGGGGAAAGCCCCAGAGAGAATTAGAAGCAGGCTCAAATCCTGCTTCTGCCACTGGTTAGCTGTGTGCCTTTGGGCAACCCCTGCCATCTTGCTAAGGCCTCAGCTTCCTCACCTGGAAAATGGGGGAGTAATAACACTACCCTCCTAGCTCCAATGTTAGGATCGATGGGCTAGTCGAACAAAAACGCAGATTTTGATCTCTGCAAGCCCTAGTGCTTAACAATTAGAAGAGTATCACTTTGAGGTTAGACAGACCAGGTGATCCATTCCTGGTTTTCCCATTTATTTGCAGTGTGACCTTAGGCAGGTCATTTTACCTTTCTGACTCTTGTTTTCTTCAACTCTAAAGTAAAAAATTCCAAGGGCTGTCATTAGGATTAAATGAATTCAGGTGCATAAGGCACTTGGCACAGGGCCAAGACACATGTTCCTAGAACCATAGTTCCTCCTGGAACCTCAGTTTCATTATTTGTATGCCCTATACAACAATAATGTCTTCCCTGCCTGCCCCACAGAAGAGCCATGAGCCTTAAATGTCTTATGACACAGTTTATAAATAGGAAAACATTATACCAATGTTAATTAGTGATCTTGCAAGGCAGCCAGCACACTGGAAAAAAGCATGATGTTGGCCCTGGCTCTGCCTTTTATTCTGGGTGACCTTGAACATGTTATTTTATCTGTCCAAGGGTCAGTTTCCTCTCCTGTAATTTACCAAGTTTATAGAGTCATTGTGGACACTGGGAAAATGGTGTGTGGAGAGTGCCCGCTATATGCCCAATGCACAACAAATTTTAATAAACAGTACCTATTATTACCAGTAAGTTTTTCTTTCTTTTTCTTTAGAGGAGGGAAGGGGGAAAGGGAGAGAGATAACTGTAAGCAGGCTCTATGCCCAGCAAAGAGCCCGACAGGGGGCTCGATCTCACAATCCTGAGATCATGACCTGAGCCAAAATCAAGAGTCAGACGCTTCACCGACTGAGCCACCCAGGTACCCCCCCAGTAAGTTTTTCTTTAAATGTCCCTGGATTCTATTTCCAGAACTGAGGGACTGGGAGATAAGGATGAGAACAAGACTTGCTTCTCACTGTAATCCTCCTGTATCGTTTGACTTGTATTATGGTAATGTATTACTTTTTTAAAGATTTTATCTATTTATTTTTATGGGGGGTGGTGGGAGGGACAGAGGGAGAAGCAGACTCCCCGCTAAGCAGGGAGCCCGATGCGGGACTCAATCCCAGGACCCTGGGATCATGACCTGAGCTGAAGGCAGACGCCTAACCGACTGAGCCACCCAGGCGCCCTGAGAATGTATTATTTTTTTTAAAAACACATAAAATTTAAATTAAAAGTGGAAATACAATTAATTATATAAATACAATAAATAATAAAAATCAAAACATAATTAAAATTTAAAACTGATTTTTAATCTCATGAGTAGAGGCCTTGTCTGGGGTAAGAAGAAACCCAAATGCAAAGAATAACCTTGTGTCCTCAAATGCTACAGTTTACCATGAAAAGGCAGAGTCGTGATTTTTTTTCTAAGATCCATGGGAAAATTTCCAAACCCTAACAAGGGGTCACCTCTGAAAGGAGTGACCATCCACTGGTGTCAACATTCTCAAAGCCACTCTGAAGTCATGTTCTATGGAAGGAGATGACCTGGATGAGGAAGGCTTTGGACTGGATTTCCCTGAGCATCAGAGGTATTCAGGACTCAGGGTGAGTCACTCCTCCCCGCTGGGCTTGCCCTCCAACCCCGATAAGGATGAATACCTCATTATGGAGTATTAGCGTTCCCCCAACCCTAGTGCCTTACATGGGTATCCACGAGCCATGGAATGTCCAGCCAATCCACGCCCACACTTCTCCAACTGTCCTGGGATGCCTCTGGCCTTTGGACAGCCTTCCTGTTCTTCCTCCTCTGGAGGCCACGGTGTGAATTGACTACCACTACTCTGCCCTGGAGGTCCCCATTCAGCCGGAAAAAGGCAGGAAGGAAGAACATCAAGGCCCCAGCCCACTTGCTCTCCTGTGTCCACTGTCACATCTTTACTGTGTGTGGCAGTGACCCCAAAGTTCAGGTTCTGTTCACGAATTATTATTCATCAAGTCGGAGGCGGAGGGGACATGAACTTTCACCTGCCTCCTCCTGGGAGGGACATGTGTCCTTTTCACTCACATCTCACTGGCCAGAACCATAGTGGGCCCATCCAAGTGGAAGGGTGTGGGCCAGTGCTGGGGAGGTACTGGAATATTTGGTGAGCTTTGCTGGGTCGGCCACCATCTTTCTGCTCAGCCTTTGACCCACATTAATTCACTTTAGAACCAGAGGACATTAGAATGGGAGGGACCTCGGCAGTCATCCCATCCAGTGTCTTCTGAAGGTCGAAACACATCAGAAGCTTTGGGTTGTTGTCAAAAACGCCGAGTCCTTGGTCCTCCCCCAGAACTCCTGAGTCAGAACAGTCTAAGATGGTGCCAGGGAATCTACATTTTTAGGAGCTTACCAGTTAATGCTAGCAGCAGCCAGGTTTGTGACCCACTGATGGAGGCTCTCCCTCTTTTACAGATGAGGAAACAGGCCCAGAAAAGGACAGTGACTTTCTCAGGGTCACGCAGGGAGGGAATGACAGAGCTTGGACCAGAGTCTAGGCTTCCTGTCCAGGCCCTTAACACCTGAGTCTTCCTGCCCCGGCTTCTGATAACAGCACCTAAATTCTCCTTTGGGGAGCCACCAGTCACCCTCTCTGGGTCCCCATGGTGGAAGTGGGGCTGACCCATTTCCCAAATCTGGAGTGGGTCCATGACTCAGACCTGACCAGTCAGAAGCCCAGGATATGTTCTGAGGAGGTTTTGAGATCAAGTCTGGGAGGGGGGAGGCAGCCCCAGGATGTTTGCTGCAACTATTTAGAGAAAGCAGCTCTCTTTCCACTGAGGTTGCTAACTGGTTTGATGTGATACTGGATAGCTGGTGGCTGTCTGCCATCACGTAGGGAGAGCCCACCTGAAAATAAGCCCTAACTGCCAGAAAGCAGGGCTAAGGGACAGAGAGAGGGACCCGATCGCAACATCCCATACCTGCATCCAGCTCTGCCCGGACTTTTCCCTGTGGGAGCCAATAAATTCTCTCTCGGTTCCCTGAGGTTGGCAACTGCCCTGCAAACAGCTGGGGACAGAGCACTGGGGTCCAGAAGCACCACTGATTGGATGATGTGTGTCTACTGAGGGACATCTACTGAGGGTCAGTGTGAGATGCTGATCCTGCCCCTCATCAGCCGGGGACACAGGACCCACACACAGGCAGAGCAAGTGGGGCCCAAGACAGGTTCTAGATAGGCTTCACAGATATTCGGGTCTCACTGGATCTCCTCCCTGGGAGTTAGGCAGGGGAGGCCTAACCATCTCTGAATGATGAAGAAAGCTAAGCTCAGAGAGAGAAGGCCACTTGCCCAAGGTCACACCAGAAGTGACAGAGCTGAGACTTAGCCCCGGTGTTTCAACGGTCAGCCAGAGTGCTCAGAGCTCCCGTGGGCTGCTTCTCGTGGGTTCTGCACTGTCTGGACCTAGAGGGGACGTGTGCTGAGTGCCTGCCACGGGCCCGGCGCTGTTCTGAGCCTTTCTGGGGTTTGCTCATGCATTCCATAGACAAGGTACTGAGAGGGGATGCTGGGGATGACGACCCCATGTTACAGTTGATCTAATAAGGCACAGGGTGGCTCAGGAACTTCACCGAGGCCACAAGGCCGGAGAGTGTCAAGGTCCCATTCGGGCCCAGAGAGCCTGGGTCCTGAGCAGGTGGTGGCTGGAAGGTCCCTTCACCGCATGTTACGCCACATCCAGGCAGGCAGGAGCTTCTCAAGCTGAGGAGAATGGCTGAAAAGAAACCCATGTCTGTGGGGGGCACGCGGGAAGGACAGGAGCCCCTTCTCTGCTCACACAGATTTCCCTGGAATGGCCCCAGACACGAGTCCCCCCTGCAAGGAGGCCTCACAGAAGAGCCGGAGAAGCCGGTGGGGTTTCTGCTAAGAGGCAGGAAACGTGGTGAAGCGTGCTCTCTGGACTTCTGGGCGCCCCGCGGAACTGAAAGCAGGGTCTCGGAGAGAAAGTTGCACATCCCTGTTTATAGCGGCCTTGTTCCCATTAGCCAGGAGGCGGAAGGACCCCAGTGCCCATGAGCAGTGAGTGAGAAACCAGGTGTGGTACACACACACAGTGGAATTGCACTCAGCCTTAAAGACGAAGACAGCTCTGACCAGGCTCCAGCGTGGATGAACCTGGAAGATGTTCTACTTCGTGAAATGAGCCGGTCACAAAAGGACAAATACCTTAGGATTCCGCTTCCGTGGGGTACCTAGAGGAGTCAGCTTCATAGAGGCAGAGAATAAAATGCCACATGGGGCGCCTGGGTGGCTCCCTCGGGGAGGCATCCGACGCTTGATCTCAGCTCAGGTCTGGAGCTCAGGGTTGTAGGTTCGAACCCCGCGTTGGGCTCCATGCTGGGTGTGACGCCTACTTGAAAACAAAAAACAAAAAATGCCCCCTGCCAGGGGCTGCAGGGAAGGGCGGATGGGGAGTCGCTGTTCAATGGGGACAGAATTTGTTTTGCAAGTGGAAAAAAGCTCCGGCGGTGGACGGCGGTGATGACTGCACAAGAGTGTGAATGTTCTTAGTGCCCCTGGACTATTCACTGGAAGACGGTTAAGATGGGACAGTTGATGTGATGTGTGTTTCACCACAATTAAAAATTAATTAATTAATTAATTAAAAAGAGTGCTCTAGGGGCGCCTGGGTGGCTCAGTCGGTTGAACATCCGACTCAGGATTTCGGCTCAGGTCATGATCTCAGGGTCGTGAGATCGAGCCCCTTGTCCAGCGTCCATGCTCAGCAGGGAGTCTGCTTCTCTCCTTCTCCCTCTCCCTCTGCCCCTCCCCCTGCTCGCGTGCACTTGCTCTTTTTCTCTCTCTCTCAAATAAATAAATAAAATCTTTTTAAAAAAGTGGTCTTTTTTTTCTTTTTTTAAGGGACAGCTTCATTTCAAATCCTAGCTCTGCCACTTATGAGCTGTGTGACCTTGGCCAAGTTTCTTTCCCTTTCTGTGCCTCAATTTTTCTTACTTGTGAAATGAGAATATTACCTAGGTCAGTAGAAGTATGGTGAGGTTTCGATGCCTGGGTACCAGCGAAGTGCTCAGAACAGTGCCTGGAACCAGATAAGCACTCAGCGCTGTTGGCCAGCATTATTTTCACGCCAGTCCCTGGACCCCAAAAGGAAAATAATGAGTCTTTCTTCTTCTTCTTCTTTTTTTTAAAGATTTTTATTTATTTATTTAACAGAGATAGAGAGAGCGCACAAGTAGGCAGAGCGGCAGACAGAGGGAGAGGGAGAAGCAGGCTCTCCGCCAAGCAGGGAGCCCGATGCGGGGCTCGATCCCAGGACCCCGGGATCATGACCTGAGCCGAAGGCAGCCGCTTAACCGACTGAGCCACCCAGGCGCCCCTATTTTTTATTTTTTTTAAAAGATTTTATTTATTTATTTGAGAGGGAGAGAAAGCAAGCATGAGCAGGGGAGGGGAGGGGCAGAGGCAGAGGGAGAAGTAGACTCCGCACTGAGCGGGGAGCCCAACGCGGGGCTCGATCCCAGAACCCCGGGATCATGACCTGAGCCGAAGGCAGACGCTTAACGACTGAGCCACCCAGGCGCCCCGAGTCTTTCTTCTTTAGCCTCACGGTTACTTTCCCTAAGTTCCACCAACCTAAAGACACCGAACTGTCCACACTTTAAGCCACGGAATGGGATCGTGGGAAAGACGGGTGTCACAGCCACCCAGTGCGAACCCTCAGCTCCGCCCCTCCTTGTGCTGCTGTGCAACTTTGGGCCAGCTCACTTACCTCTCTGTGCCAGATTTTCCTCACCCGAGAAATGGGTGAACTAGTCCCTATCTCACTGGTGGAAGTGAGGACTTTTTTTTTTTTTTAAAGATTTTATTTATTTATTTGACAGAGAGACACAGTGAGAGAGGGAACACAAGCAGAGGGAGTGGGAGAGGGAGAAGCAGGCTTCCCGCCGAGCAGGGAGCCCGATGCGGGGCTCGATCACAGGACCCTGGGATCATGACTGAGCCGAAGGCAGACGCTTAACGACTGAGCCACCCAGGTGCCTCGGAAGTGAGGATTAAGAGAAGGAATGGAAGTGCACAGGGCTGGCCCTCCCAGTAGGCACCCCGCACACATCCACCCCTTTCTTCTCCCCCTAAACCACGGCCAGGGCCCAGGCAGTGAGTTTCCTCACTTCCCAGGCTGTTGCTGGTTTGTAAAGGACCAGAGAAGTGTTGTCTCCAAGGACTTCAGTCCATGTGCCCAGGATGAGAGTCATTCACAAAGGGCCACCAGCCCTCCAAGGCTTCCCGAAGAGCTTTTGTCTTCCTTGTAGGGCCTCGGGTGGGGGTCAAAAAGGTGCCCAGGGCGATATAAAGAGGAAGCAAAAACAAAACTAAAGAAGTGTTTACTCTGAGATGAAAGTGCATTGCTAAACACTAACCACAAGGACTTGTGTACAGAAACCACATGTTGGGGATGCTCTGGAATGTCACAAGCTACAGTGGCAAGAAAGGCAGGCTGGGCTGGGCCCCAGGAGGCAGGAGCAGGACCCCACCCACGGCAGCCCTCTCAGGGACCCTGGCACCTACCTTCACGTCCCAGGTTCCATGAGCTCCCACAGCCTGAGCCGTCTGCACCACCTCCCCGTGTGACCGCCCCCTCCTCGGCAGGGCCCCTCTGCCCATCTGGAGCGTCTTTGCCCCCAACTCTCCTTAGTCTCACTACCTCTGACTCATCCTTCAAAACTGTGTTTAGACACCACCTCTGCTGGGAACACTTCGCTGACCCCACCGTGCCCCCAGACCATCATAACCCGTATGCTCATCTCTACGGCTACAACTCTACAAGGGGCATCAATTATCCGTGTACTTGTTTCTCTCCCCTGTGAAGCTGCAAGCACTTAGGGGCAGTAGAATGTTGAGGATGTGGATTTGGAGCCCGACTGCCATGGTCTGAATGCCAGCCTCCAGCTCTGTGACCTTGGGTGAATGAAGGAATCTTCCCTGCTTCCGAATTCCCCTCGGTTAAGATGGGGACGGCAACAGCATTGGCGTTACGGGGTCTCTGCCAGTTGCTGAGGATGTCTATTCCAATCACACAATCTAGAACTGGGGAAATAACCACGGGATGGGTTTGGGGACCCATCTGGCCAAGTGTGAGAAAGACCTAAGCTGACACTCCGTGGATCATCTGATCATCCCAAAAGCCCTTGCTCTGACTGGTGGACCACCGTGATGTGCTGGGTCTCCTGGAGTCCACGTCAGTTTAGAGCCAGAAAAATCTGATTATCTCCTTTCCCTAAGGCGCTGTCACCCTAGGAAAGGGCTGGATGTGCCCTTGGGGGAGGCTGGGAGAAAGCTGTAGACTGTAGCTGCTGCTGCTGCTTTTTTTTTTTTTTTTAATCTATCACTCTTTTCTCACTGAGCTCCATTTGAAATTCTCAGGCTCAGTTACTTTATTTTTTTTTTACTTTGCACTTGATATATGTGTGCAGCGCCCATTTTTCTTTTCAGTACTAGATTGGCTAAATTTCTTTTCCTGCCAGAGAAATGGCAAGCTCAATTTTAAATGGCTCACACTGCTTTTTTTTTTTTTAACATTGATCTTTTCTGTTAGTTTTTTTTTTTTTAATTTTAATTCTAGTAGAGTTAACATACAGTGTTATATTAGTTTCCGGTGTACAATATAGTGATTCAATACCTCCATACATCACCCAGTGCTCATCATGGTAAGTGTGCTCTTAATCCCCTTCACCTATTTCCCCCACCCCCCACCCACCTCCCCTCTGGTGACCAGCAGTTTGTTCTCTATAGTTAAGAGTCTGTTTTTCAGTTTGTCTCTTTTTTTCTTTGTTTGTTTGCTTTGTTTCTTAAATTCCACATATGAGTGAAATCATATGGTATCTGTCTTTCTCTGACTATTTCACTTAGCATGATACTCTCTAGCTCCATCCATGTAATTGCAAATGGCAAGATTTCATTCTTTTGATGGCTAATATTCCATTGTATATAGAGACCACATCTTCTTTATCCACTCATCAGTCGATGGACACGGGCTGCTTCCATAGTTTGGCTATCGTAGATAATGCTGCTATAAACACAGGGCTGAAGAGGGTAACTTTTTGGCACTGTAGTGGGGTCCCCCCTCAAGGGGAACCAGCTCCCCTTTATTCAAGGTGACTGGGTGCATAAACTGGTTCAAGTCCAAGAACTGATTGAGGGCATTGACTTTGTTTTGGTCACTTGAGTTAGTCCCTCTTTACTTGATGGAGAATTCTTCCACTTCCATAGACCAATTAAGAATTCAGTAGACCCTCCATCTATTTCTTTTCTAGGGACACCAGGATCGACTAGCCAATGTCGTCAATCTCTGTGTGTCTAGATGGATTTAAGTAGGTTGATGTATGCAAAGTGCTAGAATGAAGCCTGCCACGCCATATGCAAAATAGAGGGGCGCTTTTTTTTTTAAGATTTATTTATTTATTTTGGAGAGAAAGCAGGGGGAGGGGCAGAGGGAGAGAATCTCAAGCAGACTCCACACTGAGCACAGAGCCCAATGCGGGGCTTGATCCCACAACCCCAAGATCACGACCTGAGCCGAAACCAAGAGTTGGGTGCTTAACCAACTTCGCCACCCAGGCGCCCCAATAGAGGGGCGTTCATCACTGTCGTCCCTCTTTGTGCTCCTGTGCCCCACAGCAAGCAAGCACTTGATAAATGATTACAAAATGGGGCCACGAAGGGGTCCATGATCTACGTCTCCTCTTGAGACATAAGCAGTGTTCACCTGTGATTCGGGTAAGACTGGAGGTCCTGGGGCATCCAACATGGGCCTCTCTGCATGAAGCCAAGGAGACTTCCGGGAAAAAACTCACTGGAAGTAAAGGAAAGTCCAACATGGAGGGTTGCTTTGAGGGTTGGCCAACACCAGAGGAGAGTGTTTTGAACACAGAGCAGAACAGCCTGAGATGTGACCCTCAGATTATCTCCCCTAGGCTTACTTGTTTACAAGTGTAGTTATTTGTTTTTATTCTGCCTCTAAGAAACTCTAGCTACACAGAGTTGAGTAGACAGACTTTCAGGGGATAGCAGCGATCTTTGGTAGTTTATGCAAGATTATTTTCTTATTTATTTTTATGCTTTCCTTCTTCCTTGGTTCCCATTCATCTTCCCCACACATGCGTGAATCTTGTGAATTTTCTTTTAAGATTTCTTGCATGTGTTTTTTTTTTTTCCCTGCACGTGTTTTCATTTTCAAAAATTATGGGGCGCCTGGATGGCTCAGATGGTTAGGCGTCTGCCTTTGGCTCGGGTCATGATCCCAGGGTCCTGGGATCGAGTCCTGCATGGGGCTCCCTGCTCAGCGGGGAGTCTGCTTCTCCCTCTCCCAGTCCCCCTGCTTCTGCGCTCTATCTCTCTCTCTGTCAAATAAATAAATAAAATCTTAAAAAAAAAAGTTAAATCTCACTCCGTTTACTGCTTTGAGATCTATCTCTCTGTTGCTGTACGCACACCTTGTTCTTTGTTGCTGCTCTAACTTCCCTAGCACAGATCTGCCACATTTTGCCACCAGCAATGCAACAATGAATATCTCTGCCCAGATTCTCTGAAGGATTTTTTTTTTAAGATTTTATTTATTTATTTGAGAGAGAGAATGAGAGACAGCACAAGAGGGAAGAGGGTCAGAGGGAGAAGCAGGCCCCCCGCTGAGCAGGGAGCCCGATGCGGGGCTTGATCCAGGGACTCCAGGATCATGACCTGAGCCGAAGGCAGTCGCTTAACCAACTGAGCCACCCAGGCGCCCCTCTCTGAAGGATTTTGATGAGAGTTTCTCCAGGATGATTACCCAGGAGTGGGATTTCTGGGTTATGTGGCATGCCCAGATTGGATCTTGCCAGATACTGCCTGATTGCTTTCCAGAACGGCTGTGCCAATTCACATGTCTCAGCCGTGTCTGAGACCACCCAACTCCCCCGCATCGTCACCAACACTTGCGAGTACTGATCTTTCTAAGTTGTGCTGGGCGTGAAGTGGCATCTCACTGTTTCAGTCCTTGTTAAAGGCTGTCTTCCCTCCTGGACTGTGAGCCTGTGAAGATGGCAGGTCCACACAGAAGCTATGTCTGTGTCCTTAACTTTCTGCTCAGTGCCTGCCACACCAGGTACTTCCATTTGTACTGTTGAAGGGGTGAACACTTACTCTCGTGAGCCCCCCTTCCTGAGCTCAAGCTTGACTCCTGGGGAGGAGAGACAGGACCATGAGTGAGCAAAAAGGAAGAGCTGATCCGCTAAAGCCTCAGAAAGCCACCGGCCATGGAGAGTTCCCTAGGGGCTCCCAGATACAGCTGGAGGGAATGTAAAGGAGCGGACGTTCCCACAGAGCCAGGGAAAGCCTTTGGGTTGCAGACTGGTGTCTGTGTTCATCTAGAAAAAAAGGGCTCTGGGGCGCCTGGGTGGCTCAGTCATTAAGCATCTGCCTTCGGCTCGGGTCATGATCCCAGGGTCCTGGGATCGAGCCCCGCATCGGGCTCCCTGCTCAGCGGGAAGCCTGCTTCTCCCTCTTCCACTCCGCCTGCTTGTGTTCCCTCTCTCGCTGTGTCTCTCTCTGTCAAACAAATAAATAAAATCTTTAAAAAAAAGAAAAAAAAGGGCTCTGCTGAGATCAGGGAAGCCTGGCCGGAGGCGCCTGGCAGAATCCCCACAGGCCGACTTGAATATTGAAGGAGAACAGAGCAGCTGCTACCAGGGGGTTGGACCAAATGGTCCTGGCTCACATGTTACTGTAATGATGATTATTACAATTTGGGGGGCTCAGTCCGTTAAGCATCTGACTCTTGATTTCGGCTCAGGTCATGATCTCGGGGTTGTGGGATCAAGCCCCGTGTGGTGCTCTACGCTCAGTGCGGAGTCCGCTTGAGATTCTCCCTCTCCCTCTCCCTCTGCCCCTTCCCACTCGCGCAGTCTCTCTCTCTCTCTTTAAAATTAGTAAATAAAATCTTTTAAAAAAATTGATGGGATAAAATGAAAGCCACATGCCTCTGAACCCTCCCAACCAGCTCTGTTTGAGCCTCGCTCTTCTCCCCTGCAAGACTCATGGGGTTGTTTTCATGTTCAAGTGAGAAAAAGGATGGATGGGAAAGAACTTTCTAGACTGCCAAGTACATCTAAACAGATGGCCAAGACTATATTAAGAAAGCAGAGACCTTCATACAGAGTGATGCTGATGGTCACTGGGCTCTTTCTTCAGGGCAGTTTAAAAACCTTTGGTTTTAAGAAGCTTTCAAATAAAGGAATGATGCTCTTAGCCCATCCTTTGAGGAGGGAAAGGGATGGTGGCAGTTGGTAGGGGAGGAATGGGGCTGAAATTTGGTTGCTCGTCCTGCTTTCTAGATTGCCAGGAACTGTCTGAGTGAGGGGAGGGTCAGGAGCAGAAGCAGATGGAATCCAACCACCGTCTTCCCCTGGCCTATACTCCCAGAGGTCAAGGAGCTGACCGGGTGGGGACACAAAGCTCACTGCTTCAGCAAAGGGACAGTATTGGTTAGAGGGTAGATCAGGCTGCTGTCACCGAGCGGAAAACATCATTGCTTCCATGAGACAGAGATGTATTTCTCTCTCACGTAACAGTCCGGGGAGGTGGTCCAGTACCAGCATGGCAGCTCAGCAGCGCTGGGCGCCCAGGCTCCTTCTATTGTGTAGCTCAGCCATCCCTCGGGGGTTGCCCTTATTCACATGCCTTCAGCCACAAAACTGCAATTAGTCTGTCATTCCAGGCAGAGGGAGAAGCGAGAGAGGAAAGGGGCTGACACATTCCTTTCCTATTAAGGACATGTGGTAGCCGGCCTCCAACACTGTCCCCGATGATCCCTGCCCCGCTGTGTTGTCCTTTTCTACACCGAATAGGGATGACTGTGTAACCAATAGGATATTTTGGAAAAGACAGAGGGTGCCTTCCAAGGCTAGGTCATAAAAGACATTGCAGTTTCTGCCTTGCTCTCTCTTGGGTCGCTCGCACTGGAGGAAGCCGGCTGCCATGTCCTGAGAACAGTCATGCCTTGTACAGAGGTCCACACAGTGAGGGACTGAGGCCTCCCACCAACAGCCCGCGAGAACCTGCCTCACCGTGGGAAGGAGCCACCTTGGAGGAGGATCTTCCAGCTACTGTGCAGCCTGGAGGTAACTGCAGATCCAGCCGACATCTTGACAGCAACTTCCTGAGAGTCAGTCACTGCATCACTCACCTAAGCCATTCCTAAATTCCTGACCCCCTGGAACTGTGTGAGATACTAAATGTCTATTGTTGTTTTAAGCCGCTAAATTGTGGGAAAACAAGTTACTCAATACTACCTAACTCATACAGGTCACCACTCAGAAGGCACACACATCAGATTCATTCACATCTATTGGCCTCAACCCAGCCATATGGCCGCATGTAGCTGCAAGGGAGTCTGGGAAATGTAGTCTTTAGTTGGGCAGCTATGTGCCCCGCTAAAACTTCAGGGATACAGATCCTTAATTTAATTACATCTGCAAAGTGTCTTTTGCCATATAAGGTAACATATTCACAGGTTCCAGGGATAGGACGTGGACATCTTTGGGGGTCATTATTCCATCTGCTGCAATGCAGAAGCTTGCACATAAGCTTGTACTTCTGCACATAATCAAGATTATTCTGAGTGGGAAAAAAGTCAATTGCAAGAGGTTGCATGCTGTGTGATTCCATTTATACAATGCACCATGTGAGTGAACATCACTACAGAGGTGGGACCCAGAAGCTACAAGGGGCTAGGAGTGGGCAGCGGGGGTGGGCTTATACAGGTGCATCTCGTGGTGTTGGTACAGTTAAGTATCTTGATTATGGTGGTGGTTACATGAAGCCCCACAAGTGATAAAATTGCATAAAGCTACATGCACACACATGAATGCATGTATAACTGGTAAAATCTTGATAAGCTCTGTGGATCGCACTCATGTCAATTTCCTGGTTTTGATATTGTACTATAGTTAGGCAAGATGTTAACATGGCGGAGGGAGGCTGGGTGAATCTCTAATTCTTTCAAAACTTAAAAATTTAAAAAAAAGAGGGGGGGCACACCTGGCTGGCTCAGTCAGTGGAACATGTGACTCTTGATCTCAGGATCGTGAGTTCAAGTCCCGCATTGGGTGTAGAGCTTACTTTTAAAAAAATGTAAAAAAAAAAAAAAAAAAATTATGCTGGACTCCCAGACCGGAGACCTGGCTTCTGGATTCTAGTTCTGGTTCTTTCCTCAATTCGCCTGCAGCAAATCGCTGGCCATCCCTGGGACTCTATCAGCCCATGTCTGAAATGGGGGTTTGGGCATATGTTGCAGGTTTTCAAAGTTTTATGTCTAACAGGGAAACCTTTTGTTCGGATGCAGACACTGTTAGCACCCAGTACTGTGATCCCCCGTGGGACTTACTTCTGCCAGCACCGGTACCCCCTCCCTGGAAGGCTCTAGCTGAGCTCAGGGGAGGCTGGAAGTGCAAAATCCTTGCCTCAGGATCCACTCTGCTTCCAACCAAGTTAGAATCCCAAAATGCAGACAGATCCCGGTCCCAGGAGGCAAGAGGGTCAGTGAGGGCTGTGCCATGCGGGGGCCAACCTGAAGCCCTAGTATATTTTGATAAGGAAGGGAGTAAATAGGGAAGCACAGCTGGAGAGGAAACCTCATGATCCAAGATGCCAGGAGCAACCCTGAGATGATAATTTGCTGTCCCCATCCTCCAGGCAGACCAAGTCACTCGGTGGTAGTTCTTTCCATATCTTTCCTTTTCACTCCAGACCATGTTCCTCTTTTGACCAAGAGAGTGACCTAAAAAGGATTGTGGTCACTTTCTTATCTGGCCTGTGGTGGGGGTGGGGCACACACATCAGGCCCTTCCCCAGCTTGTGTGGCCCCAAGCAACTTCTCCAGCAAGGACATGGCAGCCCCACTGGAGGCCACCGCTGGGCACCTCCCAAACTCTGAGCCAGACAAAGGAACCCCAGGCAATATCCTGAGGGTAGGCCCCAATGGAAGCTGGGTAGTATGGTCCTAGGAGAGAGCATTAAGGAGGGAGTCCTAGGAGAGAGCACTGGAGACAGAGTCCAGCGCTGCCCTTGTAGAGTGTTTATCCTTCTGAACTTCAGTCCCTTCAACAGCATCCACACACCAGGATCCTGGGCAGGGGATGTGAAAAATCCCCGTAGGCCAGAAACCATAACCAATCATACCATTCAGCTGGGAGTTACCCTTCCAGTGAGGACAAAGCCTTTGTTCCACATTGTGTCCTGGCACCAGGCACAGGGCTGACACGTGGGAGGGGCTCAGTAAATGCTGGCTGGATTAATGAGTTGGTGAATGAATGAGTGAGAGCTTGCATAGGTCATCCAGTTTGACAATTCGATCCAACCAAGTATCATGAATGGGCCTACTATGTGCCAGGAGCTGGGCAGGGCACTGAGGAAAATCACGAATAACAAAATTAAAAATTCCCACTTCTCCTTCTCCTCCTCCTCCTTCCCCTCCTTCCCCTCCTTCCTCTCCTTCTTCCCCTCCTCCTTCCCCTCCTCCTTCCCCTCCTCCTTCCCCTCCTTCCCCTCCTTCCCCTCCTCCTTCCCCTCCTTCCCCTCCTTGCCCTCCTTGCCCTCCTTCCCCTCCTCCTTCCCCTCCTCCTTCCCCTCCTTCCCCTCCTCCTTGCCCTCCTTCCCCTCCTCCTTCCCCTCCTCCTTCCCCTCCTTCTTCTTCCTTCCTC
>NC_058407.1:11829122-11831832 GCF_002201575.2 Neomonachus schauinslandi | reverse complement strand
CCTTCTTCTTCTTCTTCTTCTTCTTCTTCTTCTCCTTCTCCTTCTCCTTCTCCTTCTCCTTCTCCTTCTTCTTCTTCTTCCCCTTAAGAGCTGATGGCATAAGAGGGGAGCAGCCTCTGGTGGAGGCCCACGTGTGTATTCCTGTGTATCCTCTGCTGGAATTATAACTGGAGTCTCAACCTTAGGTCACTGCTCAGGCTGTCTGTGGTGGCTGAACTCTAGGCCAGTCTCGTGATCCCTCCTCCTGGTGTTCATACGCTTGTGTAATCCCCTCCCCTTGAGTGTGGATAGGGCTACAGTTTGCTTCTAACCAACCAAGTGTGGCCAACGTGATAGAGTGAGCATGATCACGTGTGGGTGACTCCATTACTCACACTCTTCTTGTGAGGAGGCTCTGTCTCCCTTGCTGGCTTTGATGAGGCAGAGGGCCATGTTGGGGGACCCAGGTGGCAAGGCTCTGAGGGAGGCTTCCTACTGACAACCAGAAGGGAAACAAGGCCCTTGGTCTGACAACAAAAAGGAACAAGATTCTGCCAATTGTGGGAACTTGGAAGTAGACTCTTCCCCAGTCAAGCCTCAGATGAGACTGTAGCCCCAGCCAGCACTTTGTCACCTTGTGAGACCTTGAACTGGTAATTAAGCCATGCCCATATTCCTGACCCACAGAAGCTGTAAGATCATAGATGTGTGTTGTTTTAAGCTTCTGAGATTGTGGTTATTTGTTATGCAGCAATAGATAACTAATGCATCCTTCCTTCTTCCTGAAATGCCCTTTTCCCTATTCACCATGATGCTCTGTCTTTGGGGGAGAAGGCACATGTTCTTTTGCCTTCGCAGAATCCCATTCTTCCTCCTCTGATAACACAGCCCAGCTTCCGTGTGGGGGGCCACCTCTGTCCCACTGTTGGTTGGTCCATTTCATTCACACAGGGCTGACTCCACTCTCTAGCTCCAGAGTTTGACACATGACTCTGAATCCTCCCAGTCAGAATTCTCCATTTGTATGCCCATAGATGATAGGTTCAAGGTTGAGCATGTGTTCTAAGCTGGTACATTCAGAGGTAACTCTGGACTTTTTCTGAGTTTGCTACACTGATACTTTAGCTTTTTGTGCAATTGGTGTCATCTTGCAGAAAGAACCCTCTTCAGAATGGAGCCAATAGGAGGAAAACAGAGGTAGACATGGAGAGAGAAAAAGCCTTTATGATATTGCTCACTTGAGTACCTGGATCCAGCCATGCCTGAAACTGGTAATCTACCCTTGGACATTCCACTCATGTGAGTCAATAAATTTTATTATTTCTTTAACCCAATTGAGTCAGGTTCCTGTCACTTGGAAAAGAGAAAATCTTAATTAATATACTCATCTCTACAGGTTTATTCAATAACCTCCCTCCTCAAGAAAGCCTTCCCTACTCACACTGAAGGGCTTCTGCCTGCTACACCATTCTCCCAACTTAGCCTTTGGTTTTATCCTCTCCTGTTATTCTTTTTTTTTTTTTTAAGATTTCATTTATTTATCTGAGAGAGAGAGGAAGAGAGAGTATGAATGGGGGGTCAGGGGCAGAGGGAGAAGCAGGCTTCCCGCTGAGCAGGGAGCCCGATGCAAGGCTGGATCCCATGACCCCAAGATCATGACCTGAGCCAAAGTCAGATGCCCAACCCAGGTGCTCCTCTCCTGTTGTTCTTTAGCATCTTGAGTGTGAGTTGTGATGCTCCAGCAAGATTTAAAGCATTTTTAAAAACCTTTCTCTTGTGCCACGCACATAGTATGTACCAAAACAAAACAAAACTGACCCAAACCAAAGAGTACCTTTGGATCAAAATGCAATGTTGTAAAGAGGTGTCTAAATGGACTGAGGGTCACTACCCTGCACTGGGCACCTACAGTGTGCCAGGAACTCTTAAATGGACTGTCCCAGTAATCGCCCAGAGCTTTTGAAGTAGCAGTTCAGTTAGGGGACTCAGGTTGAGCAAACAGTAGAATTCAGTGAATTCAGGGAAAACAGTGGTTCTCAAACTTGACCACACATAAGCATCCCCTGGAGGGCTTGGTAAACCCAGATTGCTAGGCCCACCTCCACAGTTTCTGATCCAGGTCTGAGGTAGGCCCGAGAATTTGAATTTCTAACAGATTCCCAGTATCGCTGACAAGTTTCTAACTGCAGTTCCTGGGACCACACTTCCAGAACCACTGGATGAAATGCTATTAAGAAGATTACAGAGCCAGTGAGGGAAACTGAGTCAGGCCTGGAGGCTACACAGCAAGAAGCGAGCCCAAACCACACTGAGGGACAGCTTCAGGGAAGAAGATCCACTGTACGGTTGCCCCTGCTGACACCAGGCACTGGGCACCTGCCATTCCACCACTGCAGCCCCCGGAAGCCTGCTGCCTCCCCCAACACTCCCGCCTCACCCCGCGTCTGCAACTGGGGTCTCCTGGTGGTTGCACGCCCGATTCCTAGCTGCAAGAGAGCCCAGGAAACAGAGGTGAGAATCATAATGTGGAAATTCTCCCAAACATAAGATTTTCCCAAAAAGTCAGGTGGCCACAGAGCATAATAAATGTCAATTTAGTGTGCCTATTTGATGTGGGACAGCGAAATGGTTTGTGATGAGGAAAATTCTTCTTCTTCTTCATCATCTTCGTTGTTTTCTTCTTCTTCTTCTTCTTCTTCTTCTTCTTCTTCTTCTTCTTCTTCTTCTTCTT
>NC_058407.1:11622128-11829112 GCF_002201575.2 Neomonachus schauinslandi | reverse complement strand
TTCTTCTTCTTCTTCTTCTTCTTCTTCTTCTTCTTCTTCTTCTTCTTTTCTTCTTCTTCTTCTTCTTCTTCTTCTTCTTCTTCTTCTTCTTCTTCTTCTTCATCCTCTTCTTCTTTTTTAAGATTTTAAGGGGTGCCTCAGTCGGTTAAGTGTCTGACTCTTGATTATGGCTCAGGTCATGATCTTGGGGTCCTGGGATTGAGCCCGGCATTGCTCCCTGTTCAGCGGGGAGCCTGCTTCTCCTTCTCCCTCTGCCCTTCTTCCCACCTCATGTGCGCATGCTCTCTCTCTCAAATAAATAAGTAAAATCTGAAAGAAAAAAAAAAACTTTAAGTAATCTCTACACCCAATGCAGGGCTCGAACTGACCCCAGGCCTGCCGGCTTCATGGCAGAGACACACAGAAAACCCAAAGGAAGCCTGCGGGTCCAGGAAGCACAGTGCTCTCTCTGGCCTCATCTGCCCAGTCTGTTTCTGTTTGTCTAGGCCTCTTTCTCCAACTCTCTCATTCACCATTTTGTCTCTGGGTGTCTAACTTGCTTCCCCTCTCCTGATTCTCGGACTCTTTTCTCTTGCTTCTTCCTCTATGCATCTGACCCTCCCTCTTCTGTTACTTTCTGTCTCTGGTTCTCTCTCCCAGCTCCCTCTGCCTCCCACCTCTCCCTGCCCCCCCGCCTCTCTCCTCTCTCTCTTCCTCCTCCTTTCCCTGCCCTCTGTCCCCTTGGAGCTCAAGCAAAGACCCAGCCAGCCTCTAGGAGACACCAGGCTCCCCAGGGGCCCAGCAGGAAGTGCAGTTTCCCCTCTGACCCCATCAGCTGGCTGTGGGGGATGCAGCTTCCCTCCCACTCTGTCCGCTGGGGCAGCCTGGGCGGCCTCCCTGGGGCTCAGGATGGAGCATCTCACTTTTGAGGAGGACAGCCTTTACCAGCAGGGCAGAGGGTAGGGGGCTGGACTCTGGCCCGGTGAGCACGGGAGGAGAGCCCCATGTTCACTGAACTCCTCCTGGGTGTTGGCGCAGCACCAGTTGCTGGGGTGGGAGTGGGGTGGTGGGAAGGCATCAGAGGCCATAGTCTGGTCCCCTTCCTGGAAGACAGCAGGACACATAGGGCAAGAAGTGGGGGATGGGGTTGGCAAGAACTGAAGTTTGAGGGACCCGAGGGGTCTCTGCTGAGGCAGGGGCCTCCTGGCTGGCCCGGGATGATAAGAACCACCCCCGTGGGGACACCTGGGTGGCTCAGTCGGTTAAGGGTCTGTCGTCAGCTCAGGTCACGCTCTCAGGGTCCTGGGATCAGCCCACGTCAGGCTCCCTGCTCAGTGTGGAGTCTACTTCTCCCTCTGCCTCTGCCCCTCCCCTCCCCTGCTCATGCTTGCTTTCTCTCCCTCTCAAATAAATAAATAAAATCTTTAAAAAAAATAAATAAAAAGGGCGCCTGGGTGGCTCAGTCGTTAGGCGTCTGCCTTCGGCTCAGGTCATGATCCCAGGGTCCTGGGATCGAGCCCCGCATCGGGCTCCCTGCTCAGCGGGGAGTCTCCTTCTCCCTCTGCCTCACCCCCTGCTTGCGCTCTCTCTGTTGCTCTGTCTCTCAAATAAATAAATAAAATCTTAAAAAAAAAAAAAAAAGGTTGGGCGCCTGGGTGGCTCAGTTGGTTAAGCGACTGCCTTCGGCTCAGGTCATGATCCTGGAGTCCCTGGATCGAGTCCCGCATCGGGCTCCCTGCTCGGCGGGGAGTCTGCTTCTCCCTCTGGCCCTCCCCCCTCTCATGTGTTCTCTCTCATTCTCTCTCTCTCAAATAAATAAATAAAATCTTTAAAAAAAAAAAAGGTTGCTAATTAGTTGACCTTAAAATAGGGAGATAGGTGCCCAATTAGCAACCTTAATTACACCTTGAAGTCCCCTTTGCATGGAACCTAACTGGTTCCAGGGATTAAAACATCCTAATGACCATCTTTGGGGGTTGCTTTTCTGTTCACCACATCCTGAAAGGGAGGTTTAACATGCCCCATCTCATTTTAATCTCCCTAACAACCCTGGGGGGTTAGTGTTGTTAACACCATTTTACAGATGCGGAGATTGAGGTCAAGATGACACCAACATGGGGCACCTGGGTGGCTCAGTCGTTAAGCATCTGCCTTCAGCTCAGGTCATGATCCCAGGGTCCTGGGATCGAGCCCTCCATCGGGCTTCCTGCTCCGCGGGAAGCCTGCTTCTCCCTCTCCCACTCCCCCTGCTTGTGTTCCCTCTCTCGCTGTGTCTCTCTCTGTCAAATAAATAAATAAAATCTTTAAAAACAACAAAAGATCACACCAACGTTAAGTTAGTGCTCTGGAGGGATTTGCAGAGGATTTAGATGTGAGCTCTCCCTTCACAGGAATTTATAATGGGGGGGGTGGGGGGCAGGGCACATACCCAAAAGCAGAGAGGAGAGGGGTGGGGAGAGGCAGGGTAAGGGGTGGGACGAATGACTTCTTGGTGGCGGATGAGGACCCTGATGCACCAGAGTCCTTACCGCCAGGAGGGCTTTGGCAGTGGGCTAATCCTGTGGTTTCCAATGTATTTATTAGCAGCAAACGATTGCTCAAGGGCACCTCCTGAAGGGTCCATCGGAAGTGGAAACTCACTCTGGTCTCGGAGGCCCCTCCTGACCTGGCCCCTGCCGACCCAACCAGCCTCCTGGCTCCCGTGTTCCACCCCATACCCACCACCCACAGCCCCTCAGCCTTGGGAGACAGAGCTTGTTTTCCTTAAGTACTTCAGTTCGCTCCCCCTTCTGGGCATCTGCTTCTCCTCCCTCCCCTGAGGCAGTGCGCCTAGTGTTTATGAGCAGGGACTCTCAAATCCCAATGCTGGCCCCTGGACTTCTCTGCTATGCGTCCTTGGGCAAGTTACTTACCCTCTCTGGGCTTCGGGGGAGGAGTAAATACAAGATCCCGTAGGAGGCCCCCAGGGCACACTGTCCAAGCTCACTCTGTACTTCAGGTCACAGCACAGGTGTGGCCCCTCCCTGAGGCCTTCTCAGATACCCCACGTGTCACTGCCCTGCCCTCCCACCCCCAAAAATAAACGTGGAGAACCCCCTCCGTGCCAGGCTGCTCTGGGAATCATGGGGAGACTCACAGGAATCAGACAAGGCCCTCCTCTGGGGAGCTCTTAAGACAGGAGCCCAGCCTCCAGCGCAGGGAAGCCCCAGGAATTTGTTCTCCAACATTCCTGCCCCAGGGCTTTAGGAGCAGGCCTCAGCCCCCCAGCCCCCAGATGGCTCTGAGCAGACCTCAGTGGGCCCGGCAGCCGCAGGAGCTGGGAGCCCGGGAGCTCAGAGCTCGGGGTTCAGACCGAATTTTGCTCCCCTGGCTCTGCCCCCATGCTAAGGGAGAAGAATGGCCCCTGGTCTCTTGACTCAGGAATGCAGAGCATTTCTTAGCACCACTAAGAAGGAAGGGGTCGAGGCCTCCTATCCCAAGCTCTAGAAGGATCCAAATTGTTGGCTAAAACCACAGCCCAGGAGAGGTCCGAGGGGAAATGGAGGTCTGAACCTGGGCGGGGAGGCAGGAAGAGGACTCTCCCTCCCTCGGCCACGCTGGCTCCCCAGGGGTGTGGGCGAGGATGTGGGTGGGCTGCCCCCCCCAAGGCACCCCACCTCCCAGCCTGGCCCCCATTCCCTCCTTTTCTCTGTTCTCAGATCTTCTTTGTCAAATGCCTCATCTTCTGGGCCCCGTTGGCCAGGTCCAGTCTCCTAACTTTTTTTTTTTTTAAGATTTATTTATTTATTTGCGAGAGAGTGAGTGAGAGAGGGGCAGAGGGAGAGGGAGAAGCAGGCTCCCCACTGAGCAGGGAGCCCTATGCGAGGCTCGATCCCAGGACCCCGGGATCATGACCTGAGCCGAAGGCAGACGCTTAACCGACTGAGCCACCCAGGCGTCCCCAGGCTCCTATAATTCGTGCAGTGACCTTGATGTGCTGGACACTGCACTTGCTAGGCAGCCCGGGGAGGGGCAGGATGCCCCAGGAGGGCGGGGACTGCTCCCTCTCTGGGCCCAGTTTGGCCACACAGCTGGTCAGAGGAGCAGGATTCGGTCCCGTCTGGCCTTGCTTTTCCAGCACCTATAGGCCTGCTCACTTCCTTGAGACCTCCCCCTCCCCCCACCCCCAAACCCAGGCCATGCTCTTCCCTCCCACCTGGCCCATCCCCAGCTACCCTCCACCCTCCACCCTTTCCAACTCCTGTGTTTGCTCAGCTGCCTGTGGGGACTGCACTCTCTCTTCACCCCCTCCCTGGAGACCTGGGCCTGACACAGACGCCAGCGGAGGGGCCCCTGACCTTCTAGACTTTTCCTGAGCCAGCTCTCCTCTGCCCACCACGACCCCATTCTGAGTGGTCTCCCAAATACAGACCCCCGAGGCCAATTTCCCTTGGCTCCTGTTGGCCTCAGGCTTCCACCAGAGAAAAAGAGCCAGTAGGATACATACATATTGAATGATTGATTGATTGACGGTAAGGCTTATGTAGCCATATGGGAGCTGGCGAGGCAAGTCCAAAATCTTCAAGGCAGGCCATCAGGAAGGGCAGCGGGACTTTTTTTCCACCTCCAGAGCCTTAACTCACCCACACCTGCAAAGTTCCTTTTGCCATATAAGGGAACGTATTCACAGGTGTCCGGGATTAGGATTTATTTTTATTTATTTTAGAGAGAGAGTGAGCACATGAGAGCATGAGAGGGGGGGCCAGAGGGAGAGAAACTCAAGCACACTTAGCACGGAATCCGACCTAGGGTTCCATCCCAGGACCCTGAGATCACGACCTGAGCCCAAAATCAAGAGCCCGTCACTCAAACAACTGAACCATCCAGGCACCCCAGGTGTCTGGGATTAGGATGTGGCCATCTTTGGGAGGCCAGTATTCTGCTTACCACAGCAACCGCCCCCACCCACCCCAGGCCACCACCCTGCCCATTCCTTGACCATCTCAGTTTTCCACGTGGTCCACATACGACCTGAGCCTGTGCGGGGGGCTGGGGGCACAGAGTGAGGGAGCCTGTGGTCCTCTCCTCCAGGGAGGCCACCGTCACAGGCCAAGGCAGCCACAGAAGCAGATGGCTATGACACAGCATGATTTTGGTGACATGGTAGGGGTCAGATCTGAGAAGGGGGGAAGGGAAGACTGCTTGTCCTCAGGGACAAGAGTGTCTCGTGGAGCCTCCCATCCTGAGGCCCTTCCCCGCAGGGGTCAGTGGGGACACTGCCGTGCCATGGCTAGAAATCCTAGTCCTCTTTGGTGTAAAAACTATGGACTCCAAGAAACAAACTGAGGGTTTCAGAGGAGAGGGGGGTGGGGGGATAGGTTAGCCCGGTGATGGGTATTAAGGAGGGCACTACTGAATGGAGCAGTGGGTGTTATACGCAAACAATGAATCATGGAACACTACATCAAAAACTAATGATGTAATGTATGGTGACTAACAAATAAAATAATAAAATAAAATAAAAATAAATACATACATAAAAACAAAAAATAAAAGAAATCCTAGCCCTCTGCAGTCAGATTTACTGCGACCCTTATGGCAGGCAGGAGGAGAGGAAATCACATTATAGCGAAACACAGATTTGCTAGGGAGTGAAATGCAAAATTCACCAGGTTCCTTAAGGAAACAGTGGGGACCTGAAGGTGAGGGGGCGTCTGGTTCTGTTCTTTGATCGGCCTTCCCCCACCTGCCAGCCCCCCCTCCCCCAGCTGCCCTGAAGGCACCACACTGGGTAGGAACCCGGGGCTGTGCGCTCTGTCTCCTCCCACACACCTGGGAGAAGAGAGGCCCCTCCGGGGGCTCCGGGCCAGGAGCGCACCTGAGCGCCGGGGCGGGGCCAGGTGGGGTCCTCAGCCCCTCCTTCCCCCTCGCCTTCTCCTGGGCTCCCAGTCGGGCATTCCTGAGCTCTCCCCAGCTGCTAAGTGCTAGGGACACAGGAGAGAGCCAGGTGGCCTGTGAAAGCAGACCCCTGGGGACAAAGTCAGGCTCCAACCCCTGAAGCCGAGTGGACAGGGGCAAGTCTCCTTTCCTCTCCCCCAGATTAGGGTAACTCCCTGCCCTCATTCTCGTTCCTGGCCAAAGGCCACAGGCCTGGGGAAAATCCTGCCTTCAGTTACAAAGCCGCAGTTACTTCACCAGCTGCTTCAATTAACCACATCTGCAACCCTTCAAGAAAAATCTCCAGGAAAGCAGCAACTGGATCTGCCTGTTCACCAGTGTCCCCAGTGTCTCCTCCAGGGTCTAGCACATGGTGGGGACACAAGAAGTATCCCCTTTCTTCCTTCCTTTTTTCCAAAAATGCATACTAATCAGCCTACAGATACTAGGCTGAGACTTAGGCATACCTGTCTTCACTTGGCAGCTGAGGAAAGGGAGACCCAGAGAGGTTAAGTGACTTGCCCAAGGTCACACAGCAGGTAACTCCTAGTAACTGAACTACCCCATTCTTCTACTGGGCCTTTCCCACTTGACGGAATCATCAAAGTGTGGAGGTACGGTGGAAAGGAAGTGGGTGGCCTGCCAGGGAGGCGGCCAGAACAGCAGGGTTTAGCCTGGAGAAATGGGCCAGGGCAGGCTCATGGTGATCATCGAGGGTCAAGTGAGGGACCAGGGAGAGTTTGGCTTTCATCCTGCAGGCCACAGGGACCAGAAGTTTGTTCCTACTTTGCGCCCTTATAAAACCAAAGCTTGTCACAAGTACTGTTTTCTCACCTGAAAAAAAAAAATGGCACAAATCTGTTGATAAGCGTTCATAATCCCAGTGTAAAGGGTTTGAGCCTTGGAGTCAAACATCTCTGGGTTGAAACCCCAGCGCTACCACTTCGCAGTTGGGGGATCTTGGCAAATGAAATCACTTGCCTTTCCTGAGCCTTAGTGTCCAGCTGGGGAAACGGGGCTGATCCTGCTCATCACGCAGGGCCACCGTGAGACTCACAAGGGCCAAGGTGGGAGAGCACCCGGCACAGTGTGAGTAGCTGATAGTGGTAGCTACTATTATTATTATTGCTGCTGCTGCTGTTGTTGTTATTTTTTTTTTTTTTGTATTACTATTGTCATTACTATTGTATTACTATTATTATTATGATCAGCCAGGCATTTGGGGATAAGACCCAGCACTGAAAGTCCCCTAGCCAGGGAGCAGGGCTCCCTGTGTTCTGTGGCCCCACCTCTCCCCACAGAACTTGGAGCCCTTTTGTTTCTGGCTTCCCAAAAGTGTCTATGCATGTTCCAAAAGCTTAGGCTTACAGCTCATGACCCCCATGAGCAGATCACACTAAGCAGCATGAGAAAAAAACTGGCTGGAGACAGGAGACCCAGGGCTGAGCCCCATTCTGCCCCGACTGGCTGTGTGACATTGGGTGAGTCATTCACCGCTCTGGGCCACAGACGGGGGAGGTGGAAAGATGACTGGAAGAGCCTTTTCTTTTCTTTTTAAATTTATTTATTTATTTGAGAGACAGAGAGGGAGAGAGAAAGACAGAGAGAGCCCATGCAAGTGGGGGGAGGGGCAGGGGGAGAGAGCATCTCAAGCAGACTCCCTGCCAATTGCAGAGCCCACAACCCTGAGATCACGACCTGAGCCGAAATCAAGAGTCGGACACCCAACCAACTGAACCACCCAGGAGCCCCGAGCCTTTCATTTCTTACCTTGGTAATGGGGGCCTGGAGATGGAAATCCACACTGGCCCCAAAGAGTGGTGCCTGCAGGGTCTGATTCAGAATAAGGCCAGGGAGTGGATGCCCGCCAGGTCCCAGGTGTCCAATTCCTGAAGACTCCAAAGACTTAATTATAAGGAATTCCCATGAGGGGCACACCTGGCTGGCTCAGTCGGTGGAGTTGGGCGACTCTTGATCTCAGGGTTGTGAGTTCGAGCCCCACATTGGGTATAGAGATTACTTAAAAATAAAATCTTAAAAAAAAAAAAAGGAGTTCCCATGAAATATAGCAAGAGGGGCCAGATTTGGCAAATGGAATTACAGGATGCCTGGTTAAATTTGAATTTCAGATTGAAAAACGAATGGGGGGGTGCCTGGGTGGCTCAGTCAGTTAAGCGTCTGCCTTCGGCTCAGGTCATGATCCCATAGTCCTGGGATCGAGCCCCGCGTCGGGCTCCCTGCTCAGCGGGAAAAGTCTGCTTCTCCCTCCCCCACTCCCCCTGCTTGTGTTCCCTTTCTCACTGTGTCTTCCTCTGTCAAATAAATAAATAAAATCTTAAAAAAAAAAAAAGAAAAACGAATAGGGGTTTTCTTAGTATAAGTGTGTCCCAAATATTGCATGAAATGAACTTATACTAAAAAGTCATTTGTTCTTTTTTTTTAAAAAAGATTTATTTACTTATTTATTTGACAGAGACAGAGCACAAGCAGGGGCAGAGGGAGAAGCAGACTCCCTGCTGAGGAGGGAGCCCAAAGCGGGCCTTGATCGTGGGACCCCGGGATCATGACCTGAGCAGAATGCAGACTTAACCGACGGAGCCATCCAGGCACCCCAAGTCATTTGTTCTTTATCTGAAGTTCAAATAATTCAAATTTAACTGAGCATCCTGTATTTTATCTGGCAACCCTAAATACAGGCAAATAAAAAAAATGAGGAAGCTCTGTACGCACCAATATGAAATGCTCTCAAGGATGAGTTCAGGGAAAAAGCAAAGTGAAGAACAGCTGATAGGCAGAGGGCTCTGGGTTGGCAAGGGAGGAAAAGAATACAGGAAGGTTGTACGCAGAAGCCCCTGGAAACGCTGGCCTTCTGGGGAGGGGAGCTGGGGGGCAGGAATGGGAGGATGAAAGACTTCACTGGGTCCCCTTTGTACCTTTTGGATTTTGTACGATGTGAATTTTTTATCCGGGCAAAAATAAATAAATAACATAATCAGGCAGTTTTGCTCTGACCCCGCTCCCCACACCCTTAACCTCCTGCATTCTAGAAATACTCCAGGGCTTGTGTTATCCTTATCAAAATTCCTTTAGGCCTTTGGACTCGTTGCAGCCTGTCTGCAGCATCCCCTAGCCTGCAGGAGTGGGGGTGAGTCACGGCCACCCCCGGCCGGCTGTTGGCCATCTGCGGGCCTTCCTGGGGAAGAGCCCCTTTCAGCTGTAGCCCCGGTCCCTGCAAAGACTCTGGGCTTCCTTTCATCTCTCTCTTTCTCTCCCCTTAGACTATAATTCAAGTGAATTCAACCCCGATTTATTGGGTGTGCCAGGCACTGTTCTAGGAAACGATCTGAAAGGGAGGGATGACCAGAGCCAGGGGAGAGGTGTGGGGGTGGGAGGAGCAATTCTGTATGTGTGTTGCAGGAAGGTGGAATCTGGGAAGGCTTCCTGGAGGAGATGGCACCTTGAAAGAAAAGTGCTCTCTGGGCACAGCCAAGGTCTTTGGGAATTTATCAGCACAACGATGCATGGAGCTCAGTGCTAAGTGCAAAGCTGAAGGCTGAACAGGGAGGCACAAACATAGGGCCCACCCTCGAAGAACTTAGTCACGCAGGGGAGAAAATAGCACATCTCATAGGAGGTTGTGGGAACCGCTGAGCAGGATGTGCTTCAGTGCCACATCCAGGAGGACAGGCAGGGCTGCTAAGGAGTCCAGGGGATGGTTATGAAGCTAGCATGGGAAGGGCCTTCACATATCCATACATCTCGCTCATCTTTCAGGCAAGTCCTCAGGCCCAGAGAGGGGCAGGGACTTGTGCAGGTCACACAGCAAGTCAGCTGCAGAGCCAGGACCAGCCCCAGGCTCCTGACTCCCAGCCCAGGACTCTCTCCACAGCCCCCACTGCCACCCACGGGGCTGGGAGCTCAGGCCGGCACCAGAGAAGGCTTCCAGAAGCAGGGATGCTAGGCACTCTGACCCGGGGCATTCCTTTGGCAGGTGGCACAGATGGGAGGCACGAGGTGTTGTACCAGGAAGGGACCTGCCCACTTTGTAACCTGGGGTGACTCTGCCCCGGTCAGGCTCAGTTCAGAGCCGCCCGCCAGAGCAATCTAGAGAGGAAAGGGCCACCTGATAAAGGTTATCTCATGTAACCCTCCCTGTGGGACCCCATGTAGGAATCATGCCCGTTTCCAGGAGAGCAAATGAAGGCTTAGGGCAATGAAGTGACTTGCCCAAGGTCGCTAGGCAGTGATGACCATGACCCAGCCATAAACAGTGCCCTGTGTTGTTTCCACAAGACTATTCTGTCTGCATTTAGCAAGTCCATAGCCCTCCCACCAAGACACACACGCAGTTCCTCCAGACATGCCTGACAAGGTGCTGAAACCCCACCAGGAGTGCTCTTTCTTCCTGCTTACTGCAGGTACCCCCTTAAAAGGAACAGGTAAGCCCTGAAGGCCCTATCAGCCATTTATACTTGAGTGTAAGTTAGTTACCAGACTCTGAGACTGGAGCTGAATTCAGGACCCTGCCCCAAATGACACATGACAGATGAAGAGGGAGAGGTCCCTGGGCTTGGGCTGCGCCCCGGGAGTGGCGGGGTGGAGGTTCCCTTGAAGCATCGGGGCGCTGGGCACCGTGTCCAGGTGGCGCTGTGAAGGGAGGCGCTCAAGGGCGGAGGCGCATGCGGATGTGGAAAGAACACTGGCTTTGCTCAAGTTCCAACCTGCGCCGTCTGAGGCCAGCCCCTCACCTCCCTGGACCTCACGACTGCACTGGTGCAGTGGGGAGACTTCTTGCAGGTGGGGGTGCTTGAGAAGGCGCTCCATCCCAGGGTTCTCAAACTTGAGTGAGCACTGGCATCCCCTGGAGGGCCCCCAAAACCCCAGACTGCAGGGCCCCACCCCAGAGTTTCTGCTTCAGTTAGTCTGGGGAGGGACCTAACTAACTAACTAACTAACTAACTAACTAACTAACTAACTGAGTGCCCTAACAAGTAAGCCCAGAGTTTGCAGGGGGTGGTGTGGGGGGTGGACAGAGCAGAGCCTAGAAAAACCTTGGGTACAAACTTGACATCTGGCAGGGATTTCACACCCCCATCCCCTCGGTTGGACCGACGGTGCCTAGGAGGAAGAGAAGAGGTGGCACACAGGACCACGGTCAGGGATGACGATGCTGAGCTCTCTCCAATGACGACCCCTGGGAAAATCTCCCACTAAGTGCACGATGGCAGGTGTTTCTTTCTATGCCAGGCGCTCTGCCCGGGGCTTCCCGTGGATTGTCTTCCATAATCTTGCCCATGAGTCTATGCAGTAGGTTATCAACACCCCATTTGACAAGTAAGGAACCTGTGGCAGGCAGAATAATGGCCCCCAAACCTATGAATGTTACCTCGCATGGCAAGAAGGACTTTGTAGATGTGATTTTGATACAGATCTCCAGATGGGGAGATTATTCTGGGTTATCCAAGTAGCCTGAAGTAATCACAGAGGCCCTAATCACAGGGAGGCAAAAGGTCAATGTCTTAGTCCATTCAGGCTGCTATGACAAAACACAGCACTGGCTGGGTGGCTTATAAACAACGGACATTTATTTCTCACAGTTCTGGAGGCTGGAAGTCCGAGATCAAGGTGCCGGCACGATCACTTTCTGCTAAGGTCCCCCTTCCCCATTCACAGATGACACCTGCTCACTGTGTCCTCACCTGGTGGAAGGGGCAAGGGAGCTCGCTGGAGCCCTTTTTTTTTTTTAAGATTTTATTTATTTATTTGTCAGAGAGAGCGCACAAGCAGGGGGAGAGGCAGGCAGAAGGAGAGGGAGAAGCAGGCTCCCCGCTGAGCAGAGAGCCCGATGTGGGGCTCCATCGATCCCAGGACCCCGAGCCCTTATAAAAGAGGGAAGGGCTCCGCCTTCCTAACCTAAGCACCTCCCAAAGGCCCCACCTCCAAATATCATCATCTTTGGGGATGAGCATTTTGACGTTTGATTTTGGGGGGGACAGAAACATTCAGACCATGGCAGTCAGAGAGTCAGAAAGGAGGTGTGAGAGTGGAAACAGAGGTTGGAGACAGGAAGCACCGTCTTGAGGCTGAGCCCAGGCTCCCAGGGAAAGGGTGCTGAGGTCGATTGGTAATGCCTGACTTGGCCTTGCCGGGGCTGAACAGCAGTGTATGCTGATCGGGATTAGATAAATTCCCTAGGGTTGGCCCTGGGTCTGACTCATCTTTTTATTCCCGGGGCCTAACAATGTGCCCCAAACAAAGCAAACACTCAATAAATGTTGGGAGGAGGGAGGGAAAGAGGGAAGAAGGGGGAGGGAAAGCAGGGAAAGTGAAATTTGTTTTCAGAAGGCCAGGATGAAGGCCAGTGGGTAGAATCTCAGGGTGGAGAGCTTCTGAGTCCCCCGCCTTGTTCTGTTCATAGCAATCCCTTCCTTGGGGGGGATCCACCCCTGCCTCATTCCATCTGGTTATGGCAGGGCTGCCAATCACAAGGTCCTGCCCCTCCTCTCCTGGGGCAGGTCTGTGAGTCAAGCCAGGCAACAGGACTCTGGTTCCTAGAATCAGAACCTTGATGAGAGACACCAGGGGGAAGGGCGCGTCTGACGGCCGCATCCTGGAAAGGTGACCCATAAACTCAACCAGTAAGGAGGAAGTGGTAAGCGGGCCAGAACTCTGGTCTGTGAGACTCCCGAGACTGAGCTCAGACGCTCCTAACCTTAGAGTCATCTCTGGTAGGACCGCCAGCCGAAGGCACCGAAGCCCCCCAGGGAGGGGCAGGCACCCAGCCCTTCCTGCAGTGGAGTGGCCAGTGTGTTCCAGGAAGTCCCCCGATCTCCATTTTTATTCTGCTTAGTTATTCGGAGTCAGTTTCTGTGGCTTGAAACTGAAGAACCCCAATCTTGTACAGTGTTTCTAGAAGGAGGAGCAGGCCAATCATCAGAGCCGTTCCACTTGGGAAAAGCTCTTTAGTTGGAGGCTTGAGAAAAGAGAGGTTTGTGTTCCCCCAGATTCACATATTGAAGCCCTCATGGGGTGGGATGGGAGTTAGAGGCGGGGCCTTCAGGAGGGTGAGCCCGCATGATGGGGTTAGAGCCCGCTGAGCAAGAGGGAGGGCACTAGTGAGCATGCAAGAAGGCAGCTGTGTGTGAACCAGGGAGAGGCTCTCCCCAAGGACCCGAGCTTGCTGGCACCCTGATCTTGGACTTCCAGCCTCCCCGTCTGTGGTACCCTCCCCGCCCTGAGACACGGCGGCTGGGGGTCCATCCCGTGTGAATGCTGTGGAGTCAGTCCGGAAATGAATGGGATGGAGGGTCCAGAGCCCGGTAGCCAGTGAGCTTGAGTTAGACTCCCTCCCTTCTGGCACGGGGCCTGACCAAGTCCCTTTGTTCCAAGACCCTTTGCTCCTGGAGCCTCAAGGAGGCCATGAATATTATTCATCTCATCGGGTCCCTGTGAGGCACATAGAGATAATGCAGATGAAGCCCTTCGCACATTCCCAAGCTTCTCTCCTCTCCAGGGGTGCTCACGCCATGCGGAGTAACACTAGATTAATAGATTCCTGCAGCATTAGTGAGTGCCTGCAGGGTCCCCCAGCAGGCCAGCAGAGGGCTGGGGCCTGAACCCTTCAAGGTCACCCAGCAGGCCAGGGGCTGGAGCTTGAAACTGGGCACATTCCATCAGGAGCCCCAAATCTTAACCAGTATTCATGCTGCCTCCCCTAGGGAGAGGCCCAAATCCTTCCCGCTGTAAGAGCCCTTGATTGCAGACATAGGGTCTCAAATCCTGCCCCAAGAAGCATGTGGTTCAGTTAGAGAGGAAATTCCCACGTGGAAAAGGAAGGTGAACTGAGAAGGCAAATTGTGCATGGGGAGAGCCCAAGGAGCCAGGAAGCCCAGCGGGAGGAGGGCCCCTCTGCCTGGATTTCAGGCCATACCCAGTGTCTCCAGAAAGAAAGTATTAGAAGTCACCACCCTAATCCTGAGGCCCCCGGGGAAGCAGCAAGTTCCTGGGAGAAGACAGGTTCCCACAGGCTTTATCCTCCCCTGTCACTCCACCAGGCAGCTCAGGGCTAGGGAGGGGAGGAAGAGAGGGTCTTCTCTTAGCTCAGGGGGTGGGGAAGTCTCCAACACTGGAGAGGAGAAGGCAGGCAGCTCAGGCTCAGAGCTGGAAGGGCTCCAGGACCTCACCTGGTCCCGTCCCCTCGTTCTGCAGCCCAGACAAGGCAGTGACTCCGGCGGGGCCACAGAAACAGGGTGGCAGAAGCACAGTGAGGACGCAGGTCTCCCAGGCTGGGGGCCTTGCAAGCAACAGCCCAGGTGCTCCCAGACAGGACATTTCTCCAAGCCCCTTCCCGAGCCCCCTTCCCCTTTCCGCAGATCCTTAACATGCAACAGTGAAAAGAAAGAGCCTTGGATTTGGAGCCAGGAGACCTGAATCTCCAGGACTCACTCTGAGACTAACTCCTGTGTAAATGTGGGTGAGTTCCCTCCCCTCTCTGGGCCTCAGTTTCCACAAAAATAAAACGAAAGGGTTGGACTCCATTTCGAAGCTTCCTCTGGCTCCGGTGTTCTGAGGGCCAGGGGTTATGAGTTGGGGCCACCCCCCTTCCACGGGTTTCCCCTATCTCTCCAGAGGCCTCAGAGATCCGGATGGAAGAGGAATTTAGCCAGAAGCTTGGATTGGGGTGGGGCTCTGGCCCCCATATTCACCCTCCACTAAGCCAAAGTGCTGGCCTGCAGACAAGGTTGGTACAGGCTAGAGAACAGAGGGGAGAACTGAGCCCACGTGATGGCACAGAGTCCAGAGCCCAGCTGCGGCCTCCACCACCCCCTTCTCCCCATCCCACCCCCAGGGTCAATGGCATCCTAAGCCAGCCTGGCAGGGAAACTAGGTGCCAAGTGGAGAACGAGGCGGGGCAGTGTGTGCTGGGAGGGTGTGTTAGATCAGGGGAAATGTGGTGGGGTTGTTCTCCTTCTTCTCATTTGGATCTTGGAACCCCCTGGGAGCTCCACCTGGGAGCACCTTGCAGCCATGGGATCCTGATTGGGGGCGGTGGGCACCCAGACATGGGGGAGGCTGGGGGACCCGACCCGCCCTCCGGTGCTGCTTTACAAGTGAAAGCAGCTGCAGAGGGGCGCCTGGGTGGCTCATTTGGTTAAGGGTCTTCCTTCGGCTCAGGTCATGATCCCAGGGTTCTGGGATTGAGCCCCGCATCGGGCTCCTTGCTCAGCGGGGAGCCTGCTTCTCCCTCTCCTACTCCCCCTGCTTGTACGCTCTTTCTCTCTCTCTCTCTCTGTCAAATAAATAAATAAAATCTTAAAAAAAAAAAAAGAAAGTAGCTGCGGAGTGAAGGACAGCCTCTCAGGATGCTGAGTTTAAATTCTTTATGAATCAAAAAGGGCCTCCCAGCCACTATTAGACCCTTTGGAAGGACGCTTGGATCCATGTTTTTCAACATGCAGGTCACAGTGAGTCACACTCAGAATTTCATTATGATGAGGATGATGACGATAAAAAGGCCAAAGAGAAAATATCAGCGGGAGTCTTGGGTAGTACACTGTCTCATGAAAGGCTTGTTTCAATTTGGCGAGCTGCGCCAGGCTGTGACGTGATGTGGACCCTACCTCTGGTCGGTCAGGAAAACTTGAAAAGCCACTGCCTCAGATGATGCACCCTTTATTCACCAAGGGGGGGGGGTGGCGGGAAGTGAGCGGGCACCTCCCAGTGTCGGGCCCCAACCTACCTGGCTGGGCTCACGGCTCACACACCCGACCAAAGGCTCCTGCCACACCCAGCCGGGGGCCCCACCCCAGCACTGCAAGTGCTCACACCCCTCTGCTTCCTTCAAAGTCCCTCTTCCTTCAGCCCTACGCCCAATCCTGCCTTCACTCAAGGAGGCCCTGTTGAAATGACACTCGCTCTGCCAGTTGTCCCATAGGGAGCCAGGCAGGATGACCCCTTTGTGGCTGGCTGTCCCACAATCTGCCACAGCACAGAGCTCACCCTCTGTCAATCAACTGATCCACCATCAGGGGCTTGGCACACTCTGATTTCATGGATGAATGAAATTGTTCATTTAAAATGAATGAATGAATGAGTGAATGAATGAATGCTTGATGGAAGATTGAATTGCTCTGAGGTGCGGATCCTGGTGTGGAGACTTGCCGCTTTAATAGTCATCCAACAAATGCTGTGCATCTGCTAGGCATCCACCCAAGCTACTGGGGACACCAGACCGATTAGACCAAGACCTAGATTTCCTTGAGGAGCTCATCGTCCAATGTGAGAGACAGGCATGTAAATTACCACCCCAATATGATAAGAGCCCCAAATAAAGACACATGCAAGGGGACCCCCATTTTGCTGGAGACACTGTATCAGCAAAGACTAAAAGCAGGGCAGGGTGGGCTGAGTGGGGGTCTTCCTGGCAAAAGGCAAAACTCTCTTGGTACTTTGTAAGTCCCTTATAGCACATGGCACTTTAAAAACTTTTTTCATACTTATTTAACTTCCCCACTAGCCGGTGAATGCCAGGAGAGAGGGCTGGACCATGCCCGCTGAGCTCCTCACCACAGCTGAGCTCTGTTTCTGGTGCTGCATCCTAAGGCATTAAATATTTACTTCATGAATATTCAGGAAGCTGCAAACGGCTCAGGTTGACCTGAGAGGAAAGTGGAAGGAAGGTGTGCTAGGAAAAGGCTCTGAGAGGTTTGTGGGCCCCAGACCACGGAAGGCACATCAGCCCTGCTAAGGTCTGGTCTTTCTCCTGTGGGCACTGGGGAGCCATGGAGTGGTTTCAGTGGTCTAGAAAATTCCTTTGGCTCTAGTGTGCAGGGCAGGTGCCTGCAGCCCAGGTGGGCAGGGGAGAAAGTAAATACAGAAATAACCCAGGCGAGTAGACTTGAGTCTAGAGGCAGCCGACTGGGGCATGCTGGCTCTCGGGATTTGCGTGCTGCAGGTGCGCGCTAGGACAGCCCGAACCAGGCTCGGAGATCTGGCCTCCTCGCGCCGCCCCTGGTAGGAGGGAGAGCCCCCTCTTCCCTCCTGGCCCACGATGCAGCCCCTGGGGGTCCCTTGGCCAAATTTCAGGCACTGTTAGCCTGCTCAGAAGTTTTGCCTTTGCACTCTTATTCTTGGTACTCTTATTCTTCTTTCTACAAATCAGCTCCTATTTTAACGCATTTATTTGTGAACATTAGATGAATATATGAAGAATCCTTTATCATTCTCTGTGCCCTTGTATTTCTGCCATTTTCATACTAAAAACATTAAGTGAATATTATGTCACTACCATGTATGGAAAACCAAGAGCCATAAACAGTAACTCTAAACTCTTCGAGGGAAACTCTGAAATCACCAAAACAAACTCATGTTATTGAATTTACCCACCTCCTATCTCCTTCCCCGGGGCTCCCAGTCTGAGGCCTGTCTCTACTTTGCTAAAAATGGAATCTGCTGAGGGGGTGACAGAGACACTCTAAAGAAAGACTTTCTCCTTGCCCCTAACCAGGATTTACCGAAATGTGAAAACCAAGTACCTCGGTGTTTTTAAAAACTGCTCCTATGGCAAACAAGACCAGGACTGAGGCTGAATTCCTGGGGGTAAGGGTCTCACTTCTGACCCTTCAGGGCTCAATTATTTATCAACTGCACCAAAAACTGCGGAAAACCACTAACTCATATTAACGCATTCAGTGCTCACCCCAGCCCTGAGGAATAAGCCATTATATCCCCATTTTACAGATAAGAAAACGGAGGCACAGAACTACTTAACTTGCCCATAGCCCACAAAGCCAGTAAGCAAGTTCGCTAAACCGAGCCCGGGTGGTGTGGTTGCAGTCTTGGCTCTTACTAAGCCATACCACGCAAGTCGGCTGGGCGATTAGCTTTGCAGAAGTTGAGTTCACTGCCCGGCCTGTAGCAGGCACTCGTGGGCTGGGGCGGGCGGGGGGGGGGGCCCGAAGAGAGGCTGATTTTCCTCCCACCCCCACCCCAGCTTGCGGCTTCCCCCCAACTTTCCCGGCCCACAGCCCCGGCGGGCTGACTGCGCGGGGGCCCGCTCGCGCGCAGCTGGAAGGAAGGGGCGCAGGTGCGCGGCCCCGGCCGGCCCGGGGACGACGCTTCCCGGCAGGAAGGCGCTGGCTGGCGCGGTCCTGGAGAGGTGCCCCTGGCGGGCGGGCGGACACAGGTGACGACAGGCGCCCCGGGCGGGAGCTGGCCGCTGCGCTCACCTTATAAGGGCAGGCGCGGCGCGGAGGGGCGAGGCCGGGCGCGGCAGGGGCGGGGCATCCCATCCTGCTGGCCTGGCCCAGAGGCCCGACAACCTCAGGGTAGACTTTAATGCCAAGGGCGGGGCCCCTCCAGTGGTGCCCCAAGGCCCCCCGAGGCCCTTTGGGGCTCCCCACCCCCACCCCCCGCTCCCCTCTTGGCTGAGACCGCGCCGGGCCCCGTCCTCCGGGGGGCTGAACTTGACCGACTCTCCTTGTGGCTGTGGGCGGGTTTTTTTCACCCCAGCGTCGGCAGCAGGTCCACAGTAGGTAGCGGGGAGGGGTGTGGGAGAGGAGGACGTTTAGTGACCGTACTTTAGAGCACTCGGTTACCGATCCTTGCGGTCAGAGGGTGAGACTTCCGGGCCCGGTGTGCCCCAAGTGGGTGCCTTTTCTAACTGGCACTTAAAGAGTCTCTGTAGCCCCAAGCTCAGCCCAGGACCTGGCTGAACATTAGCCATTGATCCGTCGGAAGTGTATGGTTGACTGAACCGTTCTTGGAGCGACAAAACTTTAAAACAAATAGGAAGTGTTCCAAATGAGTCAGCTCCCTGGTCGTCTGGCCTCCACTCTTCTCCCTACAACCTCTCCTCACAGCCCAGATCCTTTTAAAACACGATGTGTCCAATTGCTCTTCTTTGACCTCCACTGGACTTCACAACCTCCCAGTCACCTACAGGATAAGTATGAACCCTTAACTCAGTGCACAGGCATCTGTGAACTTGCAGTTCCCTGGAGGCATCATGCTGTTCCAGGCTTCCCAACCTTTGCACCTGCTGCTCCCTCCTGGAAAGCACCTTCCTGCACGCACAGAGACATACATTCATCCTTCAAAAAGATGCTTCTTAATGCCCTCTCCCTGACTTCTCTACTGATTAATCTTTCTGAGCCTCAGTTTCTTCATAGGCAAAATGGGGATAAGATAATCTTCACTTCACCGTGTTATTGTGAGGGTCCCATGAGTTTATGTCTGTACACTGTTCAAGACAATGCTTGGGACATAGTGGCTGCTCATGAAAATTTGCTCCTGAACAAATTCATCTTACTGTGTTCAAAGTACCTATGCGTGGGCTCTGAGAAACATGAGGGCTGGGCTCTTCTTTTTCCACCCTTGCAGTCCTGGTGCCTGGCACATAGTAGGTGCTGATTAGCATTTGGCAGGAAGTGAGCGAATAATAGGCAGTGGGAGTTGGGAGGGGAAGGAGGAGGAGATCCCTCACCAGAGGGGCCACCACTAATGGTGAGAAAATAACCCTTATATCTGCTGGGATGTAACACAATCTAGCTTTCTCTCTCCAGTCTTCTGGGAACTTCGTGAGAAGGATGTTAGTGGCTATTGACCCCATTTCCCAGATTCACTTCTGAGGCATGCAGAGGGGAAGTGCCTTACCCATGGTTACCCAGGGAGTGGCAGAGTCAAGACTTGGCCCACTTTTAGTTCTCAAATCCTGTAAGTGCTGGCAACCTCCTTAAGTCGCAGGCAAACCAGGATGATTGGTCACCTCAGATCCAATTCCAAACCCTAGTCTCTTGGGGCCCCCCCATTCTCCGCCCTCTGGTGGGACTACCCTATGGTCCCCACGCTTTTTAGTGAATTTCTTGAAGATACAATGCTCTCCGGCCAGAAGTTCTGGGCAGCTAAAAAAAAAAAAGAATCTCTCTCTCTCACTTCCCAAAAGTCACTCACAGCACCATGGGGGTGGGGGACGAGAGCATCCGAAGGACCCAGACCCGGGGTCAGGAGTTCGGTGCACTTTGACACAGAAGAGAAGGCCAGGCCCACTCTCTGGGACTCAGGCTCTTGCGGGAGAGACAGTGTGAGGACACATGGCAACAGTCTGGTTTTGGACAGCTGGAGAAGGGAGGGATGTGGGGTTTCTGAAAAGCCACCTCCGGACTTAGCCACTCTCCAGCTGGCCTCAGCGCCTCCCCGACCCCCTCCCCTTGCTGGGCCTGGCTTCCTCTGTAAACCGGGGGTGGAGAATGGTCTCTGGGGGCTTCGGGGCCCTGAGGTTCATGACTTGGGGAGAGCAGAGTTCTGGGAAACGCGGCCTCCAGAGAGGAGGCATCAGAGGCCAAGCAGCCCAAGTGAGTGAGGGCGTGAGCCTGGGCCTCATGGACAGAAACAGCTTCATCTTCCCAGGCTGCCCCGGCCCCGCCTGCCTTGTCCTCCTGGGCCACTGTCCAGGGAAGCCAGTTCTCTGCCTGGTCCCCAGAGCCCACGGGGGACCAGCACCAGGACAGGGAGGGCCTGGGCCTGGCCCCGGAGAGCCTGCCCTCCCTCCCTTTGCTGGGGAGGAAACTTGCTCTTGTGGCCTGAGCACTGCAGCCCTGCAGTCGGCCCAGCTGTGCCTCAGTGGTCAGGGCCAAGTGCTGAGCAGACACCAGGCCCGCTGGGCAGCCAGTCCCACCGTGGCCACTGCTCTGTGGAGTCGTTCCTGGGCCATGTGGGGTGCTGAGCTGGGCAAACAAATACAGGCAGGGGAAGGTAGGGTCTTTCCTGGCTCCAGGGACTCAGCAGGGGGAAGGGACGCCTGGGGACCAGTTCCTGCCCCTATGACTTCCTTTAGAAGTAATAGCTCCCCTTCCACCTCTCTGCCAGTCTCCAAAAAGAGCAACCCCAGGACCGGCAATGGGAACCCAGAGCCACCTCTGGATTTTCTCTTCTTGCTTGCTGGTTGACTCCAGGCAAGGCATCTACCCTCTCTGGGCTTCCATTTCCCTCTCCTCATCCAGACTTGGTAGACTTCTTCCCTTGCCTCCACATCACTGGGAGCCCCGTTAGATGGAAAACGAATATGGGAAAGAACGTGGGAATCATGAACATGCTTGCTTCCTGGGGAGGGAGGACACGGTGGCTCAGAGACTCAGAGCGATGCCCAAAGTCACCTGGAAAGTGCCAGAGGTGCTGAGGCCCAGCCGGGCCTCCGTGGTGAGGAGAGAGGGGCCTTGGCAGTGGGGTCGGGGCTGTGGGATAAGGGTGGGGACCAGACCAGCAACAGGGCCTGGAGTAGAACTCCTTGGTGGGGTTAGACACTTCATTGATTCATTCATGTTGCACATTCCTGTGCCTGGCCCCATGGGAAGGTAGGAACATGGAAGGCTGCTCAAGGAACAGGTGCAATAGGATGGGATTGGAGAGGGTTCTGGTCACAGGAAGGGCATTTTCTCCAAGTCCAGGATCATCTGCATCTGAATCACTAGGGATTTAGAAATACACATTCTCGGGTCCCACCCCCGACCCAGAACCATCCCAGATGCGTAACCACAACCAGACCCTTACATGCATGCTTGCTTTGGACTCAAGTTCTCAGAAACGCCAGGATTGGTGGCCTGGAGGTTTCTTTCTTATTGTTCTTTCTTTCTTTTTTTCTTTTAGAGATTTTATTTATTTATTTGACAGAGAGAGACACAGTGAGAGGGAAATACAAGCAGGGGGAGTGGGAGAGGGAGAAGCAGGCTTCCTGTGGAGAAAGGAGCCCAATGTGGGGCTTGATCCCAGAACCCTGGGATCATTAACCGAGCCGAAGGCAGACGCTTAATGACTGAGCCACCCAAGTGCCCCTTATTGTTTTTTTTTTAATTGAAGTGTAATTGACTGGGGCCTGGAACTTTCTAAGGTAGCGGTGGCCCGGACAAAAAGGTGACTGGAGGTGGGGCAGGTCTGATGACATTCCTGCCGCTCAGCCTCCCTTCCCCCACAGTAAACCAGCCGGTGGGAGGTGCGGGTGCTGGGAGAGAACCTAGCTCAGGTTTCAGGCCCCAGGACACTCCTTCCAGGCTCTCAGCGACAATAAAATGCTCCCTTTGCCCTGAGAATCCCGCATCCATAAAATCCAAAAGAAGAAAGAAGCTTTACTTCCAAACATGTTCATTCCAGTCTCATTTATAACGGACAGAAATTTATTTTATTTTTTTAAAAAGATTTTATTTATTTATTTGATAGAGAGAGACACAGTGAGAGAGGGAACACAAGCAGGGGGAGTGGGAGAGGGAGAAGCAGGCTTCCCGCGGAGCAGGGAGCCCGATGCGGGGCTCCATCCCAGGACCCTGGGATTGTGACCTGAGCCGAAGGCAGATGCTTAATGACTGAGCCACCCAGGCGCCCCTATAATGGACAGAAATATTAACAGGAAAATACCTATGTATGGGACGGTGGGGGAAAGGCTAATGATATGACCCTCACTGAGTGACTTTCCCTGGTCTGGGATGTGGGGTGGGGAGGCTGTAGGAATGCTCTGAGTTGCTGCTAGGAGGTCATGGTAAGGCTCTAGGGGAGGTTGAAGAGTAGGGCACCAGTAAGACTAGGGGGATTTTCATCCTGGCTCTGCACCTTCCTAGCTGTGTGACCTGGCGTCATAACTAAAACCTCTGTGTTGGGGCGCCTGGGTGGCTCAATTGGTTAAGCGACTGCCTTAGGCTCGGGTCATGATCCTGGAGTCCCGGGATCCTGGAGTCCTGGGATCTAGTCCCTCATTGGGCTCCCTGCTCAGCGGGGAGTCTGCTTCTCTCTCTGACCCTCCCCCTTCTCATTGCTCTCTCTATCTCTCTCAAATAAATAAAATCTTTAAAAAAAAAAAGCCTCTGTGCCTCAATTTCCCCATTCATAAACTGGAGCTGATACTAGAACCTGCCTCCTAGGGTTATATGAGCATCGAAGGAGTTAATATACAGTGTTTAGAACAGTGCCCGCAACCTCTGTGTGTTATCCATTGTTATTAAACTAAGTAACGGGCTTTTATGGGCTGAGTGTGTTCCCCCTGCCCCCAAATCGACCTGCGGGGAGGCAGCGGACCAGAGAGAGCTACTTGCCTACCGTTTCCCAGTAAGCGGACCGAAGGTGGGGGACTTGCTCACCCCCGGTTAATAATTAGCAGCTGTGCAGTGGGGTGCGGGAGTCCTAGCTCACAAGAGGTGCTCCCATCCGTGGCTCTGTGTGACCTGCTGGTTCAGGGGCGGGAGCGAGAGGGCAGTTGGATGGGAGTCAGGCTGGGAGGCGCGGAGAACAGAGGACCAGACTCAGGGTGAATTCCAGTGGGCATTCTCCAAGAGTGAGGTCACCACCTCTAGCTCCCTGGGGCTGCCCGAGCCACAGGCACCTCCAAGCCAGCTGTAGAGCGGGAGCGGGCGGCGGCAGGGGTCGGGGCCAGGGCAGGGAGCCCAAAGTCAGGCCCACGGCCTCCTACAAGCACGGCCCTGCCCATGGTGAGGTGCCGGGTCCTTATCTCAGGAAACCTGGTGCTTCCTGTTGAACATGTCGCTGGGGGGGGGGGGGGGGAGCCTAGCCGTGGACACACTCAGAGCTCCAGCTAGGTCGCAGAATGCTTCTGCACACCTCGCCATTTTGTCCCCACTGTGACCTCATGTGGAGTGGGTGTCACTGGCCCAGCGTGCAGATGGGGCCACTGAGGCTGAAGGTGGTGAAAAACCTTGCCCCAAAGGGAAAGCAGTGGAGCTAATAGGTAAGGACACAGAGACTTCAGGGTCGGACACACCCGCGTCCAGAGCCGAGCCCTGACACCTGTCGAGGCCGGGCCACTGAGGCGCTCCGGGCCTGTTTCCTCATCGGGAAAGCAGCGACAGCAGTCCCTGCCTGTCGGGCTTGCCGAGGAGGCTCAGTGAGATGACACCTAGAGCGCGCTCAGCGGGAGCTGCCCCCGTCGCCTGGTTCTATTGATGTCACCGCTGAGCTTCCACATGGGGAGGCAGCGTGCCCCAGGCCACACTAGTAGGTGGCGCAGTCAGGACTGGAGCCCAGATCTGACTCTTCCTGCTCTCCTTACACCACCGTGGAGTGGCTGCGGACGGCCCTGGGCTTCCAGAAGGCCGTCGGGAGGTGGCTGGAGAGCTGGAGCTCCTTGGCACAACCAGTGGTCACAGCAGCCAGCCCCCTGGGGCCCGGGGTTCAGGGTCACGCCCGCAGCCGGTGTTCCAGGCAGCGGAGAGGAACTGCAGCAGCATGCCTGGAAGCCTTGGGGGTCACAGGGCGTCCGGCCGGCCACCAAGGCCCCAACATTGTTCTCTGGGCCCTCCCAGGCCAGGGCCCACACATTAGGGATTTCCGGCAGGCCCGCCAGAGCTGCCTTCGCTTTCCGGAGAAACCTTCCCCAGGCGTCTGGGGCAGGGGCTGAGCTCCCTGCCTCGGCCCCTCGCCCTGGGCAGGGACTGCTGGGAAGGGCACTGGCAGCACGGTCAACATCCTCTTGACCCAACAGGTCCTGGCCCCGGAGCCTGGCCTCCTCCGAGACACAGCATCCTCTGCACCTCTCCCAGAGTGCAGGGAGGAAAGGGCCGGGTGAGGCACTGTGATCTCAAAGCTGGCTGCAGTCAGGGCCCGGGGCCTCGAGTCCCGTTCACGAGTGTGCTGGGGCCTGGGCAAGTCACGCCACCCGTGCCCTTATGAGGGACACGGGATGACATGCGAGGGCCTCTCACGCCCTGACATTGCTGCCCGAGGGTCTGTGGCATCAGGAGGGCACGGTCAGTTCCTGCCCGTCCTAGCGCTTCGAAGGCCTGCGGGAGCCCTATGTTGGCGAGCGCTCCGCTTGGCCGCACATCTCAGCCATTCCGCGGACATCACTCTGCCCTCAGTCTCCTCCCCTGGGAAATGGGGAGAACTCCTGCCCGGCGGGGAGTGGTGGGGATCACGGCGGAGGACATACATACAGCACAACAAATGCGAGCTTCCGTCCCCGACTCCTGTCTTCGGGCCCCCTGGAAGACCTTGGTTGTCAGAATACGTGTACAGATGCCACCCCCGGGAGGTCTTGGGACCGAGGGGACCCGTGGCCGTGCCCCCTTCCCTGGGGGGTGTCTGTGCTTCTCAGGGGCTGGCGCTGGTCCCCCTGCCCCGCGGTGGGCCCACCAGGCCGTGCAGCCGCACAGCCGACCCCTGTTTCACAGGCTGGGAGCTCGAGGGGGCTCCCAGGGGACAGCAGCGGGGCTGCGATGCAGAGCCAGCCGCGTCCTGGTGAGGTCAGAGCCGGGGAATTAGTCAAACGGGATCACCCCGGGGGTTCTGTGCTCCCAGCCAGTGACTCACGCCACGAACAACCACACGGGCAGAGATTGCCAACCTGGGCCGGCGGAGGCCCCCAGCCTACCCCAGCCCACAGCACACCTTCTAAGGACGGGGAGTCCGGGGCGGTGCAGAGGCCCTTTGGCAGCCCTTCACACCTGCCAGCGACGGAGAGGCCAGACCCCGACCTGGGTTTAAATCTGGCATCATGGCTTTTTAGACATGACCTTGGGTAAGTCAATTTCTCTGAACCGGTTTTTTCACTTGGAACGTGGAAATAATACTTGCCTCACAAGACAGGAATTAAATGAGGTAATGTGTGTAGAAAGTGCTTGGCAAAGGGCACCTTTTAAGGAGCGGCGGCGGGGTACTGTGGCAGGGCCCCAGCTCCGGCGTCACGGCACCCTGACCTTGAACTCTGGCCCACCCCTTACTTGCCAGGCGTCTCTGAAAGTTGCTCAACCTCCGCCTGGGCGTCTCTCCCGTCAAGCGAGCTGCCAGGGCCTGCCGTGTTCCCTGGCTCCGGGACTAAGATCACAGGCTACATTTTGTACCGGGACCGAAGAGGCGCGGGAACGGGCCAGCCCACCTGGTCTCGAACCCCAGCCCAGGGCCCCGTGACCTTGGACAAGGCCCTCAACCTCTGAGTGCGTCTCATGTGTAAAAGGGAACGAGGGTGAGGACGCTGACCTTGTGCAGCCGCGGTGGGGTCGGGGGGCACCCAGTTAGCGCCCTAGCAGCACCAGCTGCTGTCGTCCACCCTTCCAGCGCTCTCGGCCCCCGCCGGCCAATGCCCACTGCTGGCGCATCTCCCCTCCGCGTGCCTGTGACGGGTCCTGGGTCAGAGGTCACTCAGGGGCTGCTTCTGAGGCAGCCCCGCTCCCCGGCATCAGCCGGTGCTGGCGTGGACCCCTCCAAGACCCTGGTGTGACTCAGGCACTTTCAAGAGCAACCCGAGAGCCACTGAGGACAATGCCCCCAGGAGGAGACACGGCACCCCAGGGCCGAGGGCAAGGGTGCCAGGATACCCCTGCTGTCAAGCCCCCCATGGTTCCCAGGAAGCTGGCACCTCGGTCCCAAGAGGGAGACAGAAGGGGCAGGCTATTTTGGCTGGCAAGCCTGGTGGCCTGGCACCTTCCTCCATGGGCCACGGGGCGCTGGGAACAAGAAGGGACAGAGAGCCTGGGCCCAAGGCTCAGGAGTTCCCGTGGCATGCACAGGAAAAGCGGCCCAGCTCCCCTAGGGCGCCAGGCTTTCCAGAGGAGTGGCCATGTGCCGGTCAGCGGAGAAGAAAGGCCCAGAAGCACCAAAGGGATCAGGTGCAGGAGCCCAGGCTTCAGAGGCAACCATGTCTGGGTACAAACCCTGGCCCTGCACCCCATGAGCCTCAGTGTCCTTATCTGCGTAACGGGGACAGTAGGCACCCTCTTGCCTCACTTGCGCGTGAAGGCGGTGCCAGGACAGCGGCCACCACCGACAACAGTGTTAGGAACAGGGGGTGCTGGCTGGTCAAGGGCAAGAGGGTGGTGGAGTTGCAGGAAGCAGGGACAGCCGCCCAGCCTGGGGAGGGGTCCCAAGTGCTTCCAGAGCCCAGAGAGAACGGAAGCTGTGAACGGTACAAACCCTAGCTTTATTGGTCCGGTTTGTTCACAGTGAGGCTTCCCAAGGCAGGGGTCTGAGGACTCCCCCCTCGTCCTACCCCATGTGTGTGTTTCTGCCCTTGCTCCTGGGAAGAAGGAAGGGAGGTGGCTCTTTGGGGGGTGGTGGCTACAGGGTAATTTAGTGTGGAGCCCAGGGTCTGTTCTTCAGAGTAGGAGGCAGAAGGGACCACATAAAGTTCTTTATTACAGACCTACAAAAAATGAGAGAATTATAGATTACTCTCACTTGTTTGGGTTTCTTTTTTCCTTCTTCCTTTTTACAAAAGAGAGGCAGGAAAGAAAAATGCAGGAGGCAGGCACCGGGGTGCGGATCAGAAGAACCAGGGAGATGTGGGCCGAGCGGTCCCTGCCGGCTGGCCTGGGGCTGGCCTGGGGCTCTCTCCAGCATCCCGGGAGGACAGACGAGCCCTAGTGGGAGCAGACAAAAGACAGTGGGGGGGCGGGGAGAGGCGGCTGTCCCCAGATCAGCAGCAGCACCATTCCTCTGGCACTCAGCCGGGCTGGAAGCACGCAAGGCTCCTGTGTTTGGGGGCCCGGTCTCCAAAGCATGGGCCCACAGGGGCCGGACAGAAGGGAGGAGGCGGGAAGGGCCAACACGGAAGGGCTCGGAGTTCTATCGGGGGCCCTCCTGGAACCATGGGGGCCCAGGGGGGCAAGGGCAACCAGGCCTCTTCCCTGCTTGTCAGCCAATGAGCTTCTTCAGGAAGGCCTCCAGCTGGTCCTCGTCCTTGATGCCCACAAACTTGTCCACCACGTCCCCATTCTTGATGGCCAGCACGGTGGGCACAGCTGACACCTATGTGGAGGAGACAAAAGGAGACCAGGTCACCCGGAGGCGAGCTTTTCTCAACAGCCATTCCCCAGCCTTTGTGGAGAAGGCTGGTGGTGTACGCAGGGCAGCGACTGCCTGAGTGGCAGGCGGGGCCCCCTCCCTTGGTGCAGGGGTGCTGCAGGGCTTTTCCACTGTGGGCTCCCGGCGGTCCCCTTCCTCCCCCAACCGCAGGACTGACTCACTGGCCCAGTGGTTTGGCTGCAATGACAGGAGGGATGAAAATAGCCCACACAGCTGCAGGCCAGGGTCGGGGGCGGGGAGAAGCTCCCCGAGGGGCGGACCGGCCCTGGGGGCGGGGTGGGGTCTGAGTCCTGGCTCTGCGGCCCACTAGCAGGCCACGCCACCTTCAGGGCCTCGGCGCCCTCTTCTGTAAAATGGGGGCGACAGCATCGACCTTGAAGGCTTAGGCCAGAGATGAAAGAGTCACAGATAAAGCTGGGTGGTTAGGAGCTCAGGCTCTGGAAGTGGCTGACCCGAAGTCGGGCCGCTCTGAGGAAGCCCCTTCATCACTCCGTCTCCTTGTTCCCATCCGCAGAATGGAGCCACTGAGCGCACGGATACCAGGTCCTGGGGCTGCACGAGCTAAGGCGAGCGGTCTCGGCACGGCGCCCTGCACCTGGCAGGGCCCTCGAGGGTCAGACCTGGCCGAGCGCCTGGTATGCAGCGCTCAGCAAATGGTGGCCGCAGAGAGCGTGTCAGAAAGTGTACCACGGGCCCCGTGTTGAGCCACGTTCGCTCGCTGCCTGCGTGGCCAGCAGGGTCCAGAAAGTCATCGACTCACACTGGACAGTGCAGGACGACGGGCTCAGCCATGTATGTGCTGATGTTTATTTATTAGGGGGGATGGAGGCAACATTCTTGGCCTGTGAAGCATTTTTTCAAGTCCCCCAGGGGGACCCATACAGATTCCATGGCGCGTCCATGAGGCCCACTGCTCACTCTGGCATCGAGCATCTGCTGCGGCCTGGGCCCCCTGCCTGACATTTGTAGACATTTTTTAGAAAACGGATAAACAGAACAAGATAAACATTCTTTTCTTACACATGTTAACTACAAAGTAAAAACAGCAGTTTACACAAACATACCAAGTCTTCACGAATTGTTCTGAGAATCGTTCTGAGTGCCGTCCTGCCCATGAGTCATCCCGGGGAGCCAGACTGGGGAGTTCGGACGTTCACATGGTGCACAGGTCCGTTACAAGAGAACTGCAGGCCACACCGGCCCGCTCTCATGCCTCGGGGGGCTGCCACCACGCCCCCACTGACTTTACGTGGCAGGCCTTGCCCCCCGCCCCTAATGGGCTCTGGGTGGACCAACAGAGGGAAGAGGACACAGTCCCTGTTCGTATTAGTCCCATTAGGTTCCTTCAAGGACTGTCCAGGGGCTGATGAGGGTGGCAGAGGGAATGTGCAGGTGGACCAACAGGCAGTGGGCTGACCATGCGTGCGCTCCTGTTTGTAGTCTTACCGCTGGCTCCTGCTCTCGTTCATGACTGCGGCCCGGAAGGTGGCATGAAGGGCAAAGTCCAGCATGCGGCTCGCCCTGCCTCCAGGCACAGGCCAGGGCCCAGAGACGCTTGCTCCGGACTGTGCCACCAGTGTGGGGTGCACCAGGGCGGGCACGGAGCTGTGTGTTTTATTTTTTCGAAGACTTTATTTTAATTTTTTAAAAAGATTTTTATTTATTTATTCATGAGAGACAGAGAAAGAAAGAGAGAGGCAGAGGCAGAGGGAGAAACAGGCTCTCCGCAGAGCAGGGAGCCTGACGCGGGACTCGATCCCAGGACCCCGGGATCACGACCCAAGCCAAAGGCAGACGCCTAACCATCTGAGCCACCCAGGTGCCCTATTTTATTATTTTTTTTAAGTAATCTCTACACCCAACCTGGGGCTTGAACTCACAACCTGAGATTAAGAGTCACACACTCCGGGGGCGCCTGGGTGGCTCAGTCGGCTGGGCGTCTGCCTTCAGCTCTGGTCATAATCCTGGAGTCCCAGGATGGAGCCCCGCGTTGGGCTCCCGGCTCAGTGGGGAGCCTACATCTCCCTCTCCTCCCTGCTCGTGCTCTCTGTCCCTCTCTCTCTCAAATAAATAAATAAAATATTAAAAAAAAAAATCACACACTCGGAATGAGCCAGCCAGGTGCCCGTGGAGCTGTGTTCTTATGCGCCCCCTAGTGGCCTGTGAGGGCAGCAAGGGCACCTCGAATCCAGCCACTCAACTGAGGGACAAGGCTCAAGCATTAACTGGATCCCATCCTGTTCTGTTTCTTTAACTGCTATAAAACCTGTATGTCCCATGAGAAGTGGTCTAATGGCTTTTGTGTGTCCTCCAAGTAGGACTACGCTCGCTGAGGTGGCTTGGAGTGATGTCAGTTTTCAGAGACTCCAGACCAGGCCCACCATGATCACATTTGTGCAAACTCACATGCGTGCACGCACACGCCCGGCCACGCTGCAGTCAAACGTAGAGCAGATACTCCAAGGTCTAGTCTTTACTGACCAAGGGCGTCCTTCGGAGGGTGAGTCTAAATCAGACGAGTGCACACAGCAACGGGCTTGCCAAGAGGCTGGTTTTCCCAGGACGTTGCTGTCTTACCTGGGGTGGGGCTGGACTTCCCTCCCCCGAGGGAGGAGGATGTGGCTTTGTGGATCCTGAGTCTGGCTCACAAATCAGGAGGGGCTGGTGCTGGTAAACACTGCCTTAAATGGAAGCGCACAGGTCCTTGGCACAGTCCTCTGGAATGTGATCTAAGTGGAAGAGGGGCCACCATGGGGCAGGAACGCGGCTTCGCTCTCCGTTCTGCAGCTCTGAGGGGACCAAGCGGCTGCAAAGGTGAGCAGCCGTGCTACCACGCACTGTTCCTCCTCCTGCTCTGCGACACCACCTGGAACCTTCCAGGCTGGGCCCAAGACACGTGTGTGTGTGTGTGTGTGTGCGCGCGCGCGCGTGTGTGTGTGTGTGGTCTGTTCCCACGGACCTGCCAAGGGACAGGCACCGTGCCAGTTGTCACATAGGCCGGCGACCTCCTTCTTGGCTAATTGCGGAGCTAATGCAAAGGAAAAGATCACCGTCAGCCAGGCCACTACGTACCGGGGGGTTCCTCACGTGTCGGGGTGACACTAACCACTTGCGGATGCAACCTCATAAATTCGCACCGTAACATGGGGTCGCTTTACAGAGAAGAAGACCAAGGCCCAAGAGCTGAGTGACTAAGTGGTAGAGCTGGGGTCTGACACGAGATCTGTCCGACTGCTGTCGTGACGTCTAACTGTGCCACACACTGGCCTCAGAGCTCCTGAGTCCCGGCAGGGCGAGGAAGCCCAGGTAGGGAAGCGCCGAAAGGCGGACTCCACGCTTCAAATGAGAAGCCTTTGGACCCAGGAAGATTCTTGGAAAAAACTATTATTATGATTATTACTTTTTTAAGATTTTATTTTTTTAAGTGATCTCTGCATCCAGTGTCGGGCTTGAGCTCACAACCCCAAGATCAAGAGTTGCATGCGCCACTGACTGAGCCAGCCAGGTGCCCCAGGAAAAAAACTACTATTAAAAAAATCAAATCCAGGGGCGCCTGGGTGGCTCAGTCAGTTAAGTGTCTGACTCTTGATCTCCGCTCAGGTCTTGATCTATCAGGGCTGTGGGTTCAAGCCCCACGCCAGGCTCTGAGCTGGGCATGAAGCCTACTCAAAAAATCAAATCCAACTATACGACATTCTGGAAAAGGCAAAACTATGGAGACAGTAAAAAGATCAGTGGTTGCCAGGGGCCCAAGGGGAGGAGGGAGGAGAAAGTGGAGCACGGGATTTTAAAGATGGTGAAACTCTTCTGTACAAAACTGTAATGATGGATGCATGTGACTGTACATTTGTCCAAACCCATGAGATGGACACCACCAGGTGTGAACCCTCACATGCCCCCTAGAAGGTCAGCATAGGCCTTTGGAACTTTTGCTCTTTCATGTTTGGTTCCAGACTGCTGGCAGTGGTCACTGAGAAGCTTGTAGAAAAGCAGAATCTCAGGCTCTTCCTAGACCTACGATTCATAACCTGCTTTTTTTTTTTTTTTAAAGATTTTATTTATTTATTTGAGAGAGAGGATGAGATAGAGAGAGAGAGCATGAGAGTGGGGAGGGTCAGAGGGAGAAGCAGACTCCCTGCCGAGCAGGGAGCCTGATGCGGGACTCGATCCAGGGACTCCAGGATCATGACCTGAGCCGAAGGCACTCACTTAACCAACTGAGCCACCCAGGCACCCCTCATAACCTGCTTTTAAGCAACATCCCAGATCATATGCATGTTTGTGAAGAACTGATTTAGAATACTTTCGAAGTAGGGGCTATGGTAATGATTAAAGTGCTATACTTTGCAACAATGAAATATTATTATTCAACGAACTATGAAGTTACATGAAACATTAAAAGGGAAAAAATTCAAATAAAAGCATAAACCAGTTACCCCAAATCGTGACGTGATTGTGTTGGGATGGTAAAACGACAGGTGACTTTTCACCCTCATTATTTCTTACCTGGCTGTTTTTCTAATACTTTTTAAAGGGCCTTCTCTATATGAGGAGAAAATAAAAGGATAACAGCTCCAAGTGTGAAGCCAGAAGAAGCCCCAGAGGAGAGCATAGAGGCTCAAGGGTCCACATCTGGATCTGCTCTTTGCCCCCAGTAGCTGGCAAGGTCTGAAGGATCAGGGAATGCCCAGCCATTCAGTGGGGACGAGGAGCTGGGAGACCAGGGAGCTTTTTTCCGGCCAAGCCAGGGCAATGCGCAAATGGGGGTGGGGACACCAAAACCCCAAGGCTCCCAGCCTTTCCATTCCTTCTCCTTTGGGAGACAGTGGAGTTCTAGGGTGGGCAGCTGACCTAAGCAGAGGTGTGGTGCAAGGGGAATTTGTGTGAGGAAGGAGACTCACCCTGAGGGTGCATGCTGGGCGTGGGGGTGGGGCAGAGTTCAGGAAAGCTCGGGGAGAGGCACCAAATTCCCTGAATACAACTTAAAGCAGTTTCTCCCAGATGTTCATCCAACACTTGGAAAAGGAGGAAGCTGTCTCAGGAGGTACCATGGATCTCTCAGCTGCAACTTCTTCCTCAGGCTCTCTTCCAAAAGAACAGGTGTGAAGGAAGGAAGGAAGGAAAGGGCTGGCAGAGGGGGTGGTCAGGACAACCCCAGTTGGAGCTTCCTAAGCACTGCAGTGACATCTGCCCAGGGCTTGGCAAAACAAGAGCCATGTGATGTGGGCCCAAGCACCCTGAGGTCCTTCTGTGTGACCGACACACGATTTGGACAGCAGACAGAGGGAGGAGTGAGAAGCTCCTACAAGGGGACCCACCTCCAACACACACTTTCCAGGCCTGACCACAGGACCTCGGTGGCCAGCCCGACATCACCAGGCTCCTGGAATGCAGGTGGGGATGGGTTATTCTTCTTGCCATCTGTACCAGCTAAGCACAATTCCTGGAGCAGGGCTGGCACTCAGGGCGTGTCTGCCGAGAAGTTCCACTGGCTGAGGCTGATTGCTGTGGTGGCAGGAGTTGGCCTAAGACACCTTTTGCCTGCTGGTTACCCTGGGGATGTTCTAGCCACTCCAGCCCTAAGCTCATCCCCGCAGCTGCTGTGGGCTTTGGGGGAGGGATGGACAAGGAGGAGAAAGGCAGGGGCATCTAAATGGCCAGTTAAGTGCCCCCTTGACTGAAAGATCAGTGGGAGAGCTTTAAAAAAAACAGTGCCTCGGGGCACCTGGCTGGCTCAGTAGGGCATGTGACTCTTTTTTTTTTTAAAGATTTTATTTATTTATTTGACAGAGACACAGCGAGAGAGGGAACACAAGCAGGGGGAGTGGGAGAGGGAGAAGCAGGCTTCCCGCGGAGCAGGGAGCCCGATGTGGGGCTCGATCCCAGGACCCTGGGATCATGACCTGAGCTGAAGGCAGACGCTTAACGACTGAGCCACCCAGGCGCCCCAGGGCATGTGACTCTTGATCTTGGGGTTGTGAGTTTGAGCTCCACGTTGGGGGTATTGTTTACTTAACAAAACAAAACACAAAAACAGCAAGTCGTCCCTCCCCCACAAGCACTTGTGAGCAGCCCCAAATCTCTTGCTCAGTGCCATGGACAGTCTTCCTTCGGTAACACCCCCTCCTCCACCCGCAGTGGTCATCAGTGACTTTGCCTGCCCAGCATCTACTTCCTTTGCCTCTGTTTGGGGCAGATGTTCCCGTGGGTGATCACTCCCACCCGAGTGCAACAGGTGGCCAGCCTATCCTCACCCCTGCCCCCATGGGGACCAGCTGGAGGCGGCACCTTTACTTGAGCAGGTCTCATGAGCGCTGAGCCTGGACTTACAAACCCTGAAGGGAACAGGCCCCCTCTTTCAGTCACTGGCTACCCAGAAGGAAGGAGGGATGGAGGCTCACTATGGCCAGATTGTCAAGAGAACCAGAAATCTGGGGACGCCTGGGTGGCTCAGTCGGTTAAGCGTCTGCCTTCGGCTCAGGTCATGATCCCAGGGTCCTGGGATCGAGTCCCACATCGGGCTCCTTGCTGAGCAAGAAGCCTGCTTCTCCCTCTGCCTGCCTCTGTCTCTCTCTCTCTCTGATAAATAAATAAAATCTTAAAAAAAAAAAAAGAGAACCAGAAATCTGGATTTTCATGTGAAATCTCTGCTTTAGATACCAGCATCTGGTTCGGTATTTAAAAAAAAGAACCCAAAGGCCAGATCAAATATGTCGGGGAACCACAGGCCACCAGGCATGACCTCGGCTCGGTAATAATGGTATCCTCAGCATGGTTTCCTGACCCCTTCCCCTCTGGCCATAGCCAACGTCCCCCACAGCCTGTCTTCTCATTCCCTGCTCAGTTCTCCATGCTGGCCATCCAGCTGCAGTGCACCTCTCCCTTTTCTCCAGCTGTCCTGGTCTCCGAGGCTGGGAGGACGCCCCCACACCCCACGCATCTCCCGCTCCAGGCACACAGGCACTGCTATTCTGTGAGCAAACCAGGCTCACAGTGACCACAGGGACTTTGCATTTGATGTCTGCTCTGCCTAGACTGCTCTTCCAAAGAGCTGCCTGGTTCATTTCCTTACTCCCTCTAGGTCTTTGCTCAGATGTCAGCTTCTCAGAGAGGCCTTTCCGAGTCCACCCTTTTATTTTTTATTTACTTACTTATTTGTTTTTAAAGGAAGCTCTACAACCAATGCAGGGCTTGAACTCACACGCCTGAGATCAAGAGTCGCACACACCACTGAACCAGCCAGGTGCCCCCCCACCCTGCCCACCCTTTTAAAAATGAATCCCTCCCCAGCCCCATGCTTAGCCCTACCTCCTCTTCCTGATTTACTTTTTCCCACTCTACTTATTATCTAAAGCAGGATCAGTGAACTATGGCCCATGGGCCAAACCCAGTTTGCCGCCTATTTGTGTGGATAAAGTTTTACTGACATACAACTACGCCCATTTGTTTATATACTGTCTCTGGCTGCTTCCAGTGGCAGCTGAGTATTTGCAATAGAGACCAATGCCCTGTAAAGCCTCAAGTATGTTCCACCTGGTCCTCTAGAGAAAAAGTGTGCCGACCACCCATCAAATATACTAGAGGGATGGGCACCTGGGTGGCTCAGTTAAGCATCTGCCTTCGGCTCAGGTCATGATCCCGGGGTCCTGGGATCGAGCCCCGCATCGGGCTCCCTGCTCCTCGGGAAGCCTGCTTCTCCCTCTGCCTGCCGCTTCCCCTGCTTGTGTTCCCTCTCTCTCTGACAAATAAATAAATGAAATCTTTAAAAAAAAACCACAAATAAACTGGAATGTAGGCTCCACGAAGGCAGGGATTTTGTCCACTTTGTCCACTGCCTTATCAACAACCAAGAAACAGCACCTGGCATTTAAGAGACTCTGAACACACACACCAAAGGAACACATTAGACTCCCTCCTGTCTCAGTGTGTGTCGTGCACGCGGCCCTTCTCCATGCATTCTCCATGGCCCCACTCAGAGGTCCCCCTAGTGGGAAGCATTCCCTCCTCCACCCTTCCACCCCCCTCCCCAACAATCAGTCCTTCCTTTGTGCACCTCTGCTCTTAGCATTTCTCACCATATGGTGAAATGATCTGTCTACCTGTTGTTCTCATGCTAGACTAAGAGTGCTGGACACAAGGAGTTTGTCTTTCTTGTGCCAGAGTCACGAATGCCTGGCACATGCCAGGGCTCCCATGTGACTGCTGATTGAATATGTGCACGGATGAATATATGAACGAAGGAATGCATCCATGTCCCAAGACTCAGAGAATAAGCTGGTGTTTTAGATCATACATTCCACTTCCTAAAGGTGGTGAAGAGACAAGTGGCTCAGAGGCTCGACAGAGTCACAACTGCAAAGTGCCCTAAACTCCTGAGCACGCTAGAAAAAACCGAGACACCCTTATTGGCTACTGGTGGTCCCCAAGCACCCCCCACACCAGCCGCACTGGGGCAGTCCCCTGCCAACTCATACCTCATATTCCAGGGCGAGGTCTGTGTGGTCATCAATATCCACCTTGGCCATCACCACTTTTCCATGCTGCTTGGCCACCACCTTCTCTAACCTTGGCCCCAGGATCTTGCACGGGCCACACCACCTCAGAAGGAGAGAGAGGAAGCATCCAGTCACAAGAGTGCTTAGCCATCGATCTTCTGTCTCCCCAGAATCCTCTCCTGAGCCACATCTTTCTGAGGGGCCTTTTGCCCTTCTCATCTCTGTGTACAGTGATTGAATATTAACCTATAATGTTGACATGCCAAACAATAAAGCCAGCACTCTGCAGTGGGGGGATTTTCAGAGGTCACAGGCTCCTAAAACACAGTCCTCATCAGAAGACTCTTATAAAGGTTATTTCAGCACACGTAAGAGAAATACACCGTCATACAAAAAAATGTGAGATCTGAAGTTAAAAGGTTTGGGTTCAAACAGAGATTCCTCACCAACCAGCTGACTGTTCTGGAGCCTGTTTCCTCTTTTCGAGTAAGAGAGATTATGCCTCTCACAGCAGTGATGAGAAATCCACTAAGGCAATGGGGCTCAATGTGCTCTCTAAAATGCAGTTATTTCACACACCTCATGGACCCAGAACCACGGGGAGGAGAAGCCAATGCTAGGGAGCATCTCCAACATGCTTGTCACATGCCAGGACCTTCTCCGCTTTTACTGCCCAGAGCCCTCAAACCCACAATCCCACAAAGGAAAACACCTTCTTAAGAAACTAAGGACCATACAAGTTAAGGAACTTGTGGCAAGGTCCCAGAGCTTGACAGGCACCCTGGGACTGCAACCCAAGGTTGTGCTCCAAATGTGTTCTTTGAGCCCTGGGTTATTCTGTGATCTCCCAGGCCCGGGGTCAACTGCTCACACTGCACTCATCACAGGTGCTCCCCTCTGGGTGGTGAGCTCTGTGACAACAGGCTGTCATCTCCAGGGTACTAAGCAAATTCATGTCTTACTTTCTGGTCAGAGAAGAAAATGAGGCATCATCCCATTTATCATTCATTTTGGAAGTCCTTGCTTTACAAGGAAGGGAGAAAGCTCTGCTGGCCATGAACCCCTGGCCGACGACCCTTATTTTAAGTCTCGGCCTTTAAAACCCTTTCCGTTCAGAGATGTCAATTAATGAACTCACAACACCTAAAAACCCACTTTGCAAGACCTTATCTCCAATTGTCAGTGAAGGGGAAGCGCAAGGACATCAGACGGCATGTGCAAGGCAACGTGGTGAGTCCGAGAGAAAGAACGGGAAAGAAAGCAAAACAATCTGTCAGAGATTTGCCCAGAAGGCCTTCCAACTTCTAACCCAGGCTACACAAGGATGTCTCAATCTGAGGGGTTAGTCCAAGTTCTTTTGTAGCCAGGTGGCTAGTCAGGACCCAAAGTCTGGAAATGAGGAAGGCCAAGCTAACAATCAGAAGGCTATCAGCGTTTAAATACCCCTACAACAAACTTCTACAGCCTTGAAAAGAAAACCCTGCCCATCCCCTGCGTGCTTGGGTACCACTGTGGTGGCACTGATAACTTTTTGCCAGCCCTTCCCCGTTTTGGTTGTTAAAACTCAACTTATCTGCAGGGCCAGGAATTGGTATACACCCAAAGCCAGATGATGTGATTGTCCTATTTTTCCTGCTTTGGTCCAAGCTGATGGGGACTCTGAGCCATTTGGGCAGTGAGATACAGAACGTGAGTGTTTCTCAGCGCCAGTGACAGTGAGCTCTGAAGACTGTTCACTAGTCTGTGTCCTATCAGACTACACTCAATCTTTGAGTGCGAGGGTTGGGTCTTATCGGTCTTTGGAATGAGACTATGTCTGAGAAGCATCAAACGTGGGACTGAGACCCAGCAGGTACTCAATAAATTCCTGAACAAGCAACACCCCAGTCTTCTGCTGACCCCCAGGACTCACTGTGCATGGAAATCCACAACTACTGGTGTTTCACTGTTGACAACTCGGTCTTGAAAGTCAGGTCCATCCTGGATGTTAAAGGTCGTTGTGCACACTCTGGTGGTGTATATTGACCGGGCTTGGTTGGGTGTTACTGTCAGGTCACCAGGACTGCACTCCGGGGCCCTGTGGGTGAGGGGTGCCCACCAACCCTGAGGGGGCTTCCTGGAGATGATGGAGGACAGGAACCTCCTCAGGAGAAGTCGCTGAGCCATCTGTGAGGGGAAAAAGGCAGGAAGAGTTCAGGAAGTCAATACACTAGGAAAAGAAAAGTATCTGGGCAGTACTGTGGGGCTCAAGATTCAGGGCCTGAAAAATAATGCCAGGAAATGATACATAAGATTCTAGAGTAGAGGTTAAGTGAAGAATGAGAATCAAAAAGCAGAAGGAATGGCAAACCAGGACAGGAAAACTGGGCTGACAACCAAAAAGAAGTCAGGATGTGGGCGGAATTACAACAGAAGGGAGGGAGGAACCTATATTTACGGAGCACCTGCTAAGGGCCAAGTCCATCCCCATCCCCAAGTGCCCTATACATATTACAGTTCTCCCAGATCACCCTGGAGGAAGTTTCTACAGTATTGCTCACATCACAGATGAGGAGTCCGAGGCTCAGGTAAATTGTGACATGCCCAAAGTAACCTAACTATTGAATGAGAGTCAACATTGGAACCCAAGGCCGTCTGCAAATTCTTTATTACTCGTTTAATAGGCGTTTTAATGGGAAATTAAGGGAAAAGGGGGTTATCAAAGGATCCGGAAAGAGGAATCGCAACAATTCAAGGGGAACTAAGAGGCTCAGGAACAGGAGTGTGTAAGGGGTTCTAAAAAAGAAAGGACGTGTCTGAGGAGGGACTGGGGAATCGGACGCCACTGGGGATCCCGGCTCAACGAAGGACAGGTCCCCCCGCCCGCTCGGCCGCTGGACAGCGCAGGAACAGGCCCGGAGCGTGTCTCCGCCACGACACCACCTCGAGCCACCCCCACGAGCCTCCTACCTCCCTGCAGCGCGAGCGGAGGGATGCACAGCCCGGCCCTCCCCTCCAGTCAAGGGCACTCCTGCCGTCACTTCCTCAGGGGTGGGCCCTCCGAGCATCACTTCCGGGGACAGACAACCTGGAGCTTTTCCCTCCGCCCCTTGGATTTTCCACCAATGGGGATGGCGGGAGGTGGCACAGCGGAAGGGGTGGAGCTTCAGTTAGGGACAGGAAGAGAGGGGCTCTTGGGGCGGGGGGGGGGAGGAGAGAACGGAAGTGGGGTGGGCTCTCGAGGGGAAGGACCGCGGGAGGGGGCGGGCCCTCGGGGGAGGGACCGGAAGGGGGCGGGCTCTCGGGGAAGGACCGGAAGAGGGTGTGGCCCTCGGGGGGAGGGGCCGGAAGTGGCGGGCGGGCCCTAGAGTAGGGTCCGGAAGAAGAGGAGGAGGAAGGAGGTGGGAGACGGGGGAGGTTCTCATGGGAGAAAAGGGCGGGAGGGAGGCGTGGTTCCGGGTCTTGCAAACCCTGCACCGCCTACCTCTTTGCCTCAGTGTCTTCCAAAAACTGGAGGTGCTGAAGATTCCTTCCCTCTATTTTACAAAGGAGGAAGCTAAGTTCCTCGAAGGCGGAGTGCTGGTTGGGGGCAAAAGACCCTGACTGGGCGTAAAGAGGACGCTCTGTGGCCCTTGTCTGTCACACACAACTGTACGACCTCGTGGTTATAGGGCAAGTCACCCTGGCCCGGGGGCTTCTGTTTCCCAGTACCCGACATGAAAGGCTGGGCTTGTCTCAAGCCTGTCTTTTTGGAGTCGCTAGGGAACTGGGCCTGGACAAGATGCCAGGTGGTGGTACTTGGAGCCCTGCCTTTGAGGCCCCTGGTGAAGTGTTGTGACCTGTGGACTTGCTTGGGCCTCGGTTTTCCTTCTGCACCCATCGTCATTGTCATGGGCAGCGGGGGGTATAAGCGTCCTCTGTGTGTCCCAGGCTGGAGTCACAGCCAGGTCTGTCTTCCCTGCTCCCCAACCGTACATTACCACCACTCGTGGCCTCATGGCTCTAGGAATATATCACGGCCTTTTTCCTGCTCCTTGCCTTTGCTCAATTTGAAATGCTTTTTTTCTCTCTCCCCTTGGGGGTACACCTGCTCATCACTTCTTATAGTGACTTTTTTTTTTTTAAGATTTTGTTTATTTATTTATTTGGACAGAGAGATGGAGAGAGCACAAATAGGCAGAGCAGCAGGCAGAGGGAGAGGAAGAAGCAGGCTCCCTGCTGAGCAGGGAGCCGGACACAGAGCTGGGTCCCAGGACCCTGGGATCATGACCTGAGCCGAAGGCAGATGCTTAATGACTGAGCCACCCAGGCACCCCGTCATCACTTCTTCTTTGAGCAGCATTAATTGCTTCCTTCTCTGTAGTGCTTGGCTCATAACTCTTGCATAACACATTGTAAGGTATCTGTACCACATGCTTCCTGAGAGTAGGAATTTGTAGCTTTTATTTGACTCTATATGCCCAGCAATCTGATACAGTGCCTGGCTCACAGAGGATGTTCATAGGTGCTTATTAAACAGTACCTTTGGATATCTCAGGGAACAGTTTGCAGAAAGGTTATGTGACTTGTCCAAGGTTACAAGGAAGGTAAATTGGCAGAGCCCCATCCCACGCCTTCATTTCAATCTACCTTCCAGCCAGTGGGAATCCCTTACAGTTCCAGAATTTGCTTAAATGTCTCTCCTCTCCCTGAATTTTGCAGTTGCTACTCTTTATGACTGGAAGGCGTTTCCCTCTACTCTCCATGGGAGAAAATGCTACCAGATGCCAGACTAGGCCTCATCTTTGGAGACCCTTCTCTGAGTCTCCTCGAGTGGGAGAGATGCCCTTCTCTGAGCTTCCACAGCCCCTGTGCATCTGTCAATCAACCACCACGCTCAACACTCTGTTGTTACTGTTTCTTTTTCTTTGTTTCCACTGCATTTATTTGTAAAAAAATGTTAAAAAGAAAAAACTTCGGGGCACCTGGCTGGTTCAGTTGGAGGAGCATGTGATTCTTGATCTCGGGGTTGTGAGTTCAAGCCCAATGTTGGGTGTAGAGATTACTTAAAAATGAAAAATCTAGGGGCACCTGGGTGGTTCAGTCAGTTAAGCGTCTGACTTTGGCTTAGGTCATGATCTTGGGGCCCTGGGATCAAGCCCTGTTTCGGGCTCCCCACTCGGTGGGGAATCTGCTTGTCCCTCTGCCCTTTCCCCTGCTCATTCTCTCTCTCTCTCTCTCAAATAAATAAATAAATAAAATCTTTAAAAAAGTGAAAAATCTAAAAAACAAACAAACATAATTCACTCTCCATTTTCCAGCAGCTCTCATCCTTCCCTCTTGCCCACACAACTCCTGACCCATTTCCTCAGGGCCAGTTCATGACCGAACGTGTTCACTGCCGTTTTCACAGAAAGCAACCAGTGTCCAGGATGGAGGGGAAGAAGACGGGAAGAGGTCCACAATCCTGTTCAGTTTCCTTCCAAAGGTAGGCCGGGTGGAGATGCCCAGAATTCGGACGAAAGGGCTGGTGGCTTCACAATGACGCAGTCTAACTAAAGTGGGCGGGAGAGGGGGGAGGGTAGCCTGTCAGAGGCATCACAAGCCCACAGTTCATGGGCTTGTGTCATGAAAAACGGATGCCAGGAGAAGGATGGGGAGGCCAGGGTGGCAGTCTTGCGGGAAGTTTCACAATGCTCCCATGCTGGGACGTGTGGAAAGTCTAGAGGGCACCAAGAGCCTCACTCATTTTGGCGGAAATACTTCCTCTGGTGTGGGAAAGGCATAAAGATGCCCCGGACACTGAGAAGGGCTATGAGGAAGGCACAATTTCACAAAGCGCAGTGGCCACAGACTGGAGCCATGGGGCTCATGCTTCTGACACAGAAACTACAAAATACTCTCTGCTTCTTTCTTCCTCGCTCCTCATTATACTCTCAGAGCATGGGAGCACAAATCACATCTTCTAATCCTGAATCTCATTTTCTTTTTTTTTTTTTTAAAGATTTTATTTATTTGATAGAGAGAGAATGAGAGACAGAGAGCACGAGAGGGAAGAGGGCAGAGGGAGAAGCAGACCCCCCGCCGAGCAGGGAGCCCAATGTGGGACTCGATTCCAGGACTCCAGGATCATGACCTGAGCCGAAGGCAGTCGCTTAACCAACTGAGCCACCCAGGAGCCCCTGAATCTCATTTTCGCCACCATATTACATGGCTCCGTGAGACCCTTCCCAAATCGTTGCCTTGGTATTTTTGTGTGTGTGTGTTTTTTTTTTTTTCCACTTTGTCTTGGCCATATTTGTTCTCTGTGCAGTTGGCGGGCTCACTCCCTCGCTCCCCTGGTGTGCACAGTCACAGCTGTGCAGGGACCTTCCTCCGGGATGGGGGAGGGAATCTTTGGAATAGGCCCACATCCCCCCTGGTCATCAGCTGTGTCAGCCTTCCACTTAGTAGGTTGTCCATCACAGGCAGGAGACTAGGGGAGAGCATGGGCAGGCGTGGCCCTCTCCACCCTGTCTGACCTCTTGCTTTTGCCTCCGCCCCTGCCTGGGACTGGAGCCTGTGGTGGTAATCCACAGCGGGAGCCCCAGTACCTCTGGCTCCCCTGACGTCTGCATCCCTTGGTGCAGCTATTTCACTAATACAGATGCCATCTGGCAGGGGTGCTGCCCCCTTGCCCGTGTTTATTTCCATTTTCCTGTATCTCCCGCACTTTCTCTTCCAGTCACCTCTTAATCCTGTTCGTCATGTCCACTCGCTGCACTTTCTGGTGGGCCAGTTTCCCTGCGTAGTTCACATTTTGAATTCCAAAGGGGGACCGGTCCTGTTTATCCTTATTCCATAGTTACAGCACCTCTTGGCCTCAGGCTTCTCATCTGAGAAATGGGAAGAATGATGCCTTCCTCACAGGGGGCTGTGAGGCTGCAGGAAGGACTGAGAACAGGGCCTAGCCCATTGTCAGTGCCTGATGACTGATGAAATCGCTCTCTCTCTGCAGGGAGAGAGCCTATGACGAGGCTGAACTCACAGTAGGCCACAAAGGGGCTCCTCAGCTCCATGCTGGTGCGTCTGCCCAGCCATAGCCGACCTGGCGTGGGTCCGTCTCAGGTACCAGGCAGGCTCAGGGCACAGGTATGAGAGGAAGGGAAGGGGGCCAAGGCTATAGCAGCCTGAGCCAGGGGTAAAGCTTCTACTGCTGTCTCTTGCCGAGATTTACTGCAGTGGTTTTTAGACTGAGGGATGTGAGCCATTGGTGGGTTTGTGAAATCAATATAGTGGGCTATGATCAGCTTTAAGACAAACAAATAGAATTGAAAATGTTGGAGTACATTGTATGTTACAAGTATTATTTTGTGGAACAGTTGGTGGTGTTACGTCTATATCTGTGTGTCCTGGGTTTTGATGTAGGTGTTTCTTTTTTTTTTTTTTTTTAAGATTTTATTTATTTGACAGAGAGACAGCAAGAGCAGGAACATAAGCAGGGGGAGTGGGAGAGGGAGAAGCAGGCTCCCCACTGAGCAGAGAGCCTGATGCAGGGCTCGATCCCAGGACCCTGGGATCATGACCTGAGCCGAAGGCAGACGCTTAACGACTGAGCCACCCAGGCGCCCCTAGAATGTGTTTCTTGCTGTGGGTCATGGTCAGAGGGTTTGGAAGCTGTTGATATACTGAAGAGTTACCAAACACCCGACACTGTGCTAAGCACCCTGCATGTATCAACTCATTTAATCCTACAACCCTGTGAGTCCCTATCTTGCAGATGGGGAAAATGAAGCACACAGAGGTTAAGTAGCTTGTCCAGGATCACCCAAATAGTAGGAGGTAGAAGCTTAAAGGTATTCTACTGCCCCTAGCAAGGGGCTGATTTGACTCTAGACTGCTGCTCCTCCTCCTCCCTGCCAATCCCGAGGGACCAGGCAGCCAGTCTAGGCCATTGGACTGCAACTGTGGGGCTCAAACCCAGGGCAGGGTGGGCAGCGGCGGGCAGCGGTGGTTCTCGGCCGCCGTGGTTCTCAGCCGCGGTCGTTAGCAACGGTGTCCACCTGGTGGCAGTGTGGCTCTGATGGTCTCCTCAGTGGGCCGGGCAAGCTGGGCCCAGCCGCGGGGAGCCAGCTCCCTCAGGTCCACCGGACAGGGGACGGGTGTGGGAGACAGGTGCATCTCAGTGACCACGTGTCGGAGGATTTCATAGCTGGAGGGAGGCACTTTAGCAAAAAACACTGCAGAGAGAGGTAGTGGGCCGCATCTAAGCTCATAGTGTTTCTGGGAGGTGTTTTTCCTAGAGTATCTGCTTTCAGTTTCCATCTTGATGGTAATTGCTGGGTTGGTCTTTATTTTTTTATGTTTTTAATGTTTTTTATGTTTTTTTAAAAAAACACTTTTGCAGAACAATTAGAACTGTAATGTACGTTTTGCATTTCAAGAAGCTGGTTTCATGTTCCATGGTGGTTCATGTTCTGTCGTGTTTCCAGCAATCACACAATGTCCCCTCACCCCTTTCTGAACATGAAGAGTGCACGCTGGAGCAGCCCCGTAACCCTTAACTCCCAGACTGGCCACTGCGCCTTCCTGGGATGGCAGGTCTGGAGTGCAGGTGGGTGTATGCTGTCGCCTTCACGTGCCCACCCCTCTGCCCCCGGCGGACACGTGCAGGCTGGGGCACCAGGGCTCATTCCAGATCCTGCCTGCTGTTGGGGTGAGGCTCCCCACGTGTTCCTGCCCAGGCAGGTCTGGTGGCTCAGAGTCTGCTGGTGTGGGTTTAACAGCTCAACTCTACTGTGCCTTTAATATTATCTGTAAATAAGGGTTAACATGTACAAAGCTCTTTGAAAAGGTTTCCTTTACAACGTTGGGTCTAATTATAGACTTTTCCTGGAGGTGCCAGTCACAGACCCGAGCTGGGAAGGCGGGCCTGGGTGTGCGGGTGTTAGATCTCGGAGCCCAGGTTGGTGAACACGTGAGCTTTGGAGTCACATGGACCTGGATATGGATCTTGGCTCTGTCACTTACACACAGTGTGATGTGACCCATATAAGGCTTGATTTCCTCATCTGTAAAATGGGGCCAGCAGTATGTACCTTAGATACTGTTTATGGATGGAAATCAAGTCATAGAGAGGTCATGTGACTTACCAAAGGCACACAGGTAGAAGTGAGGCCAGGCTCACATCCAGAACTTCTGACTGCATGTCCTCAATTCTTCCACTGACTGCAAGGATGTGGTGGGGCTAGGTCTGAGGATAAGTATATTTGTCTTTAGTTTGTGAAAGTGTCACTGACAAGAATTATAATGAGGTCCCATGAATAACAATGACTTTTGCTTCCTGAGCCTTTCCTTTTTTTTTAAGATTTTATTCATTTATTTATTTTTTGGGGGGGGAGGAACAGAGGGAGAGGGACAAGCCGACTTCACGCTGAGCAGGGAGCCTGACATGGGGCCTGATCCCACTACCCTGAGATCATGACCTGAGCCAAAACCAAGAGTCGGTCGCCTAACCGACTGAGCCACCCAGGCTCCCCCAAGCATTTACTTTATGTGTAAAATTGGACTAATAATAATACTCACCAATGTCTTAGGGTTATTGTGAAGGATTAAACAGGATAATGCAAGTAAAGGGCTCATAATAAGTACTCTTAGATTTCAATCTTGAAATTTATGGAGGCTTGCTTTATGGCCCAGCCTATGGTCTGTCTTTGTGAATGTACCATGTGTACCTGAAAAGACTATCTATTCTATAGTTGCTGAGCGGTGTGTTCTATAAATGTCAATTAGGTCAAGGTGGCTGATAGAGTGTTGGTTAGCTTCTCCATGTCTTTACTGACTGTTCTTCTAGCTGTTCTATTAATTGTCGAGAGCAGGATGTTAAAATCAGGTATGATTGTGAATTTATCTATTTCTCCCTTTAAATCTGTCCATTTTTTCTTCATTTTTTAAAAAGATTTTATTTATTTATTCATGAGAGACACACAGAGAGAGAGGCAGAGGGAGAAGCAGGCCCCCCAAAGAGCAGGGAGCTTGATGTGGGGCTTGATCCCAGGACCCCGGGACCATAACCTGAGCCGAAGGCAGATGCCTAATCATCTGAGCCACCCAGGCGCCCGCCCCTATTTTTTCTTCATTTATTTGGAAGCTTTGTTATTAGGTTCCTACAGATTTATGATTGTTGTGTCTTTCTGATGTAGTGACTCTTTCACTATTATGGAATGTCTCTCCTTAACTCCAGCAATGCCCTTCATCTTGGAGTTTACTTTATCTGCTATTTAAAGAATTACTCCAACATTTTTATGATTACTGTTTGTCTAATGTATCTTTTTCGATCCTTTTATTGTCAGCCTATCTGGGACTTTATGTATAAGTGCATCTCTTATAGCGGGATATAGTTGGGTCCTACTTTTTTTTTTCCAAGTAGGCTCCACACCCAACGTGGAGCTTGAACTCACAACTCTGGGATCCAGAGTCGCATGCTGTACCGACTGAGCCAGCCAGGTGCCCGTGGGTTTCGCTTTTTTATACATTTTTACAATCTTGCCTTTTACTAGGAGTATTTAGTTCGTTTACAATGAAAATAATTATTGACATGTTTGGATTTAGATCTACTATGTTACTGTTTGTTTCCGGTTTGTTCCATATGTCTTTTGTTCTTCTGGTCTTTCTTTCCAGATTTCTTTTGGGTTTACTGAATATATATGTTTTAGAATTCAATTTTAATTTATCTATTGATAAATCTATTTGAATTTTTTTTAGTTGCTACTCTAGGGATTGCAGTGCAAATCCTTAGCTTCCCACAATTGATTTAAAATTAATATTAATATTGTGCCCATAAAATAATGTAAGAATCTTGCAACTGGATAGGTCCATTTACCATCTCTTCTCATCTTCTATGCTATGTTGTTATATACACTATATCTCTAGGCTAAGAATCCTATAATAGAATGTTGATATTTTTGCCTTAAACTGTTATATATATATGAAATTAAGAGGAAAATACAGTCTTTAATATTTACTCTTTTTTTTTTTTATTTTTTATTTTTTTTTTTTTATTTTTTTTTTTTTAAGATTTTATTTATTTATTTGAGACAGAGAGAATGTGAGAGAGAGAGCACATGAGAGGGGGGAGGGTCAGAGGCAGTAGCAGGCTCCCTGCCGAGCAGGGAGCCCGATGCGGGACTCGATCCAGGGACTCCAGGATCATGACCTGAGCCGAAGGCAGTCGCTTAACCAACTGAGCCACCCAGGCGCCCTACTCTTTTTTTTTAGATGTAATTTTAAGTAATCTCTACGCCCAGCATGAGCTTGAACTCACAACCCCGAGATCAAGAGTCCCATGCTCCACTGACTGAGCCAGTCAGCCACCCCTAATATTTACTCATATAATTGTCCTTTCCAGTGCTCTTCAATTCTTGAAGAGATCCAGGGTTTCATCTGATATAGTTTCCTTTCAACCCAAAGAACTTACTTTAGCATTTCTTACAGTTCAGGACTGCTGCAAATTGGTTCTCTTCATTTTAGTTTATCTAAAAATGTCTTTATTTGCCTTAATTCTTGGAGAATATTTTCATTGGCCATGGAATTCTGGTTGATGTATTTTCTTCTTTTCCTGTTAGCATTTAAAAAATGCCCTTTCACTATCTTTTGGCTTCCATACTTTCCAATGAGATGTCACCAGTTATTCATTCCATGTGTATAATGTGTTGTTTTTCTTTAGTTGCTTTTAAGATCTTTTGTTTATCTTTGGTTTTCAGCATTTATGTGATGTGCTGGAGTGTGGTTCTCTTTGTGTTTATCTTGCTTGGGTTCACTGAGATTCCAGAATCTAAATTTATGCATTTCACCAACTTTGGGTAAATTCAAACATTATGTTTTTAAAAAATTGTTTTTATTCCGTTTTCTCTTTTCTCTCCTTCTGAAACTCCAATTATACATATATTAGAGCTTTTTATATTGTCCTGTAATTACTTAGACTCTTGATTTTCCAATTCTTTTACTCTGTGTTCTTCAGATTGGATTATTTTTTTTTCTTTTTAAAAATATTTATTTATCTAAGTAAGTTCTACACCCAATGTGGGGCTTGAACTCATGACCCCAAGATGAAGAGTCACATGCTTTTCTGATTGAGCCAGCTAGGTGCCCCTAGATTGGATTATTTCTATTGATTTATCTTTACCATTGATAATTTCTTTTGTAATCTCCAATATGCTGTTAAAACTGTTAAGTGAACTTTTGATTTCAGGTATTGTATTTTTTCAGTTCTAGAATTTCCATTTTTTAAAATAGATTTATTTTTCTTTTTTTTCTTTTTTTTTTTTTTAAAGATTTATTTATTTGAGAGAGAGAGACACAACGAGAGAGGGAACACGAGCAGGGGGAGTGGAAGAGGGAGAAGCAGGCTCCTGGCCGATTAGGGAGCCCGATGCGGGGCTCGATCCCAGGACCCAGGGACCATGACCTGAGCCGAAGGCAGACGCTTAACGACTGAGCCACCCAGGCGCCCCAATAGATTTATTTTTCTATTGAGATTTTCTATTTATTTACTCATTGTGAGCATTTTTTTATGTCCTTGAGGATATTTATTTATTTATTTAGATTTTATTTATTTATTTGACAGAGAGAGACACAGCGAGAGAGGGAACACAAGCAGGGGGAGTGGGAGAGGGAGAAGCAGGCTTCCCGCGGAGCAGGGAGCCCAATGTGGAGCTTGATCTCAGGACCCTGGGATCATGACCCAATCCAAAGGCAGACGCCCAATGACTGAGCCACCCAGGCGCCCCCCCTTGAGGATATTTATAATAACTGCTTTAAAATCTTTGTCTGATGTATCCAGCATCTGGGTCAACTCCATGTCATTCTTCGTTAGTTGCTTTTCTCTTCAGTATGGGTCATATTTTCCTACTTCTTTATATTTCTAATAATTTTGGATTGTATCCTGGACTGAATCACATTGTGACTGATACACTCATTGCAGATACTCTGGATTCTGTATATTTCTCCAAAGAATGTTGATTTTGTTTTTTGTTTTGTTTTGTTTTGTTTTAGTTAACTTGGCTGAATTTGAACTCCAAGCTCTGTCTCTTTTGTGGTGGGCAGCACTGAGCCCTGTTCATTTTTCTGCCTTAGCTGAGCTACTTATAATTTACCCCACACGTGGGTAGTTTAGGGGTCAGCCAGAGATTTGTACAGAGTTTATATGCAGAATTTGGGCCCCTTCTCTGTGGCTCTCTTTCTCTCTCTCTCTCTCTTTTTAAGATTTTACTTAAGTAGTCTCTACATACAATGTGGGGCTCAAACTCACAACCCCCAGATTAAGAGTTGCACACTCTTCTGACTGAGCCAGCCAGGTGCCTCTGTGGCTCTCTCTTTTTGAGGATTTTTCCCACCCTTACTTTCCACTTCTGTGGTATCCTTTAACTCTTTCCTCTGGTTCTTTGAGCCAGCAAGACTGTAGGCTTCTGTTGGAATTTTAGCTGAGCTCTGTGGTGCTAGCTGGAGTCTGGCCTTAGGTGAAAAGCTTTACAAAATGGATAACTCACCCAATGCCATTTCCTTTTTCAATGTGTCAACTCTTTTCTAGTTCTGCCTACCTGGGTTGCTCTCCAGTGTCTTCAGGTAATTTTTATTTTTACTTTTTTCTTTTAAGTAAACTCTATGCCCAGTGTGAGACTCAAACTCATGACCCTGAGATCAAGAGTCACATGCTCTACTGACTGAGCCAGCCAGGTACCCCCTTCAGGTAATTTTTCTTTTTCTTTTTTTTTTTTAAAGATTTTATTTATTTATTTGAGAGAGAGAATGAGATAGAGAGAGAGAGCATGAGAGGGGGGAGGGTCAGAGGGCGAAGCAGGCTCCCCGCTGAGCAAGCAGGGAGCCCGATGCGGGACTCGATCCCAGGACTCCAGGATCATGACCTCAGCTGAAGGCAGTGGCTTAACCAACTGAGCCACCCAGGCGCCCGGTAATTTTTCTTTTTTAAGATTTTTTTTTATTTGAGAGAGAGAGAGAGAGGACACAAGCAGTGGGAGGGGCAGAGGGAGAAGATCCCAGGACCCTGGGATCATGCCCTGAGTCAAAAGCAGACGCTTTTTTGACTGAGCCACCCAGGCGCCCCTGTGAACATAGTTTTTCAATATTTTTCAATATTTTCAATATTTACTGAATAGCCCGAAAACTTACCACATGGAGGATGCACTCAGATGTTCTATGAGACAGTAATTATTCAGCTCAGTGCCACAAGAAGCAGAAGTTGGGGTCAGGTCAGGTTTCATGTCCCTTATTTTTACTTTCTGTTCACTTACACATGATCTATATCACCTCTGTTTTATGTTTTCCAAAACTCACAACTCTTGGAGCACAAAGTTACTTCTTTCTTGGAACTTGGTGTGAACTGTTTTTATGTTTAGAAAAATAGTTCTCTAGGGACACCTGGGTGCCTCAGTTAGTTAAGCATCTGCCTTCTGCTCAGGTAATGATCCCGGAGTCCTGGGATCGAGTCCTGCATCGGGGGCCCTGCTCAGTGGGAAGCCTGCTTCTCCCTCTGCCTGCCACTCCCCCTGCTTGTGCCCTCTCTCTCTCTGACAAAAAAAAAAAAAAAAAATCTTAAAAAAAAAAGAAAAATAGTTCTCTTTGTTTAGAGCTTTCCTCAGGCCTCCCAACTGGATCCAGGTTGAAGCCAACCTTGGAACACTGACCCCAAGTCTAGGGGTCATAAGGTAGGAAGAAACAGGGGTACCCGGGTGGCTCAGTCGGTTAAGTGTCCAACTCTTGATTTCTGCTCAGGTCATGGTCTCAGGGTCATGAGATCCAGCCTTGTGTCAGGCTCCGTGCCCAGCATGGAGTCTGTTTGAGATTCTCTCTCTCCCTCTTCCTCTGCTCCTCCCCCTGCTCACACTCTCTCTCTCCCTCTCAAATAAATAAATAAATAAATAAAATCTAAAAAAAAAAAAGGTAGGAAGAAACAGCTGCTCTGGGTGAGTTAAGGAGTTAAGGGGCCCCAAGGAACTGATTACCTGTCTATAAAGATGACTCAGATTATCCTCAAAGGAATCAGTAACTGGCTTCTAAGGAGGTCATTTTGCTTCTATTCTAGAATCCAGGGCTTGGTCCACTCTTTGTCATCCACCACAAAGATTCATTGATGTATGTGTAAGGCAAAGAGCCCACTATTATGGGCTGAATGTTTGTGTCCTACCCAAATTCATATGTTGAAGCCCTAATCCCCAGTGTGATGGTGTTTGGAGGGGGTGCCTTTGAGGGATAACTAAATTTAGATGAAGTCATAAGGGTGGGGGCCCTCATGATGGGACTGGTATCCTTACAAGAATAGGAAGAGAGACCAGAGCATTCTCTCTCTTTATCTGCCACTTGAGGTTATAAGAAGGTAGCGAGAAGGTGTCCATCTGCAAGCCAGAAAGAGAGCTCTCCCCAGGAACTGAAGCTGCCAGCCCCTTGACCTTGGACTTCCCAGCCTCCATAACACCTAGGGGTGCCTGGGTGGCTCAGTCGTTGGGCGTCTGCCTTTGGTTCAGGTCACGATCCCAGGGTCCTGGGTCCATCATTGGGCTCCCTGCTCAGCAGGAAGCCTGCTTCTCCCTCTCCTACTCCCCCTGCTTGTGTTCCCTCTCTCGCTGTGTCTCTCTCTGTCAAATAAATAAAACCTTTAAAAAAAAACAAAAACAAAAAAAACCTATGAGACCTAAATATCTAAATATCTGTTTTTAAGCCATTCAGTCTGTGGAATTTTGTTATGGCAGCCTGAGACACCCACCAAGAGTAAAAAGATATATGTCTTATCTTTTTTTGAACCAGGATATTGTGCTATAAAAATAACTATTGGAGGGGTGCCTAGGTGGCTCAGTCGGTTAAGCATCTGACTCTTGGTTTCGGCTTAGGTCATGATCTCGTGGGTTGTGGGATTGAGCCCCCAGTCAGCCTCTGTGCTCAGCAGGGAGTCAGCTTGAAGATTCTCTCCCTCTGCCCCTCCTCCCACTCATGCATGCGTGTGTGTGTGTGTGCGCGCGCGCGCACGCACGCACACGTGCACTCTCTCTCTCTCAAATAAATAAATAAATCTTAAAAAAATCAGGCAGGACAGTCTTTCCCTGAATCCCTCCTTACTTCTCCATGACCAGTCCTGGGTGACATGGTCACTTCTAAACGGATAAGTGGGCAAGGGAGATGGATTAGACCAATTATAGGGTTCATTCTGTGGAGCTGCACCCACTTTTCCTGAGCTCCTCCAGCCATACACACTCTGAACAAAATCAGGAAACTGCTAGCAAGGAAGAAGTGAGGGAATGGCTACTGGGTAGGTAGCTGGTATTATAATTAGTTAAAAATGCTGGAAATTTATAGAAAACAATAAAATAAAGTACACCTAGAATCAGCAAATGAGGGGTTCAGACCACTCAGTGGTTCAGGTGATGGGGAGTTCAGAAGAGAGGAAAGCCAGAGGCAGAATTTATGGAAGGGTTGTGTGGTAGAGCCTGCTGGCTTCCAAAGTAATAGGATTTTAAGTTGAGCCTGGGCTTTTCAGCTAAAGACTGCACTTCCCAGCCTCTCTTGCAGGTTCCTCTGGCCGTGTAACTAGGTTATGGGAATTGAAGTCATTTGTTCAACTTCCACGCTGTTCTTTTATTTTTTTTATTTTTTTAAAATATGTTATTTATTTATTTGACAGAGAGAGACACAGCGAGAGAGGGAACACAAACAGGGGGAGTGGGAGAGGGAGAAGCAGGCTTCCCGCCGAGCAGGGAGCCCGATGCGGGGCTCGATCCCAGGACCCTGGGATCGTGACCTGAGCCAAAGGCAGACGCCCAATGACTGAGCCACCCAGGCGCCCCCAGGCTGTTCTTTTAAAGTCAGGGTCAGCAAACTCTTTCTTTAAAGGTCCAGATGATAAATACTTTAGTCTTTGCAGGCCTTAAGGTCTCTGTTGCAACTACTCAGCTCTGTGGTTGTAAGTGCAAAAGCAGAAATAGACAATGCATACATGAATAGGCTTGTCTGTGTCTCAGTAGAACTGTATTTACACAAACAGGCAGAAGGCCAGATTTGGCCCATGGGTAGGAGTTTACCAGCTTCTGCTTTAAAAGGTTGGGGCATGCCATCCCTTTCTCTCTAATTGGAATATGGATGTGTTGGCTGGAACTGGAGTAATTACTTTGGACCCTAGGCTTTAGGTCATGTGTTGAAAATGGTGGCGAGAAAAGGTAGGCGTTTGAGTCCCTGACCCTGTGGAACCACATACCCACTCTGCACTGCTCATGCCAACAGTTACATGGGGAGGACTAAACATTTTTTTTACATCACTCCCATTTTGGGCCTTGCAGTGGCCACCATATTAATAGCTTAGCTATCTTACTTCATAGAACCTAAGAGGCCATCAAATGTTAATTGCACAATTATTTCATGTATCACTAAGAAATAAAAACAGTGCTGTGCCTGTTACTAAGCTTTGCTTCTCAGCTCCAGATCCACTCTTCCCTGTTGTGCTTTCTGATGCCAGTGCTAGAAAGCTGAGAGCCACACGCTCTGGCCAGCTTCTGCCACGAAGGGTCATTTGAGGGAGACGAGAAGGCAGGAGGAGGGAGAAGGGACTTGTTCCTACCTATTTGCTTCCCATTCTTTTCTTTTTAAAAATTTATTTATCTATTTATTAACCTTTATTATTTATTTTATTTTATTATTATTATTTTTTTAAGATTTTATTTATTTGAGACAGAGAGAATGAGAGAGACAGAGAGCACATGAGAGGGAGGAGGGTCAGAGGGAGAAGCAGACTCCCTGCCGAGCAGGGAGCCCGATGCGGGACTCGATCCCGGGACTCCAGGATCATGACCTGAGCCGAAGGCAGTCGCCTAACCAACTGAGCCACCCAGGCGCCCTATTATTTATTTTAGAGTGCGAGAGTGCGTGTGAGCAGAGGGGGGTGCAGGGGGAGAGGGTGAGGGGAAGCAGACTCCCCGCTGAGCACAGAGCCCGATGCAGGGCTCGATCTCCCCACCTGGAGATCCTGACCTGAGCCGAAACCAAGAGTCGGATGCTCAACGGACAGAGCCACCAGGTGCCCCTTGCTTCCCATTCTTACCACTGTCCAGAGCGTCGGCTCCTCACCCAGGCAGCCATCGGCTCCAGCCTCTGCTTTCTTCGGGACCTCTGAACCAGATTCATCGTACCCCTCTGGAGGTACCAGCACTAGGCAAGCAGGGCCTCCTTTTCAGGAGGTCTGGGTGCCAGCGACTCCCAACAGTTAGCACAACTCAAGGTGGGGCTGGTGCTGGTTTTGCACTTATTATCCCTGAGTTATCTCTGCGTTCCCTTTGCCTTTTTGGTCCTCGGTGCCCGTATAACAAATTCTCTGTATTAATTTTCCTCACTTGAAATGTGTTAGTTGGCATCTGTTTTTCTGCTTGAACCCAGAATAATAAAACTGGCAGTTATTACATTATGACACAATGTTTCTTATCACTTAGAGTTCTTATTTTATGCTTATTTTTTTTTTTTAAAGATTTTATTTATTTGTTTGACAGAGAGAGACACAGCGAGAGAGGGAACACAAGCAGGGGGAGCGGGCGAGGGAGAAGCAGGCTCCCCGCGGAGCAGGGAGCCCGATGCGGGGCTCGATCCGAGGACCCTGGGATCATGACCTGAGCCGAAGGCAGATGCTCAATGACTGAGCCGCCCAGGCGCCCCTTATTTTACGCTTATTGAAAGAGTTCTTTTTGATTGACTAATTGACTTTTTTAAAAGATTTATTTATTTTAGAAAGAGAGAGAGAGAGCGCAGGGGGAGGAGCAGAGGAAGAGGGAGAGAGAGTTTTAAGCGGACTCTGGTGAGCGCAGAGCCCCACGCAGGGTTTGATCTTTTGACCCCGAGATCATGACCTGGGCTGAAACCAAGAGTCAGAGGAGTAACGGACTGTACCACCCAGGTTCCCCTGACTGATGGATTTTTTAAAGATTTGATTTTTAAGTAATCTATACACCCAATATAGGGCTCAGACTTACAACTCTGAGATCAAGAGTCACATGCTTTACTGACTGATCCAGCCAGATGCCCCTCTTTTTGATTTATTTAAAGAAAATGTAATATATGTCTTGTGCATATATATAAAAAAGGACTAGTGAGTATGCTTAATAAGTAATTTCTTTTTAAAAATTTTTTATTTTAAAGACTTTATTCACTTGTTTTGTCAGAGAGAGAGAGAGAGAGAGAGTACAACAAGCAGGGGGAGCGGCCCATAGAGAGAGAGGGAGAGGGAGAAGCAGGCTCCCCGCTGAGCAAGGAGCCCAGCTCTGGACTTGATCCCAGGACCCTGGGATCATGAGCTGAGCCGAAGGCAGATGCCCAACTGACTGAGCCACCCAGGTGACCCTAATAAGAAATTTCTAAACTTCACACATTCAGAATCCAATTCTTTTGAATCACTTCTTGATTCATGGACATCAATGTCCATATTTTTCCTCCAACAAAATACCTCTGTGCCATCAAGAGTGTTGTAATGAACTTTCCTGTTTGTGTTGCTGGTCTGCTGTGCTGAGTGTTTGTCCTTGAATTCTTCTCATGACAAGACCAAGACCCTTTGGCGACTCCAGGAACCAACTCAAACCCACTCATGAAAAGGGACTTCTAAGCTCATATAACTGGCACGTTCAGGAGCTTGGGCACAGGGGGATCAGGGCTCCAATAATGTTGCAAAGCTCATGGGCTTTCTTTCACTTGTTTTGCTTTCCTCAGCATGTTGGTTTCATTCCCTATTGGGAAAGATAGCCACAAGAAGTCCAGCTTTGGGTTTACAGTCTGAGAATAGGAAAGTCCCTCTCCCTCCTAGTGTCCCTACGTGGAGCCTCAGACAAGGCTCTGATTGGCTCTGTGTGGGTCACATGCCCAACTGTGGCTCATTCTCCGATTGGCCAGTCTGCATTATGTGTCTGGCCCGTGGTGGGTGGTCCCATAGAGTTGGGTGAACACTGAGTGGGTTCTCCAGAGGAAGGCATGTGGACCACAAACATGCTGGTACTAAGGACCCTTTTCTTCAAGTCCAATAATCCTTCCGTATGACTTCTTGATCAATTCATGTCTGACAAAGATGGGAAGTCTTTTTATCAAAAAAGTTGTGTTGGGCCAGTTGTGTTGTGTTGGGTTGAAAATCCCTTTCAAGTGCAGTGTTTGATCTCAGTGAAATACTGGTTTGTCTTGTTGACTCGCACACGTGTACAGGAGTTAGCAAGCTGCTTGTGGGTTTCTGGAGGCAAAGACAGCCATCAGACTCCTGAGTTTCCTCCAGTTAATTTCAGGCAACCACAGAACAAATGTTGAGTCTTCATGCGCTCTCTTCTTTTCTTTAACTTGCTCGTGCTTCTCTTACTTTCATTTTTCTTTAAATAATTTTTTAGAAAGTACTTATTTATTTAAGTACCATTTACATTCAATGTGGGGCTCAAACTCAACCCCGAGACCAAGAGTCACTTGCTCTTCTGACTGAGCCAGCCAGGCCCCCCTCACTTATCTTTTTAATTGATCCCTCAGTGTATGTACACTAAATGGTGCAATACCATAGCTATATTTTACTAAGAGTTTTTTGATGAGTGTGCTTTGCAATTATCTTTGTAATATGCTCATTAACAATTGTTAATACAGGGCGCCTGGGTGGCTCAGTTGGTTAAGCGACTGCCTTCGGCTCAGGTCATGATCCTGGAGTCCCTGGATCGAGTCCCGCATCGGGCTCCCTGCTTGGCAGGGAGTCTGCTTCTCCCTCTGACCCTCCCCCCTCTCATGTGCTCTCTCTCATTCTCTCTCTCAAATAAATAAATAAAATCTTTAAAAAAAAATCATTTTCCTCACAGATATGAAATTTGGGTGGGGCTCTGCTGGGATAGGTCATCTCTGCCCTGCATGGGGAGCTCAGCTGGGCCTGGAGGATCTGTTTCCAAGATGGCACACCCACATGGCTACAAGTTGGTTCGGGCTATTAGCTGGAAGCTCAGCCACGTGCCTCACTTACTCTCTACACGGGCCTTCCTCCGTGTGGTGGCTGGGTTCCCAGAGAAGTAGTGGAAGTTGCCAGTCTTCTCGGGCCTTTGTGCAGAAACCAGTGTGGCTGGTTTTGGTCAAAACAGTCCCGGAAGCCACCCTAATTCAAGGCAAGGGGACAAAGACCTCACATCTTGATAGGAATCGTCATAACCTTAGTGGCCATCTTTAATGTACCATGGTGCTTCGTCGTGCAGGCTTCTGGACACTTCTCCTTTTCCTGATAGTCATCTTATTTGAAACTGAAACATAGCCAGTGTTAAGGGGGCTCATCTCATACATTTTCATGGTTGCTTTCTTTCTTTCTTTTTTTTTTTAATGTTTTATTTATTTATTCATGAGAGTCAGAGAGAGAGAGGCAGAGGCAGAGGGAGAAGCAGGCTCCCCGCCTAGCAGGGAGCCCGATGCGGGACTCGATCCCAGGACCCTGGATCATGACCTGAGCCGAAGGCAGACGCTTAACCATCTGAGCCACCCAGGCACCCCATAGTTGCTTTATTTCTAAACTACAACGAAGGGCTATAACCCACTGTGAACATTTGAAGCTAGATCGCATTATCTTTTTTTTTTTTTTTTTTCTGGTGGTGAGACTTTTCTGCATCTAATTAATTTATAATGATTTGGAATGACTTGAGAGACTGGTCTGAGACGGTAATATCTCCAAGAGAATGAAAAAAACAGGTGACAGATTTCTGAAACATTTTGCAATGAGCACGAAACTCAGGGCTTTCTCCAGAGGAGCAGGCAAATCAGTATGCAGAACTGAGAAAGGAGTGAGACAGGGTATTCTGCTGGTCTTTTCTTCCCTGCTTAAAAACATCTGTTACTTTTTATTTCAGGGTTGATGGATTAGTCATGTGATGTACTTGGATTAAATACTTGGGCTAAAGCCTCTCATATATTTGCTCATCAGCTTCACTTGGTGGTAGATTTACATTCGGTCTGGATGCCAGATTGAATTAAATGCTTCTTTAAAGCCTGCAGTCTGACAAAAACCTTTCCCCAGTCAGCACTTTTACTGTATTAAAAAAAATTAGCATCTGCAGGGAAATGATGCAGTCTATGGGTTTCTTTTCTAGGGAAGAATCCAATTTAGCTTTTGGGGATAATGTTGTAATTGGTCAGGGAACCGAGGATTCTAACTGAGGCTGGAGCCTGGGCGGGGGGTGGATGCTCCAGACTCCAGAGCTTTCCTCGTCCCATCTGAGTCATCCTGCCCCAACCTGAATCACAGGACGTCTGGTTGATGGAGTGGATGAATACTCTTTTTGAGGGTACGTTTTTGTGTAATCAGCAGTTTAACATTTCCCTGCCACCTGGTGGGGCCACACACACTTTATTTCCTGTTTCTTAGGTTTGAGAATTGTGTGGTCCCTTAATTTCTTGTCAGCCAGTGTTCACAAGAAGGAAACCCATAGGTAATGTGGTTTACTTTAATGATTTAATTTTGAGAGGATGGCTCGAAGGAAGTGGATTTTCGAAGCCCCTCACCACCACAGACCTGCTGTGTGATTGTTCTCAGCAGAAGAATGGGGAGACTAGGGTGGGAATGGGGGATAGGATTATCTATCTCTTAGGGTTGTGGTGACAAATTAATGCAGGTATGCTATTTAGTGCATGCATTAGTTATCTATTGCTGTGTAACAAAACACCCCCCCACCCCCCACCCCGAAATTTAGCAGCGTGAAACAACAGACATTATCTCAAAGTTCTGTGGATCAGGAGTCAGGGAGTGGCTGCGCTGGGTGGTTCTGTTTGGGGGCCTCTCATGAGGCTGCGTTCAAGGTGGTGGCCAGCACTGCAGTCATCTAAAGGCTGGATAGGAGTAGGATCTGCTTCTAGGCTTATGCACACGGCTCTTGGCAGGTATTAGTTCCTTGCCACATGGACAAGGAACTCTCCATATGTGCCTGCATGTCTTTGCAACATGACCCGAGTGAGTGATGAGAGAACAGCCTCTTGGTGGGTGAGTGCTACGGTCTTTTTATAACCTAATCTTGAAAATGACATCCTGTCACGTCTCCTCTGTTTGCTATTAGTGAATCAATCAGTCCTGCTCTCACCCAGCAAGGAGGGGAATGAGCTCCAGCTCTTTGGAGGAGAAGTAGCAAAGAATTTGTGAGCCTATCTTTAAAACCACAGCACAGTCCTGGGTACATAGTAAATACATTAGTAAATGATTAGATGTTAGGAGTAGTTTAGCAGATAAATTCACTACTTGGTGATTCACTTTCTAGACAGACTTTAGCTATACCCCCATTTTTATTTGGGGAACAAAAAGAATTTGGGGCTCTACAGCAGATTGGAGATTACACCCAGGAGACCTCCACAAAGTGAGGATTTTTGATCTTTCATTTCCTGTCTCTTGGGAGGGAAGATTCTTCCAGAGATCTCCTCTGTTGTGCTGGGTCAGTCAATCCAAAGACTGTAGGAGAGGAGCACACACCGCTTACAAGTCCCTTCTCTGGCGGGGGGCACATCTTCCCCCTCGACACTGGGTGCAGTGTCTTCCTGACTTGGGAGAGGGACGAAACCATGGGTACCACTGGGACCGGGCAGAGCATGTCCCCTGGGAGGGCTCCCCGCTCCTCTTGCCCCCAGCAATTTTAAATTCCAAGAGCAGAGATGATTTTTTAAAAAATAAATGTATTTATTTCACTATGGAGTGTAACCACAAATTTGGACAAAGGAAAAGGAAAGAAAAATACCTTCACAAACCTAATATAACTACTGTTGACGTTTTGTGAGGTGTCCTTTCCAGAGTCTCCCCCGTCTGTGGCTTTCTAGTTTTACATAGTTATAAGTAGTTCACAACTACAATCTCATGGTCTGCTTCTTTTCGCTTGGCTTTGTCACACATGTATTTTTATGGTATGATCTGTCACCTTCTCTGAGAGGTTTTGAGAGCCGTGTAGTATTTTATTGGGTGAATGTCCCATGATTTTCTTATCCTTTTTTTCCTCATTAACTCCAATTGGTTGAGTAATAAAGATATTATTTATGTATTGTATTCTGCTGTCACTATTTTACCCATGCTGTCTGCCTTTTAATTTTTATCCTTTTCTTTAAACGGTCACATTAGTTAAGTATGGGCGAGGGGTGCCTGGCTGGCTCGGTCAGCGGAGTGCTTGATCTTGGAGTTGGGAGTTTGAGGCCCACATTGAGTATAGAGATTACTTAAAAAAAAAAGAGAAAAATTTCACCTGAAACTAATATCACACTGTATGTTAACTAACTGGAATTTAAATAAAAACTTAAAAAAATTAAGTAGACTGGAAATGTTAAACCTTCTCCTCTGGGGAATTACCCCATCGCTTCTGAAGTTGGACAGTCCTTTTACTCTAACACCCCCTTGTCACCTCCCGTTTCTGCATGGCTTTTAAAAGTTGCTCTGGAATTGGGGCTCCTGTGTGGCTCAGTCGGTTAGGCATCTGCCTTCGGCTCAGGTCATGATCCCAGGTCCTGGGATCGAGCCCCGCATCAGGCTCCCTGCTCAGCGGGGAGCCTGGTCTCCTCTCCCTCTGCCTGCTGCTCTGCTTAGTTGAGCTCTATCAAATAAATAAAATCTTTAAAAAAATTGCTCTGGAATTAATTCTGAAGTATGAAATAGGGATTTGAAATGAGATTTACTTTCTTTTCCAAATTACTGACCAGTTTTACAAGGAGAATACCAGGGAAGGCATCTCTAATCAGCTGAACCATGGAGCCATGCCTTATGAAACACAAACAAGGCTGGCTGAAATTTTGGTGGAATGAACAATTTGGCAGATGATGGGAGAAGCAGCAGATGTCACATAGTTAGGCGTCTGTGAATTATTTGTTGCAGCACCTTGAACTTTGATAGGCGCTCAGCTGCCATCAGTGGCTGGTGAGGTGTGATGGGTGTAGCAGGGTTTGACATTATGGGAACAGTCCTAGGGAAAAGATTTGTTTCAAAAAAGGTCTTGGAAACGGAAGCGGTGGGGGTGAGTGGGTAATGGGGCCCAAATCTGGGTTACAAATCATCTGTAAGAAATATGGCGAACCCAAACGTCTGGGACTAGGGGGAGATCTTTAGATGCTTCCGTCCACAGGGAAGCTCTGCCAAGTATTGTCACAGGGTAAGCACCTCCCCAGCAGGCTCGGGCTGCCAAGTGTCACTGTTCTAACTGCACATGACTAGAGGGAGAGGTGTGTGCAGACAGGCAGTGGGCCTGGTGGTTGAGGCCAAGAGGATGTTTCCAGAAAAGGGCCGTGGATCCAGAAAGCCCGTGTCCCTCGAATTCTGAGTGGATACAGGGACCCGTAAGAACCGATGAAAAAGCAATCATCTAGGGTCCTGGGCTTTGAAAAAAAATCACCGTGATCATTTTCTGTACAAATGCTTTCCATGGCCTCCTCCTACCTGGGACGAAAGTGCCTGACGGGAGTGTAGGAAGGGGGCGGATTCCTGGTGAGGAGGAAGAGTGAGAACAGCCAGGGCAACCAGAAAGAGGCATTGTCGTTGTCACACAAATGCAGTTAGAAATGCCTCCTTGCACACGCTGAGCCAGGCTCCCTGTACAAACAGCAGGTCAATCCCCTCGGAAAGAATCCTCACTGTAAGCCTGGGGACAGTTTTACAAAACTTGCTCAGGCAGACCAGAGGCAAGGCATTGTTCAGGGTTTCAGAGGGCAGGAGCAGGGCAAGGGGACGGTGCCGAGGAGGAGACAGAAGACACAGATGCTGACGATATAAGTCAAGGAGTGCTGTCTTGGGGCGGGTGCAGCTCTGAGTCCTGCTGCTCAGGCAGAAACCCGCGCAGATAAGGTGGCTTTGCAGGAGCTGTCCTGTCTCTGCCTGGTGATAGCAGCCGGGCCTGTGATGATAAGCTGGGCTGGCCCAGCCTGGGTTCTGGAAACAGAGGTGGGGGCAGGGTGAGGCAGAGTGGCCCAGGCCTCAGGGGACCCAGACAGGGATGCCTGGCAGAAGCCTGGAGTCACCTAAGCTCTCTGAGCTGATGTCTTCATCAGAGGCGACAGTCCCACCTGCCCCAGAGGGTTGAGGATGTTAGAGCTTCGGTTTAAAGTGCCTGCCATGAACCCTTATGATGATGAGGACAGCACCACCTGTGACACGGTCGCCTGGTTCATCCGACGAGTAGACCCGAAGGAAATGGGACCGCTGGGCACTTGATGGGGACAGAACCGAGCCAGCCTGGTGCCCAGTGACAGTTCACTTGCAGACAAGCCTGGCTGTGGAAGGCGGCTCCCACCTGGCAGAGGATGCCCTTCTCGGGATCCCGCCTCTCAGGCATCCAAGGACCAGACCAGAGGGGAGACCACCGCGTGGCCACCCCTCAGAGTGGCCTTGGTCACTGTGACAATCTGAGTGGTCTCTGGCAACCATGCGTCGGTGCGACAGAGGGCTGGCTGGGAGCCGCCTGGCGGTCACAGCTCCTCCTTGTTGCTGTCGAGGGGCTGGACCGGAGGCCCTGGGGCCCGAGAGCTACTTAGTGGCCCCTGGCCCTGGTCCTCACGGCGCCTGCCCACAATGGTGTAGTCCCGGAGGAGCCCGCTCTCCACTCCGTGCCGCCGGAGGGTCTCAGTCCCCACGAGCCCCTGCATTCTCAGGTACCCCTGCTGGCAGAAGGGCGGCAGCTTCTGGTGTGTTAGGGCAAACAGGAAGCAGGATTCTACACAAAAGCAAAAGCAAATGAATGAGTAAGAGAGGCATGGGGAGAGGTGCAGGAGGGAGGCTGGGGTGCCGATGCCCCGGGGCCTCACCCAGGGCCCTCCACCCCTTGAGCAGGGGAGCTGACTTTTGTGGGGATCTCACATCTGACCTGCGTAGCCAAGGATCTCGTCCTTCCCTGAAGTTCAAAGGAGGGTGTCCTGACATTCTGGAAGAACGAGGCCCCAAATGGAAAGCAAACCACAGAAATGACTCAACTCCCAGAGATCTGGGCCCAACATGATGCTCTGCAGGGAGCCAGTCCTACTGGGAGCTCAGCCACTGAGGAGCAGACCCTCAGCCTTCTCTTCTGGAAGCTGGCCTGGCTGGGGCCGGGAGCTTGGTGGTCAGTCCTGTTTTGAGCTCAGAGCTGCCTGCATGGCTTTATTCCCTCAGCCATCTCTGGGTTGCAAATACTGTGTGCACAGCACTGTTGTGAGCCCTGTGGGGGGCGGAAAGATAACACTGGTAAACAGCAGAAAGCTGGTGCATGGGTCAAGTTGGCTCTATCAGGAAACAGCTGTGGGTATTTATTATTCAGAAATATGAAGAAAACACCAGAAGAGCCAGAAGTAGTTCCTTCCGGGACTGAGGGTGGAAATGAGAAAAAGTCTTTTAGCTAAGTGCTTATGTAACTTTGACTTAAAAAACAGAACAGATGAAAGAGATAGGGGCTCAGTCTTCTCAGGGATTTAGAGACAGGATGGGAAGGAGCGAACGTCCAAAAACTGTCTTGAGTCTTTTATGCCACAACACCCGGGCACGTTACAAAGATGTTGTGAGGCCCGCGTGGGTGAACAGGCTGTAAGGAGCCACACACAGAGGTACTTCTGACTTCATTTCTGACTTCTGGCCCAGACAGCCCCTGGCAGAACAGGCCATGACAAGCCTCTCTGAGCAGGGAGGACCGCAGGTGCAGGGGGAGGATGGGAGAGCGGCAGCAAGGTGGCCTCTTGGCAAGCACCACCTTCTGATGACATATGTCACCCCTCCTGCAGGGGCCTGGTGGGGGGCAGAGAAGCCCAGCCGAGTCCGGGGCCAGCGCTAACAGCTGCGCATCAGCTATGGGGGTGGAGGAAAGCCCACTCTACCAGCTGGCCCTGAGTTGGGAGGACGCTTCCAAGCTAAAGGCAGGGACGCTCAGTGGCTTGTAGTGTTGAGCAGGGTCTAGGGAGTGGGAGCCAGGAGGCTCTAGGGCCTGGATGATGCATTCGTGGCAGCCATAACCCAGGGCGGGACACGCTCCCTAATGGGCATGGCCATCTTTGAGTACTCCTGAAACCTCGAGAAACAGGCAGGGATGTTGTAGCTGAGATCTCTAGACCTGCACCGTGTCAATTTCCCAGGCGAGCGTGCGGTCATAGCTGAGTCTGCAGAATGCTAGCACTTCAAAGTTGCTTAGCCCTGTGCTATGAATTACCTCGGAGCATCCACATATATTTAGACGATTAGCCTACACTACTGTTTTAAGCCAGCTCTGTTAACATATGCATTTTATTTCCAAATTGACTGAGGATGTCGCCTGGGGTGACAAGGACACCTGCTCTCTGACCTGTAGGCCAGAGACTGACCATCTCGAACCTGATTTGATTTGAATAGTACCTAATATACAGCTAGTGTTCAACATATGTTTGCTGAACAGAAAAGGGTAGATATCCTAGGCAGTCAGGGGGTTTTAAAAAAGACTGAAATTTGGCCTATTTCTGTCAGTTCTCCCTCCGGATCCTCAGACTTCTCTTGTCAGAGCTACCTTCCAGTTCACCAATTCTCTCTTCGTCTCTGTCTAATGTGCTACTTTATCTTTAGGTTGAGTTCCTTTTCTTTTTTAGATTTATTTACTTATTTTAGAGAAAGACAACGTGTGAGCAGGGGGGAGGGGCGGAGGGAGAGAGGGAATCCCAAGCAGACTCCTTGCTGAGCTTGGAGCCTTGATGCAGGGCTCGATCCCAGGACCCTCAGATCATGACCTGAGCCAAAATCACAAGTTGAATGCTTAAGTGGCTGAGCCCCTAAGGCGCCCCTAGGTTGAGTTTCTAGTTACACATTTTTTCATTTCCAGAAGTTTTATTTGGGTCTTTCTGAATGCTGCCCAACTATATTTTTGGTAATCTCCTTTTTCATTTCCTTATATATTTTAGACAGACTTTGTATCCTCTGTTTGTAACCATTCCAATTCCCATAGTCTTTTTGGCTTGATCCAGCAGTTTGTTGTTTCTGCTAATGCTCCCTCGTGGCAGTTTATGTTCTTTTGTGTTAAGTGCTTTTTGTTTGGGGGTGGGGGGTGGGTCCAACTCACTCGGAACTTTATCTGTGGGAACTTTTTGAGCCCTAGTTTTTTTTAAATTTATTTGAGAGCAAGAGAGAGAGTGGGAGGAGGAACAGAGGGAGAGAGACAAGCAGACTCTATGCTGAGCATGGAGCCCAATGCAGGGCTGGATCCCAGGACCCTGAGATCATGACCCGAGCTGAAACCAAGAGTTGGTCGCTTAACTGACGGAGCCACCCAGGCACCCCAAGCCCTAGGTTTTTTTTTTTTAAATGTATATTTGTATTTCTCTAGTTTTATTTTATTTATTTTTTAAAAGATTTTGCTTACTTGAGGAAGAGAAAGAGAGAAAGTGCACAAGAAGAGGGGAGGGGCAGAGGGAGAAGCAGATTCCCACTGAGTAGGGAGCCTGACGTGGGGCTCAATCCCAGGACCCTGGGATCGTGACCAGACGCTTAACCAACTGAGTCACCCAGGCGCCCCTTTCTCTAAAGTTTGTTTCTTCACAGAAGACTTGCATTTACTTCTGTGATTTTTACACCAGTGTGAAGTTTGGCCTCAAACTCACATGAGTGAGGCTTAGTGGTTAGAAATTCTCAGGGGAGATTTTCCCTTATTCTACCCAGAGCCAAAAGCATGAGTCTCCACCATCTCCCTCTTGAGAGTGTTTTGTGTCTCCTACTTGGGTCACTGAGATCTAAGCTTAAGTGAAGGTCTCTAAACAGACCTCCCACCCTGCTCCAGCCTTACCTTCCCACCCCCAAGTACTGGTCAGTTACCCAGGCTCTAAGCTACTACTGATGATTGGCAGATACCCCACGTCCAACAAGGGCTTTATGCTTTTCTTAGAGTTCCCTTTTTTTCCCTGCCAGGTCTTTAAAAATGACATTCTATTCAGCGACTTTAGGTGTGCCGTACTGGGAAGGGTCTCTGTGAACATCTCATCTATCTTGTGGATAACAGAATTCTTGGGTGTGGATTCTAGATATGAATCCTGAAAACTCCACAGGGCATGGATCTATGGTCTTTTTTCAACCTTCAGCTCAGTCCCTTCTAGGAACTTAGGTTACCTGCATAGAAGCTTCGCAAATCGGTGTCCAAACAGTTCTCCAAGAAGCGCCTCAGAGGTAGGATGTGCCCCACCGGGGCGGTCCAGTCCGTCAAGAAATCTTCCACGATGTGGTGGATGGCAGTGGGCCGAGGCAGGGCCCAGTCAGCAGGGCGGAACCTCACCTCCTGCTCTGTGGGGAGGAGAGGGGGGGAGTTGTGTCAGAGCCCAGAGGCTGGGCTTCCCATCCTAGAACAGACAGCATGGTTCCCACACATCCCAGGTGCTTCCCTCGCTCCCTCGCGTTCAGCTTTCCCGACACACTCTGTGCTGAGCAGCGGCCAGCCTCTTCAATAGCCATCTGTGTGTTTGCAAGGCTGGCATGAGGAAGAGACTAGATCTGTTCCTTGTGGTATCAGAAAGCGGAACCAAGACTGATCACTCGCACTCTGTGTCTTTCTAAGGCGCACATGGACTGAGGTCCATTGTGACTGCTTCAAAACTGCTCTGTGAGGACACTCAGAGGCCCTGCATCGAAAGGGGCCTGAGAGCTCACCTAGTCCAGTTTCGCACCTGGTGTGGCGTCCCAGGCCGACGGCCATTAAGCCATGACTCAACCATCCTGGTACTGGGAAACTCGACTTCAGGGGCGACCCATTCCACTGTGGGACAGCTTTGACTAGTAGTTGCTTCCGATTCTGAAGCAGGAGTCGTGTTCCCCGGGGGGGTGGGGGGTGGGGGGTGGGGTGGGCGGGGAGGGTCATCTACTGGTAGCTACTCTGTGCCAGGTACCGTGCTGGTGTTTTGTGCCTTTTTTTTTTTTCTTAAAGATTTTTATTTATTTTTTTAAGTAATCTCTGCACACAAAGTGGGGCTTGAACTCATAGCCTCAAGATCAAGAGTCACATGCCCCACCGACTGAGCCAGCCGGGCGCCCCACATTCTGTGTTATTTATGTCATTTATCCTCACACAATCCTACTGTTATCCCCATTTCTCAAATGAGGAAGCACAGGCTCAGAGCGTTCAAGTAATGGTCCCTGGCCACACGGCAAGGAAAGCACAGCCTGAGAACACTGCCTAGTTCTTCTGCGCTTTTTCAGCGGCAGGCCCATGTGGACCACTTCCAGCTCCTTTCCCCGTTCCCTCTGAGAGTCGGTCTCCAGGTCCCCTCCCCCTCCATGCTCGGCCTCCTTTGGAGACACACAGCAAGACGGTCCCCTCTTACTGTGTGGCGCCTGGAGGAGATCACGACACTCCATGTGTGGCCTGCCCAGGTCACGGTATGCACCAGAATCTGGGAACACTGTTTCTTATTCCGGGACCTTCTGCCCCATTCGGTTTCTGGGCAGAGTCCCCCAGTGTCCTCTGTCAGCCGGGAGAGTTGTGTGAGAGGGGAGGTGTGACAGGTGAGAGACCCGCCCAGCTCCTGGAAGCCCGCGCTCGGGGGACAGCTGAGGCCCAGCTCACCGGTGGGGAGGTGCCTGTAGTAATAGATGACCGGATGGAGGAAGTTAGACTGCCAGGCATCTTCCGTGTGCCCCACAGACCGGTCATAAAAGAACACGTCCTTGTCGGGGCCAGAGAAGTTTCTGCCGTACTCCATGTTGATGACGAAGAGCCCATGCCTGGCCTTCCTTCCTGTGATGGTCTCCAGCTGGGCCAGCATCTGCATGGGGAACTCCTCCAGGTACTCAAATGCCGCGGCGTTCCTGGGGATAATGGGGGGGGTGACCCTCAGTGCGGCAGCAGAGCTGAGGGGGGCGTGTGCGGGTGTGTGCACGTGTCTCTCGTACAGTGCACGGCCTCTGGTCACCCCCACGCACCTCACTTTACCATTACTGTCACAGCTGAGCCCTGGCTTACATTGGGACAGATTCCAGAAAACTCTGAGCAACCTGAAACGTATCTGGGGCAAGAGTGACCCAGGCCGAGAGAACAGTAACAGAAAAGCCCTGGGAGGGAGTGACTGCCTTGGTGTCTTCGAGGGACAGGAAGGAGGTCCATGTGGCTGAAGGGGCCTTGGGCAGAGGGGCAGGAGAGGGGCTCGGGGGCAGGTTGAGGAGGGCTCGTATGTGCCCTAAGGGCCCCTGGCCCCTGGCCAGTACTGAGCAGAGCTGACTGTGTGTGATTTGTGTTTTGGGAGGACCGCCAGTCCGCTGTGTGGAAAGCAGACCACGGGGCAAAGGTGAGAGGCCGCAGTTAGTTCAGGTGAGATGCTGGGCGTCTGGACCAAGGTGGCAGTACTGGGACTGGGGAGAGGCGGTCAGATTCTTTTTTTTTTTTTTTTAAAGATTTTATTTATTTATTTACGAGCGAGAGAATGAGAGACAGAGAGCACGAGAGGGAGGAGGGCAGAGGGGGAAGCAGACCCCCCGCCGAGCAGGGAGCCCGACGCGGGACTCGATCCCGGGACTCCAGGATCATGACCTGAGCCGAAGGCAGTCGCTTAACCGACTGAGCCACCCAGGCGCCCGAGGCGGTCAGATTCTTGACATAATTTGCAGGCAGAGCTTACGGGGTTTATGGAGAGTCTCAGTGTGGAGGATGGGAATGGAAGAGAGGAGTCAGGGTGATGGGATATCTTGCGCTGGGCGCTGTGAATTCCTTGCGTGTCCCTGAACTTGATGTGTGTGGCCCTCCCCGGCTTTGGGTCAGGCTTCTCCCGCTCTGACTGAGGGATCCCCCCTGCTTCTCACCTGCCACCTGTCCTCAGAGCGCCCTCACCTGCAGCCCTTCTCCCTCCCTGCTTTGCTGGGTGTCACCTGTGATCTGCCACCTGTCACTTAATTGATAAGGAGCCAACACAGTCCTGGCCCGAGGGAGCCCATTGATCCACACTGGTGATGTGCATCACTGTGGTTTACTGCTCATCCGCTTGGTGCCAACTGCGGTCTACCAGTGACCTTTACTCCTGCCTGCAAGGTGTGATTATCCCCATTGTGCCACTGAGAGAAAGGCTCAGAGAGGCTGAGTGACTTGGCCCAGGTCACCCAGGTAGAAAGTGACAGTGCTGGGATGCACACCCAGGCCTGTCTGCCTGCCTGTGGAGCCCATGGTATCGATTTCCCTGACGTTTTCCCCCAGAATCGATCTTCCCTACCCCCCACCCCCCATGCAGGCTTCGCCTTAGGAGGGAAGCACGGGGCCACTCCACACCTGGAAGAGGCAGAGAAGAGCTAGGACAGGGTGAATGGTGAAGCCAGGCTACTCACTCCTTCAACAGGACCACGTCGGCCAGCACACCGAACATCTGGTAGAGCCCAGAAGCCTCGTTCACGCGCCGGACGATGGAGCTGGTCAGCTGTGAGATGGGGTGCTGGGTGGAGGGCCAGGCGACGTCGTGGTGGCGATGCTCCAGCAGGCGGTGAACAGCACGCACTGAAATCAGGCCAGAGGGAGGGACAGCATGCTGCCCTTAAGATTTGATCTTTCACCACCGGACACACGTCCAGTCCCCATGGACCTCTTGGAACTCAAGGCACGGTTGCCTGTGTGGCGCCAAGAGGATGCCTTTGGAGTGGGGTCAGCGAAAGCTTCCTACTAAGGGCTGGATGGACAGTGTTCTGCGCTTCGCTGCCTGGTCGGTCACACTACTCAGTTCTGCTTCCGGGGCGAAAGCAGCCCCGGAGGGTAGCTGCAAGGATGACGGGGCCAGCTCTGGCTCCAGGCACCCACAGGACCTCTCCCAGCTGCTCTGCCAGCCCCGGACCCCATGCCTCCCTCTCACCCCGCTCCCCTGCCCACAGTTCCTCTTTCTCCCAGACCCCCAGCGGGAGACCCTTTCAGCGCCCTCTCTCCTTCACTGCCTGCATCCGAACTGTCACGGAGTCCGAGTGACCTAAGGGCAGAAAAGCGACAGCTATCCCTCTGCACAGGGTTGAGGAACACCACAGCTAGTGGAGCGTGGGGAGGGGGCCCTGACGAAAGGGGCTACCATCTCGAGAGAGCCTGGCCCATTCTGGGGAGCAGGCGAGGGCCCAGGCTGGAAAGGTGAGCTGGCCCGGGCCTGGCAGAGCTTGGAATGGCACGCCGAGGAGCTGCGGCTCTCGCAGGGGAGGTGGGGAGCCGCAGAGAGACGCTTAAGCTGTAAGCACAGGAAAGGCAAGATTTTGTTGTTTCAGGAAAGGGTGTTTCGGCGGGGACCGTGCAGCGGCTGGATGGGAAGCCAGAGAGACCTGCAGTGGTAGGAAGACCAGTCAGGAGAGATGAAGAAGCTGTGGGTCAGGATATGGAGGCGGTGGGCTGACAGAGATACAGCAGGGGGACAGACGGGCTGGGTGTTCGGAATAACCGTCCATGCGGTTATGGTCTGCGTCCTTCGTACTTTCTCTTCTTTTGGCTTTCTTCTGCCTTACTGAATGCTTCTGGTCTGCCCTGGTGCCGGTTTCTCAGGTTGGAGCAGGAGGAGCGGGATGTGCACAGCCACACCAGCCCTCCCCCAGCAGGGCCCTCCGCTTGGCTCGTGGTGGTGACCACACAGCGGCCGGTGCCTAAACACCCAGGACTGTTGCCCCACCTGCCCGAAGCTTAGTGGTTGGCTATGAGCTTTAGGGTCAGACACGTGTGGATTCAAATTACCCTCTGCCATCCACTGGCTGGGGGACTTTCGGGAAGTTACTTAAGTTCTCTGTGCCCTAGTACCCACATATTTCAATGAAAATTACAGTTGGATTACATCAGTAATAATGGAGCGGAAATGACAGGATCTGCGGATTTCTTACTGGGGAGACACAGCTAAAGGGACAGACTCTTCCATTCCGGGGGGTGTGTGTGTGTGTGTATTCGATATGTGGATGTCCTGGTTTACAGACAGCTAACACTCTCTCTCTGGTTTCCTTCTCTGACCACATGCATGGGACATAAAATATATCATCTGGAAATCAAACATGGCTACTTTCCCCTGCCAAACTGGAAGGAAAGTAAAATGCAAAAATGAGCATTAAGCTAATGGCAGCATCAAATTAAATACAGAACTGATGGGATGCAGGACGCAGGGTGCTTCTGGTGTTTGTGGCAAAATCAACTAACTGGCCCTTGTTAACACTCGCCCACCCAGCAGCCTGCCTGGAGTGCAGAACATTTATGCCCTCAGAACTGATGTAATCCAACTGTAATTTTCATTGAAATATGTGGGTACCCAAAGAATCTATGCGTGATGCTTCGTAGCTACAAGGTTCCCAGGTATTATTTTAGTTTGTCCTTAAGACAGCCCCGCGAGGGCGGAGAGTTCACCTCGTTTACGCCTCTGATGCCACGCCGTCCAAGAGGCTTACAGAGAGGTCACGAAGCCTCACCTCTAGACCGCCCCGCTGGGGAGGAACCCCCACGAGCACTCCTCCAGCTCTGCCTTCTTGCCAATACCTGCTGCTTGACTGGCACAGGGCTTGAGCATGTAATATGCCACCCCCAGATGTACTTGCTTTCACACCTTACCTGACGCTTTTCTAGATCTATCCCCAGCCCACGAAGACCTGTTGCCCTCTGTCCCAGACAGAATTTAAGACAATCGACTACCGACAAGCACTCCCATGAAGGCTGCTGCAAATCAGGTTATGTTTACAAAGCCTGGGGATGGTTCTCTCCGCCGGGCTCACCTGTGTATCGGAATCCATGGATGAAGCCCCCGGCAGACTTCCGGTAATCCACAGAGTGGCTGGCGGTACCCAGCACAAAGAGGCCCCGGCTTCCTTTGGACTCATAGCTAGCTTTGACCAGCGGGTACTTCTTGCTGAACTCACCCCCGGAAGACAGTCGGAGGGACCTGTGAGTAGAAAGCGTTGTTAATAAAAATCACTGCTGTGGGGGCACCTGGGTGGCTCAGCCGTTTAGCGTCTGCCTTCGGCTCAGGTCATGATCCCAGGGTCCTGGGATTGAGCCCCGCATCGGGCTCCTTGCTCAGCAGGGAAGCCTGCTTCTCCCTCTCCCACTCCCCCTGCTTGTGTTCCCTCTCTCGCTGTCTCTGTCAAAAAATAAATAAAAATTAAAAAAAAATAAAATAAAAAAAATAAAAATCACTGCTACGTATGAAACGCTTACTACGTGCTCCTCACTGAGCTAAGCGTACGTACGTGCTTTATATTGCTTATTGTGTTGAAACCACACCAGGACCCTAGGAGCCGGGTATGAAGATCTCTGTTTAACAGCCGGGTATGAGGCTCAGGGTGAAGATGTGGTGGGTCAGAGACAGAGCCAGGATTTGAGCCTGACTTGAGGCTAGGCTCTGGGCTCCAACCGGGCCCGGGGGACCTGCTGGGCGGGCGTCTGCTACAGGCCCTCCAGTTTCTCCTTGTCTGCCTGGGCCTTGGCCAGGGGAAAGTGAGACACTGGACGGATTCTTTGATACCAAGCCTTGCCAAGGTACCTGGGGCAGCAACATCTCAAGCAAAGCAGTCGAACTCGCAATTATAAGTGAAGTCGGTGGCTACCATTTTATGAAGCATATAGTATATGCCGAGTACTTAATCTGCCTGAGCCCCCCTTTCCCGTCTCTTGGGTGGAAGATCACGACGCAGATGAAGACCCACTGTTGCTGCTGCTCCAGGATGGAGGGCCTCTGGGCCGCCCATCCTTGTGAGGACAGCGAGCTCACGTCCTGGGCAGGGGACCCGGCAGCAACCATGTCCACTCTGACGGCGCCGTCCCGAAAGCCCTGCCGCTAGCCCACAGGGTGGTGACTCTCTGCCCCGGGGACGTGTCAGAAGGGGTTTACGAAGTGACCCCAGCTCCATCCCTGTGTGGACTCACTCGTTGAAAATGGAGAAGTCGAAGTTCCAGCCCAGACAGCGGATGACCCGGTCGTAGGCCACGCGCATGGCAAAGTTGTCGTTGTCGTCCTGGGGGAGGGTGATGGCGTCGGCACTCTGGTTGCCTTCCTCCAGGAAGAACTTCAGGGTGACGTGGAACTTGCCCTCGCGGTCCTTCACAACAGCCAGATCCGTCAGGTCAGACTCAAGCAACCCATCCAAGGACTTCAGCTGGTAGGTGTCCAGCAGGCCATTGTTGATGGCCCTGGGGCCCGAGGGGAACACCAGGAGAGAGAAAGGAGTCTGAACGGGGCACAAGGAGATTCAGAGGAAGGGGCACTTGTTCCAGTGGGGTCAGGAATGGCTCTCAAGGGGGCTGGTGGTACAGAATCCATGAGCAGCTCATAGCGTACCTGAGATCTCCTACGTAGTGGGTGGCCCATGACAGTCGGACCCGGGAGCGGCTCAACATGTGGATAAAGTTGGTGACACCCAAGATGTTCTCTGCTGTCTCAAAGGCAGAGTTCCCACGCCCCAGGATCAGCACATTCTGACCCTCGAAGTCCTTGGGGTCCACGGACACAGACTCATACCCCTCCACGTATTCGGAGCCAGGGAAATCAACCTGGTTGGGGACCGACAAACCGGTGGCCACAAAAAGCACGCTGCAGGGAAGGGACAGACGGAAGACAGCTTAGTTTCTGAGCTGGAAGACCACGATGTGAAACTCACTCCCTGCCCCTGCTGCCTGGCTGGCCCGCCTCCCCCAGGCTGTTGGCTCCTAAACAATCCACAGGAGAATGTCCCTTCATTCATCCGTTTACTGACCTATCCCAAAGTATCCGAGAGACTTCACCCTTGCCCCTCCCGGGCCCACTACAGTGGACGGTTCCCTTTACCCCATACTGGGATGATGCCAAACACAAGAATGAGTCCAACTCTCTGAGAAGGGGACACATGAGAACTTGAACAATTCCCCTAATGTTGAACACAGCAGTTAGGCCAAGTGTGGCCCTCAGTGGTGAAAATGAAACTTGGCGGTCCACTTTCCCCTTTCTGAGGGCTGGGAAGATGCAGGGGACTGCGGAACAGGAATTCTGTCTCAGGCCCCTACCCAGTGTTTCGTGCATCATCTCATTGCCTATAGAAGCCCTGAGTTGGTGTTATTTGACCTGCTTTACAGGTGAGGAGACACAGGCCCTGTGGGCCCCTGGCCTCCCAAGCTCCTACGACAGCAGAGCCAGAATCCAAACCCGGGTGGGCGTGATTCATGCTGGTGGGCATTACTTTCCTGTTCGGGGCAGCCAGGAGCAGGCTCCCGCCCCCGCAGGATGGTTTGATTACAGGTGGTTTTGAAAACAGAACCGCACGGCCCGTAGAAGACATCGCAGGCCCTGTGGCTCCTTGTTTTCTCACCTTTGCCCACCCAGCTGAGATCTGAATCCCTTATGCTGTTGCCCGACTGTCTAAAACGCAAGGCTCCCAAGCTGACGGAGCCCTTCTTTCCCTGGGCCGGAACAAGCAAGGGGCGAGGCTGGGCCTCCGGCGAAGGGCCTGAGAAGATGAACTCCGGGCACTTGCCTGGAGCCAAGTGGCAGCCCCAGAGCCGGGAAGGGACAGGCAGTCTGGTGTAGCAGAAAGGGCACAGGCTTCGGGGTCAGGAAGACACAGGCTCAGACCGTGTGACAACAGCACCAGTGACTCAACTTCTCTGGGCCTCGGCTCTTCATCTGTAAAATGAGGGTCAGGGAACTGCCCCCAGGGTCCTCATGAGGGCTGAATCAGGGCAGTACAGTGTGTGACTCTGAGTTTGGGCTGTCTACACGACATTAAGCTTTCTCCCAAGCCAAAGCTAGCTAAAACTGATTGCTGGCAGCCCTGCCTGTGGGGCCTCCCGCTCTAGTTCAGGTCTGAAACCCCACGGAGCCCATCTAACACTTGCTGGACACTTTTCCCGGAATGTCTTCTGAGGAACACTAGTTCTAGGAGATGCTCTTCAGAAAGGGCTTTGCGGGTACATAAGCTAGACGATGCTGAATACCCAAGGTTGGTGTCACAGTGAACATGACAAATGGATAAAATGTCTAAAAAAAAAAAAAAAATTACTCTCTCATTTCTTCCCCACCTACCGCCGACCAAGGGGTGCCAGCAGGTCGGCTCTGGGATGGGTTCCTTACCCGCACCGGTGTGCGTGACCCTTCCGGTCCGTCAGGATGAAGTAATGGCCGTTCCAGGCCTGCCGGTCCTTGTGCAGAGTGACGTGGGCAATGGTCGTGTTGTACAGCACGTGGAGCCCCAGCCGGTCTGCGAAGTCGCCCAGGTAGCGCACCATGTCGCCCGCGTCGGGGAAGTAGGCGCGGGAGTAGTGTCTGAAGAGCAGCCCGGGGTCGTGGCTGAGCAGAGAGTTCCAGTCGTGGCGCAGGTTGAACTCGGCGTTGGCCTTGCCCGTGTGCCGCTTGTTGATGCTGATGAGCTTGCGGTGGCGCGGGTAGTGCGTGAAGAAGCTGCCGGGCCGCGGGGCGCGCTCGAACACCGCGTAGTCCCTCCCGGCCCGCTGCAGGAAGTAGGCCATCTGCAGGCCCGCGGGCCCGGCGCCCAGGACGCAGTAGTCCCGGTGAGGGGGCGCCGAGGTCTGGGCCGCGCGCAGGCACAGAGCCGGGTGCAGGGCGAAGGTCAGGAGCAGCCCCGGCGGGCCCCACAGCCGGGCCGCGGCCGAGAAGCCCATCCTGCGGCAGACCACGGATGTGAGGCCTCGCACCCCGGATGGCCCCTCGAGGCCCGGGGAGATGGGAGAGGGGCAGGGGCTCGCCTGGCCGCTCACCGCAATCTGAGGTCGAGCCGGGACCGGAACCCAAGGTCCTCTGAGCTCATCTGCCTGCCCCCAACCTTTCAAGCCCGGATCTGGGGCTCCCCCCAGGAAATCCGAACGCCTCCATCTCCTCCAGGGCCTCGGTTCCCAGGAGCGCCACCCCCGTTCTTACTGCCATGGTGGTACGAGGGTGGGTGTTCCCCCACTCTTCCCCTAATTTAAGGGGTGCCCAACACCCTTCCCGAGCCCTCCCCAGCTTAGACCCTCGAGGGGCCGGTCTCTTAGGCCCCGCCCCGCCCTCGAGACCGAAGGAGGTGTGGCCTCCGGGCCACGCCCCCGCCAGGTGCCCGGCGCGCCGGGCTCCTCGATCACGTGACAGGGATGGCCCAGCACACCTGCCGCCACGCGACGCAAGGCCACACTCCTGCCGGCGCGCGCTCTCCGGGGGCCGCTCTCCGCGCGTGCGCGGTGCCCACGCCTGCAGCGCCTGCCTCTCGGCACGGAGCGCGGGCCTCCCAGCCGCGCCGGAGACAGCCCGCAGTCGACTGCGGCCGCGTTCGGCCCGCCAGCGCCGCGGCGGCCCCGCCCCTCCCTCCCGGCCAATGGCAGGGGGCGGGGTCACGTGCGCGGCGCGCGGCACGCCGGGAGGGGCGGGGCGGCCGCGGGCTCCTGGCGGCGCGGGACAGGCACGCACGTGCTGCCCGGGGGCCGGAGGGGCAGGCGCCGCTGGGGATCGGGTAGCGCTGGGGCGCAGGGCTCTTATGTTAAAGCTCTGCCTCTCCACGTGCAGGGGAGGCACGGGAGCAGATGACTTTGGTCTTACACTCCACCATGAACGTAGCCAGACGCTCGTTGGCTACCCAGTTTTGGGGGACTGGAAACCAGGTCGACGTCAGGACAAAAAAAAGCAGCTAACAGGTGTTTGCTACAGTGATGCAGTCTGTTGTTTCCTAAGTAACATGCATGACTGGCTGGCTGTCTCACCAACCGGGAGAAGTAGGCGATTCTCTTCCCCGCATTCTGTCGTCACTGGCCAAATGGAGGTTTAGCAGTGATTTGCCTGAGACCAAACGGTTAAGTGGAACCTGGAATTAATCCCCTGCCCCGCTTATGCCAAATTATGAGCTCTTTCCAAAAAGTTTATTCGTCATATTTTGCATTCTTGGTAATGTTGTAAACAAAGTGGCCCATGATAGGCCAGTGTAGACACAAACCTGCTGCTCATGCCCAGCAACTGGTTTGGCTGCAGCAGAGGGAACGTGAATGGCAGGAAGATGATCCTGAGCCACGGTTCAGGTGAACTGGATGATCGAGGCTGGCTTTGCACAGGTGGAATGTGGACCCTGCTTTAGATTTACAGGGGCAGAATGTATGCCATTTTGAGAGAGGTACAGGAAACTTCAAGGGGCATTAAGAAGTCCAGTGAGATGGGGCTGAGGGTTCTCATGGAAGGCAGCCATGCCTGGTGTGGAAAGAACTCGATGGTCTAACTTTGCATGGCTGGAGCTTCTTTTTATTAAAAATTGTCCCTGGGACCTCTCTAGAGAAGTCTTCCCTGACCTCTCAAACAAAGTATCCACTAAGGAGTGCCACTTACCTATTTATAGCCTGTATCTGCATCAGAGAAAAGGTCCATAGAGCAGAAATGATAACTCTGGTGACCTCAGGGCTTCCTCCAAGATCTGGCATACAGCAAGCCATCAGGAAGCATTTGTTGAATAAACTGTGAAACCAGACAGGCTATGCAAAGTACCTTACCAAAAATAAAAAGGTCTACTTCTCAGTTGTGAAGATGTGAGAATGAGTGCTGGCAAATAATTAAGTACCTGAATTAGTTATTGGTCTTATTTGGTGAGTAAAGTCAGGACTGATAAAGTGTGGCAGGGCCTTGACAGTGGGCTGACAGGCAGAGGGATGCGGTGGAAGGTTTGAGTCAGGACTGAAGCCATTAGCTTGATGGCCCTAAGCAGGACGGGTAAAGTAGCAGATAAAATAAACGAAGCAAGTGGAAGCTGGTGCAAACTTTTTAGGGCCCAAGGCTGAAGCTGACTTCCACCTGCCCATTCATCCCATATAATCCTGCTGGACTGCACCATGGGTCTGCAAGAGGCAGTTTGGTGAGGCCCAGGCCCAACTCTGAAACCCCATGGCACTTGTCACTGTACTTCAACGTATGCTTTTTAATAATCTACCTATCTTGAAGACTCCCCAAGAGGCATGTTGCATGCCCTAGCTAACTTTAGGAAAACCAGTGTTCGTTTGCTTTCTGAGGCTCATTATTATTTTTTAAAGTTTTATTTATTTGAGAGAGCGAGCACGAGCAGGGGGAAGGGCAGAAGCAGAGGGACAAGCAGACTTCCCACTGAGCGGGGAGCCTGATAATGGGGCTCAGTCCTAGGACCCTGACATCATGACCTAAGCCAAAGGCAGATGCTTAACTGACTGAGCCACTCAGGCGCCCCTGAGGCTCAATTATTTTGATTAAAATAGTAACTTCAGGAATGTTACTCAAAATGAGCTGAGCCTGTTTCCTCATCAGTACAATGACACCACTTTGACCAGCATTCCAGTTCTGGGTCAGGCTCAGATGAGGTATTTATGGAAAGCTTAGTATAATACCTGGCGGGGTAATTACTTCAAACCATCCAGAATAGAACACTACCCACTTGTAACAAGTTTATACATGCTGAGCGTTCTGTAGCTGACTTACGACACGCTGCTTTGAGGATGCTGGCTTGGGACTCGGTCCCCAGCCCAAACCAAGCTTGAAAACAATTTACAAAACAGCGATCACCACCAAGTGGAACATCCATCAGAATCTTCTGGGGCAGTCTCCTTCACACGAAGCATACCCACCTCAACCTTAAAAGACCGTGCCCTGCTTTCCCTTTTACTAGCGATTTGTGTCTCTGAGGGCAGCAGCTGGGTCTGGCACACAGCCAGCAGGCACCCCTGCCAGTGGAAACGGACCTCTTGTGGGGACCTCCACAATGTGCCTCACAACCTGCAGCCATCCCCAGCAAAGGATCATGTCACGCAGTTCCAAGAACAAAAACATCTAGGACATTCACCCTCTAACAGGAGTGTAAAATGAGTAATGCTCAAGAACAAATAAAGGAGGCCTGATTCTGAACTCCAGATAGAACACGGCTGTATCTCACCCTCCCTCGCCCAAGAGCTACTGGGGGAAGGAAGAGGGGCTGCCGATCAACGTAAGCACATGACGAAGGTAAGAGACTAAATAGTTATAGTTTATTCCACCGTCAAACTTCAGACAGCAAGAATCAGGCCAGCAGTCCACTGAGCATCCAAAGCCCTTCTAGGCTCAGTGGAATCACAAACTCCAGCTTCACATCACCGTCTGGTTTAAGTTTCTTCCTCTGAAAGACACAAAACGTTAGAAAAAGGAGCCATGTCACACTGGTGAAGTGCTTGTGATTTTCACCAGCTCCACTCGGAAGGTAAGCCTTTCGGATCATCATGGGGCTAAGGAATTCCCTTCAGTCACACCAGCTGGTGGTGAATGAAGCAGCAAAGAGGCAGCCTGGGGCCCATGTAACTAGCCCAAAGCATCTTTGCTCCTTCAGACCATGGGCTAACGATTCCATTGCCTTTCCCTCAATGCTTTTTCCTCACCCTAGCCTCTAAAAGGTCCCTCTCCCCTCCGGGCCCCTCATATGATTTCAAGGTGCTTGAAGCAGCGCCTGGCTCCAGAGTGAAAGCTGCTCCGAAGTATAGTCTCAGAGAACTCTCAGGAAGTTCCACATCAGGGCTCCAGAGAGAAGGGTGGCTATAGAGCTCGGTCCCTAGCTAGCTTCAGCTAAGTCTAGACTTCAGAAAGAGGCCTGCTACACACCTTCCTCCTCCTCCTCCTCCTCCTCTTCATCCTCATCGTCCTCATCGGAGCTGAACGTGCCGTCAGGCAGGCTGTAGACGCGGATGACCTGCTTGTTGGGGTCCTTGAGGATGAGGTACTTGCCCTCCTCCAGCTTCATGCAGATGTCGATGACGCAGCGCAGGATGCCCCAGGCGTTCTCCACGCTCAGGTTGATCTGGCTGGCAAACTCATTGGGCTTGAACTGCTGGGTGCCCAGGATGACGTGGCGCGAGGAATCTTTCACGTGGTACCGGGACACATAACTAGCAGGGGGGAGACGGGGCATTTGTGGTGGGGGCGGGCCCGCACAGAGGCACAGCAACACCTGGGACCAGGAGCAGTTCTTCCCAAGGGAAAGGGGAGAGGCGAGCCCAGCCCGCAGACCCCTCCTTGCAGCAGATGAATTCAGGACCCCCGGACCCGAATCTCACCCAAGCTTGAGATACTCTGATCCGGCCAGCAAAGCGCAGCACGTCCATCGGGCCAACTTGTAGCTGTTGTTCTTCAGCTCGGTGGCAATGACAGCCCCTCGCTGAGAGTCCAGCTTCTGACGCCAGTCGACGCCATTGCAGTGCTGCGGGAGGCAAGCCCGGCCCAGGAGTGAATGGGGGCCCCTACTGCCTGAGGCCTGGGACCTCCTCCAGCAGAGAGGGCACTCCTTTGTGGGCTTGCTTCGGAAGATGCGGAGTCCGTAGGTAAATCACAGGCAAGGCTGTCACCACGAAGGCGGCAAAGACACGGCCCCTCCGCGCACAGTGGGCACCCAGCCAACTGTAACTCCTCTGGTCTAGACCAGGACCGACGCGTGCCCAGTGACACAAGTGCCATATGAATAATGGCAGGGGCAAGTGCTGACTGTGTGCTGTGTGGGAAGGGAGGGCTCCCTGGAGGCAATGCAATGGCTCACCCAGGGGAGGGCACTGATGGAGGCTGGAGGTGGCGTGCTGGGAGAGGCAGAGGGAAAGACAGGCCGCAGGCCGGGTCAGCCCTGGGTGGGGGTGGAGGCTGCAGAGGGGAGGCCAGGGCCTGACCTTGCATATATACACGTGCAAACAAAGAGATCGTCTTCTCCCACCACCTCGTGCGTGGACGGGGGAACTTGGGACCCAGAGTGAAGTGACTGGTTGAAGGTGACATGGCAGAGTCTCAGATTGTCTTGGTTCATGGCAACCAGAGGCCAAAAAAACCCAACAGAGTTCCTTAAGTGGTTAGGCCCAAACCATTCAGGGGTAGTGTTTCAACAGATATGATTCCCTCAAAACCACTCTTGCGAGTTTGCCGTGGCGCTCCAAGAACCTCTCCACACAGCTGTGCTGCACGATGGGAGCAGTGTGCTGGACAGTTAGCTGGCACAGACTAAGCGAGGGGAGGGTAGGGTGGAGGACGGTGCTGAGGAGGTCAGTTAGGGGACCAGTAAATGCACAGTAACAGGCGTGATCAGCAGCGTCCTCCACTGGGGTGATGACAGCAGAACCGAGGGAGAAGATGGCCCACACCCGCCTGCACAACAGAAGAGTATGGAGGGGGGGACACGGGAGAGGGGGCAGGCTGGGGTGAGAGAGAGGAGGTGTTTCAGGGTGAGCCTAAGGGAGGAGAGAGACAGCTGACGCACAGGAGGGAAGAGGGAATTCAGCAGAAAAACAATGGGATGGGAGTCCAAGCAGCTCTGAGGAATCACTGTTAAGAGTTCAAGGTTGAGGCCTGCGGTAAGCACAATGCTAAGATGACCCCCGAAGGCTCCTACCCTCGTGTGGGTGGAACCCCTGCCGGTGAGGAAGCCACACCCATGGTTTCGCACCTTCTACGTGAAAAGCATTCTGCACATGTAATTAAGGTCCCTCAAGACAGGGAAACCACCTGGGTGGGCCTTACCTAAACATGAGTCTCTTACATCTGGGTGTAAACCAGACAGAGAGAAGTCAGAGACTGGAAGCACGAGAAGAATCTGCTGTGCCGTTGCTGATTTGAAGATGGAAGGGACCCTCGGGCAAGAGATGTGGGGGACCTCAAGAAGCCGAGAAGCCCCAGCTGACAGCTGGCATGAGAACGGGGGCGCTCAGCCCCACGATGGCAAGGAACTCTGAAATTCTACTAACTAGAATGAGCCTGGAAGTTTCTTCCAGAACCTTCACACTCATTTTAAGCCTTTAATTTGTTACGGAGCAAAAGAAAATGAATACACAAGTAACTGTGGTAAAAAAAAGCCGTGTAGGGGACTGACTTGAAAGAAGGCTCCACTGGAGCTCAAAAAGGAGGGGAGCCAGCAGAGAACAGAAGTGAAGGGAGTGAAGAGAAACGTGCGAGACCAGAGTCAGGTAGCAGCACAGAGCGCAGAGCCACACCGCGGCCACGGGAGGCCCAGTGGGAAGTCTGAGAAGAGCCACTGGCCCCAGACCTGAGGTTGCAGCAAGGCTTCTGGTGTACTCCTTCATCAGGCGACAGAGGCTAAGGACGCCTGGGGAGTGGGAACCCGCAGCGGTAAATGCTCTCCCCAAGGCTCTAACGAAGGCAGAGCAGAACGGCCCCCAGACTCCATCTCATTAGACCCCGTTCACTGGGCGCCTGAGCTGTCCTTCCCACAGAGGACCCTTTATTCGCTGCAGCGGCGCCCGGGAGCACTGCCCCCCGCAGCCGAGTCAGGCACAGAAGCCCGGGGCAGCTTCAGAGAGGGGAGCAGCCTAACACGCATGGAGCATCAGCATGAGAGGGAAGCAGAGGAAAGATGAAGGAAGCCCATTTCTTTCAAGAGGCCTCCTGAAGAGCCAAATCTTCGCTGATCTGAGAATCTCGGAGTTCAAGAAGGGAAGGAGTTGGAAGAAGAAATCAGAAGGTTGGAAAGAAGGTAGTGGCTGCTCTAAGTGAAAGAACAGATCAAAAAAAGAGCTCTGGGGCTTACAGGACACCTGCCAACCGAGATGATGAGAGATCAAAACCAGACGCCGGCAGAGAGCAGAAGCCCACGGGAGGGCAGAGGGGAACAGAGAGGGAGAAAGTCCTGTGAGAAGGTAGTTAAAGTTCTTAGGCCTTAAGCACGTTCTACACACACACGATCTCTTTCTCAATGAAGAACCAAGGGGAGGAGAAACTCAGAAGACAAAAAAATATATAAATAAATAAAATCTTGGTAGCCGTGTAAATGATGCATGGGGACTGAGACCGAGGCTCACCAAGGCTGGCCAGGGACAACATGGCCCACAGGAACCACGGACAGGGCGACCAAGGATGCCTCACCCTGGAATCCCACTCGTTGAGCGTTTTGATGTTGATGAAGGACACTTCCCCGTTGGCTCCGGTCATGACGCCATCGTGCTCACAACGGACAATAAGGTCAATGTCGTCTCCAAGCTTCCACCTGCGGTACCTGCAGTGAACACGGAGCTTGTTCGGTCACCGGAGACCCTGGCTTTCAGGGAGGCCGCCCCATCCAGGAGGCTGACATACCGGTAGGCGACAGAGGCGACTTCGTTCTTGTCCATGTCGTCCTCCACAAACGGGTTTGGGTTGGGGAAGTTGTATCTTTCCTTCCCCTGCCAACAGACAGAGGCGTCATGAGACAGAGAGCACTTTCGGCCGAGCCCATCGGCCAGACCCTGCGTTCGGCTTAGTTACAGCCCTGGCCGGCTCCCTCTAGCCCCTGGGGTGGGGGAAGGCTCTTTACCCTTCCCGACCTCGAGCACGAACCCCGACAGATCCCGAGTGCTTGCATGTGCCGCCGGTGTGCTTCATGTGTCTGAATTAACAGCCACGCCCCCCTCCCGGTTTCATTTTTCTAGAGCACGTGCCACCACTTGTTACAACATAGGTTTATTGAGTTTACTGTCTTTCCTCCATTAGAATGAAGCCTCCTAGGAGCAGGAACTTTGCTCACTGCTAGATCTCCAGCACCTGAACAGTATTATTTGTATCAAACACCGTACCTATCAAAGAGTTGAAGGAATCCCTACAACCTGTCTGGCCGAGACAAGTGTTCTTAGTACTCTAACCTCACGGAGAAGAAACGTACCGCACACCACAGAGCTCTGAAGGGGTGGCTCTAGGGTTCAGTCAGGCAGCCTGACCTCAAAGCCCCAGCGTGGAGCTCCTCTCTGACAGCCCTGCTTAGTCCCACAACCCCAGAGCCTACCAGAGAGCAGATGTTCCATAAACAGAGGTTGACAAACAGAAACTGGTGCCCAGAGGCTCTCACCGCCTCACCATTCTCAAGCACTGCTGGGAAAAGTTGTGGTTGATGTAGGTCGCTTCCATGGCCAAGTTGCGGGGCGAATTGAAGGAATTGCCTTCATCTTGAGGGGGCTCATTGGCGGTCTCACTCACCGTCAGGAGGTCTGCAAAAGCGGCAGCATGGTCACCCGCCCACGACTCCGAGCCATCGACAGTGTGCCTGGCACTGCAGGGAGGGGCGCGGGCCCATCCTTCAAAGAACCACCGTCTGCCAAGCCAGCTCTCCCAAGTGTGGGGCGCAGAGGGGAGGAAGCGGGGAGCGCAGTTGGGTAACTTCAGATCCCCTCTAATGTTAAATTCAAGCACATCAAGAAGTTAATTTAACATCTCTAATGTTAAATTAAGAAACTGATCCCCTTTCAATCTTTTTTTGGATTCCTCAAGAGAATGTCTGATTTTGTTAGCGTTTCAACAAACAGAAGGCCCTAAGCCTCAGGTATGGGATTATACCATTCGGTCTCACTGCTATTATGCTTTGGAGACCTGGTTTCCCTTGATGGCGTGTGTATACACGTTTGTGTGTATCAAACACGTGCAAACGTATTTTCCCTTTATAATTACACTTTAGTAAAGAAAATAAGGTGTTAATGAAAAATACGAAGTAAACGTCAAAGGTGGTATGGAGCATTGGCAGAAGTCAGCAAAGTGCCATCCAAAGGAGTAACATTTGGAAGCACAGTACTGGGGCCCCAGGAGGACTCAGGAAGCCGGCGCCTTGAGGAGGTCCTGCAGCAATAGGCCTTCCCTTCTCCAGGTCCCTGAGCAGGCTGGGAGGGTGCAGCCGCTGCTGTCAACGACTGCGGGCGAGACAGACCGTTTCCTGCCCATTCTCAAGAACCAGGGACTCGCTCCGAACCAACACAACACCCAACACCTTGGTGCTGCTCCCAGACAGGCTTCTTACCAAAGTCAGAGTTGTCCCTCTTGTCAAAGAAGAGCTTGGACCCGACTCTCTGCACAACGATGTCCCAGGAATACACGGAGCGGGTGCAGCTCATCAGCGTGGCCAGGATGGCATCAGTGGCAAACACGTTCCCCTGAGTTTTTGCCAGCTGCAGAGAGGACACAGAAAGACGGGAGGATACGCTTAGCTCTAACTGCCCATCTGCACGGAGGGCTCCGCAGGGAGCTCTCACGGCGTCCTGGACGTGTGCCTCTGGCTGTCTGAGGGTGAGTCCGCAGGCTTCTGCCGGCACACCCTGGCACACGAGGGCCGGCAGCTCTCCGACCACTCGCTACATTCCGGGATGGCACCTCGCGACACTCTCGTCCTCACCCCAGTGGCTGTGGTAAGCACATTGGACCCACTGCACAGAGGAGGAAAGAAGGCCTCGTTAGGTGGTGCCAGGAAGCACGGCGGAGCTGGGACTCGAGTCCAGCTCGGCGCAACACCAGCATTACGGTGGAGCCAGTCAGGTGCTCATATTCCCATCTAATCCTGACCTGTTCGGGAGCATCTTATCTAAAAAGGGGCTTCTGAGGTCCACATGATTCACGTGTATGCCCGCGTGCTGTTCCTTCTGCGGCCTCGGCCATAGAAGCCGGCAGCACTCGTCACGGGGGCCCACCTTTCGGATCACAGGGTCGTCTGTGGTGGTGACCGTGTGGAAGATGCGCTTGATGCTCCGCAGCGGCTTCTCACTCCTCGTGGTGATGCGGTCGAAAGCTTTATCATAGTACTCCAGGGCCCCACAACACTCTCTGCGGGGATAGCGGGGAAGACACGCAAAGGAAATGGGAAGGTCAGTTTTTTTTAAAAAAAAAAAAGCCATGGAGGGGCACCTGGGGGGCTCAGTCGGTTGAGCATCTGACTCCTGATTTCAGCTCAGGTCATGCTCTCAGGGTGGTGAGATCAGGCCCCGCATCAGGCTCTGCCTTTAGCAGGGAGTCAGAGTCTACTTGAGATTCTCTCCCTCTCCTTCTGCCCACCCCCCGCCCCACTTATGTGCTTTCTTTCTCCCTAATAAATAAATTTTAAAAAAAAAAAAAAAAAAAAAGAAAGAAAGAAAAAAAAACACCCATGGACTCTAAAGTCTTATCTAGAAATCCGATATATAAAAGAAGAGATGGTTTCCCTGACGTGAACAAGAAAGACAAGCAATCAGGTCCCTGTCACTAAGCGTGAACACAACCAATTGACTCAAACTCCCCATTTTAATGACAGGGAGACTGAGGCCAAGAGAGGGACACGGGTAGTTACAGAGGCATCCAGGTACGAAGATTTCTGGCCTGGCACTCTGGCCCCCACTGACTTACTTCATCTACTACTTGGGGTAAACAGCTCTTGGTAACGTCAGAAAAAGCTTTGCTTCTGATGAACTACTGTCTTTCTGCCGAAAGAGCTACACACCCTCCTCGTCCAGACATGAGCGCGTGCCGGAAGGTAGCCAAAGATGCCACTTACATGTCCTGGGGCTCTGATACTTCCAAGTAGCGCATCTTCATCAACTGAGGAAAGTCCATCTCCTCTTTCACCTCCCAGTCACTACGGACCTCCACCGAAGAGTCTCGGGGTTTCTGCAGTGCAAAACCAGTGGAGGGAAAAGAATTAGAGCCAGCACGTAACCTAAGCAGAAGGCAGATTAACAGTGTGAAGAGCTTTTAGTCAATAAATCTCTCTGGAACATCTACCACGCGCTGGCTGCTTTATAATAAGCATCCCTGACTCTTTGGAATTTACAATCTAGAAGAGGACTGAAGGAGTCAAGAGATCAAAAACAACCAGGAATTTTACTCCTAGGTGATGTCGGCACCCAGGGCACACCAGCTCTTTCATACGTATGTATTTTATAAAGGAGCTCTAGCAGCTTCTTTTATTTCTCACAGGATGTTAGCACAGCAAGCATCACATCCAGCAAAACCTAACTGCTGCCACCCGAGCCTGTCTCCTGCTTACACGCATCTTCCGTTCTCACAGCGTCCCCACAAGCACCTGCACACGAACGTTGTCGGCAGCATTTTTCCTAACAACAGCAAGTGGAAACCACCCAGACGTCCATGTCCCAGTGAACGGGTAACAAAATCTGGTATATCCATACAACAGATTCGGCAATAAGGAGGTACTGACGCACACAAGGCGGATGAGCCGTGAAAACATGCTCAGTGAAAGGAGCCAGACACAAAAGCCCACATGTTGTAGGAGTCCGCTTATATGAAACGTCTATAAGAGGCAAATCCAGAGACAGAAGAGACTGGTAGTAGTCAACTGGGGAGAGAGAACAAGGGCTGACTGCTGAAGGGCATGGGGTTCTTTTCAGAAGGAGGAGAATGTTCTGGAACGCAGGCCCGTATCCGTGAATGTACCAAGAACCACTGAACTGTACACTTTAAATAGGTGTGTTGTATAATTTGTGAATTTTATTTCAATAAAGCGCTTATAAAACCAAATAAACAAGCAACACTGAATTTCTAGAAAGAACTCTGGCATGGATACACTACCTGTGACTTTTGGTCCCACTTCTGCCTCACTCCGAATTGTTTCTGAAACTTTTTCTGCAGTCGTATGCGCTCTCTAGAAAGACAAGAAGATTGTGCTTTTGGCGCAGATCCTTAAGTCCGTGGCTTTTCGAAAGGCGGAAGCTGCCATCCTCTTCTGTTAAACCGCAACATCACCACTGACTTCTCAGAACTAAGAAACCAGGGGCTTTGTGAAAAAGAGCAGACCAAGAGTGCACATTCAGGTGCTTCAAGAGGCACAATGCCCCCCAACACCGACCAGGTGGGTTTCACTCCCCCTCCAGAGGCCAGTGGCAGCCCCAGCCTGGGCAGGGCGGCTGCTGCCCGACGCAGCCCCCAGGGCCCCGTGGGAAGGAGGCCCCGGCAGAACCAAGCCAAGGGAAGCCCCAGGGCTCTTCTTATCTGCCCTTGTTTCCTGCCAGTGCACGGCCACTGCCAAGTACCTTGCAATCTGCCAGTGGTGGCCCTCAGAGAATGAGGGCAGGCTCAAACAGTGGCTTCACTGGCATCTGGAAGGTTTTCGTTTTTGTTTGTAATGCTGGGGAAGACAACCGTCCCCCTGCTCTGGCCCAGTGATTTCAGAGTACGCTCAGTCCTGGAAGAGTAACTCGTTCCAGGAAGACAGGAGACCTCACCTCTCTTTCTGCTTGGCACTCTTAGGCAGGGTCTGCAGGTTGAATTGCAACATGTTCCGTCGATCTTTGTCTCTACGGAGGTTCCGCTGAGAATTAAGAAAAAACACCCGTGTTAAAATCCTGGGGATCTGACGGACAACAGGCAGAGCTTAATGGGAGGTCTTTACTTGGAATTCGCGTAGACATACGTTCACACACTTTTTTATTGAAGCAGGTTTACGGGCTCTTATTAGAGGTGCAGTTTGCCTCTTTATGTAGTAAGGTGCAGGCTGACTGGACCATCTACTTAATAAAGCCTGCACACAGCAATTAAATGAGCCAATAGGCACCTTTTTACCTGACACAAACACCCCCACTTGGCACAGAGACATGATGTCCTAGCCTACCACAAAAACCTAAACTATTTAAAGGCATCTCTGGACCCAGTAAAGTTTACTTTAGCAAAATGTTTCACTAGTCAGCTACTTGGAAGTCACTGGAAGACCTATGAAAATGAACTTTCTTCAGTACACACAAGGTAGCATTTTTAGCAAGTGGCAGCCAATGGTAACGGCCCCAAGATGGTCAGATTGCTGGCTCTTGGCCTACCTGTGCGAATCGCATCCGATTCCGCTGGTAGGCAGTCTTCTGTGTGCGCGCTGTGTCCACCAGCTGGAAACTAGTTTCGTCCTCCTCGTGGAAATAAGCATACTGACTTCCACCTCCGAACTGAGAGGAGTACTTATCTGCAGGCAAAGGCAGTGGGGTGTAACAGCTACTACCTACAGACTTTACACACGTGCTGGTCTAAAGCCCTGCTATTTAAAGGGTGTTCTCTGGACCCTTAGCAGAAGTACACGCTGACGGACTCATCCCAGACCCCTTAAATCAGAATCAGCATTTTAAGAAAATCCCCAGATGATTCATGTGCACATTCAAGTTCAAATGGCTCTGATCTAAAGAACTTTCTAAGTCAAGACATCTTGAGTCTGAGGACCTCAAGCCCATTTCACACCCTGCCTTATTCTGTAAGAATAGGAGTTAAGATTTACTCTCCCAGAAAGGGCAAACACGGGACACGCATTATGCAAATGCGTAATCATCTGGTACCCAAGGCAGACATGTCTAATGGGTTATGATATACTTTACTGCTGGCCTCAGCCTCAGATTTTTTTTTAAGATTTTATTTATTTGTCAGAGCGAGAGAGCGAGCCCAAGCAGGGGGAGTGGCAGGCAGAGGGAGAAGCAGACTCCCCACTGAGCAAGGAGCCCAATGTGGGACCTGATCCCAGGACCCTGGGATTATGGCCTGAGCTGAAGACAGACGCCTGACTGACTGAGCCACCCAGGCGTCCAGCCTAAGATAATCTTAACTTAGTATTCCAAGGAGTCGCTTCTAACAATCTCAACTGGCACAGAAAAAAAAACCCAACCCATTTACTTTATCAAGATCTTAAAATCTGGGGTCGTAAATCTGGAGTCCACTGATTTGGCTTCCCAGGTTCAGTAGATCCCAGGTACTGGAGTGTGCAAAGTGGGAATGAGTTCAACGGATCTATGAAAAGGTTCGTGGCTCCCTAAAAGTGGGAGGGAAAGAAATCCCACTATAACAGACTAAACCTATTTAACAAGCAGTCTAAGTTTTGAGGCCATAAAAAAGAAAAAAACCACAAAACTGTCTACAGTTCAGACTATGCCCCTAAAAACTATGAATTATCATCATCATTTTGTTCCTGTTCTAGAATGCTTTTGGTTGGAGGTTACTAGAAAAAGTAACAATCCTCCCAAGGCCCTGGTCTGGGCAGTCAGCTGAACACTTACTCGTGTACCTCTTATCTTGGTATGTGGCACCCGTCCAGTCTGCAACCTGTGAGAGCAACAAGAGGAGAAAGAGAACACACAGGTCAGTCAGACACGTTTCTGCTGACCCAGAAACCCCCGTAAGTGAAGACGCGGTCTGGGGAAAATGTAAGAAGGACTGGCTCACAAGGCCTTTGTAAGTGCCCAGCTCTCCTAGGACTAATGGAAGTACCCAGACGTTATAGCCTTCCCCGGCTGGTGTCCCTATAAGGAACACAGGAGTTACGTTTTTGAGAGAATAAACTTGGAATGAACTAATGGAGGGTAGCAGCCACAGTTTAAAAGATTCACTCTCACCAACAGGCAAGTACCTTTCCTAGCCGATCTCCTTTGCTAAACGGCTGGTAGGGCATATCCCGAAACTGCTCGGGCACCGCACAGGGACCCCAGCCTGAGGGGTTGTCCTGGATCACGGGGGTCATGAACTTTGCCATCTTCTAAAACCTTAAAAACACAAATAATGTGAGTAGCTTCATGAAGAAAGGCCTCCGAGTACAAACAGCCTTCCACTGAGATAAGACATAATAATGATAAAATTCAAAAGGCAACACACAAAATGGAACACTCAACTGTTGAGCTCCTACTAAATCTGTTTCCTCGTAGATAATATTGTGAATACTTGAAACTTGGAAGACCACTAACAAAACTGATTTACCGTATTGCACTGATTCTGTGACACCCACTTTTCTCACTATAACATCTTTGAAATGAGGCTGCACCTTATGCTTGATTGGCTGTCTTATCTTAATTGGCAGTCCGTCTTTCTTAGTGCTACATAACATAGTGTGCTTCTTAAACTCAGTGGTATCTCAGGTTTGATAGAATGAAACCTTTTCTTAAGTGTAATAACCATGTTCTAGTTCTCAAAAACACCTTCACCAAGGCATACAATTTGTAGCTTCCCCAAGTTTCAGTCTTTTCATCTGTAAAATGAGTAAGACCCTTAAATTCATAGCACAAGATCATTGCAAGATTTGGTAGTTACACATATGAAAATGCTTCCATTGTAGGATGCCACACAATTACAACTGGGACTTGCAAAAAATGCATTTATACACGGGGTGCTGAGAAAAAAAAAGGAGCCCATAAGTATAGTCTGATGTTTAACTTTTCTTTCTTGTTCTTCCGATTTTCTGTCATCAATGCAAATCCTTATGCAGAACAAGTGGACACAGAGCCAAGCAAACCTGTCAGAAAGCTGAGGTTACCATAAACATTAGGCCGTAAAAGTGGCCATATGTCACATGTTTGTAAATATTATTAGTACCAGGTGTTGGTTTTAGGTGTTTTCCCTGCATAAACTCAGTGAATGTCTCCAACAATCCTGAGGTAGCTTCTAGTATCATCCCCACTTTTCAGATCAGAAAATTGAAGCACAGAGAACCTAAGAAATTGTTCAAATTTGCAACACTAGTTAATGAAAAAATCTGAACCAAAGCAGTCTGGCTGGAATCCATATTCTGTGAAATGCTCAAGCAGATCTTTGCCTGACAGTTCCTATCAAAAACCTATGCACTTATCATTCATCGTAATCCTCAGGTGAGTTCCCAGAGGAAAATTCATTGCACAAATATTTCTGGAGCCTGAAGAGTAATCAAAGCGCACCAGCAGAGTGATCGTGGGAAGTTCTTCTCAGTGTCCCATGACGGGGAAGAGATTCAAGCTTCCTACAGAAGTGACACCAGGGTGACAGCAAGAGGGAACGCACCCGAGAGCTTCATCCTCCGACTCTAAACTTAAGCTATACTACAGGAAGAGGACTGAGACAAGGAGTGGCAGCTTCAAGACAACTCTCGTTAAAATGAGTATTTACAGCGTGTCAGACATTGGGCTGAATAAGTTAACAGCACTAACTCCCCCACACCCCCATTTTAGAGATTAAAAATTTGCAACTCGGCCAATTAAGCTGTTGATCTGCCCACTGTTTCAACAGAGAGTTGATTTCCAGGGCTGTCTGCCTTAAGTCCAGCACTCTTCCCCTTATGTTATAGCTCGGCACCAGCCCGAAAACAAATGGGGTTGTAGACCGTACCTCATAACCCAGTAACAATATTTCAAAACGTGTAAAAAAAAAAAAAAAATCTAGTCGTTCTGCCACAGTTCAAAAAGGAAACAGACCCAAGGCTTGGCATGCACTTCTCCAGCGGGTGGGAGGACGTCCCCTGGCTTCCACAGACGTAAAGTAAGAATGAGCAGAATGGAACCAGAAGCCGAAACAGCCTGTCAGTTGCATCGGAGTGACAGCTGTACCGGCGACAGGCGCAGGGTGGGGCACTCAGAAGGGGCCCTGTGGCTGGCGGGGCACGGTGTTGTGTAGGTCATCGCGGCCACTACAGACCGGATGCCCTCAGTTCCGGAGAAGAGAGAGTTCCAGATCAGAGATCAAACCTATGCTACCATAGCCCTCCATTCCACACCTCTGGACTGTGAACTCCTCAGGCCAGGGTCGAACGCTGCTCAGTTTGGAACGCCCCAATACCTCCTTCACAGAAACTCTGGAAGCCTCTGACCACTTTGAAGTCCCTGAGACCCAACGGGGTTAAGAGATACTATCAAAGTCGCTCAGCCCGCGGCCGCAAAGCGGAGCCTAAGGCCAGGGGACCTCACCCACAAGGCCGTGACCCGCAGCCCTAAGAGTATCGGGCCTGGGGTCCTCGAAGGCGGATTCCTGCCCCGCCCAGCGAAGGGGCAGAGACGGCCGGAGCCGTACGGGAGGTCTCTTCCGGGAGGCCTCCGAAGGCCGGGCCCAGCCCAAGCCGGCTCCAGAGATCCACGGAACCCTACGGAACATTCCACTCACCTGTAAAGGCCTCTGCCGGGCCCGGATGGCGATAGATGGTCCGAGCCGGAGACCGCGCACCTGGTTGCCCTCCGAGGAACAGGGAAAAAGAGAGAAAGATGCGCACGCACCGGCCGGCGCCGTAAACACAATCGGCGCTGTCGTAAACTGCCCTCTAGCTTCCTCCGGAATCAACGGCAGAACGCACGAGTCGTAAAGCGACGGCACACCCGGAAATTCGTCACTGATCTTTGCGAGATGTCTTCGTGGTCTCCAAGGAGCCAAAACGCCGGAGGTGTGTTTACAGTTACGTCACGGGCGCATCCGGCGACGCCCCCAGAGGGCGTCCCGAATTTTTGAAACGTGGCGGCGGTGCATTTGAAGCTGGAGGCGGGGAGTGGTGATGGTCTGTGTCCCGTAGCGCTTCACGGAAGCTTCGGCCCCTCTGTATCGCAGAGTGACCGCCTTCTCTGGCCAATCGTGTGGCTCGGGTCTCACAGCTGGGGGCCAGTTGACGGTCCGGGGCCGAGTTTACGGTTACCATCCCTCCCCCCCTCCCCGCCCCTTCTTTTAGTTTCGGAAACTGAGGCCCAGAGGGCTAAGGTATCCTAAGTAGCAACGATCGCTAGTGTAGGGGGTAGCCGCCAGGATTCCAACCACATTTACACGGTTCTCAAGCTTTGTCGTACGACGAAGATTTCTGGAGCGCTAATGTGTAGAATGGAGACTCCGGGTCTCACTTCCATTGACTGTTACTCAGCTACGTCTAACCTGGAGGGCTGGAAATCTGCGTGTTAGCGATTGTGATTCTGAAGTGGCGACTCAGGAACCACTTTGCTGCAAAGGACAACGCTGCTGTCCTTTCTGCAACTATTGGCCTCTGGAATTTGTCCTGGAATTATATTCGGGGATTTCAAAACATTGAAAGAGAATCTGAGGATGTGTTTTTATTCAAACTTCAGGTTCTTTTCTATCTGGTCTGCTAGGATTCCTTATCAGTCTCCCAGCGTGACTCCTTTATTGGAAAATAAATCTGTTAGATCTGATATCTGCTCGGCTCTGCCACTTGCTAACTGTGTAAGCTTCACATCTCCGGGTCTCAGTTTCCTTATCTGTAAATTGGAGACGATAAATAATTGAGCACTATGAGGGTAAAAATAAATTCATGTGAAAATAGTAATTCCACTTATAAGTTGTGTGAACTTGGACAGGTTTTTTGATCTCTCAAGCTGCTTACTCATCTGTGACATGAAAATATTAATGGGGGGGGCACCCTAGGGGGTAGGGGGTGTTTCAGCGGTTAGGCGTCTGCCTTCAGCTCAGGTCATGATCTCGGGGGCCTGGGATGGAGCCTTGTGGGCTCCCTGATGCTCAGTGGGGAATCTGCTCACTCTCCCTCTGTAGCTGCCCCTGCTTGTGCTCTCTCTCTTTGTCAAATTCATAAATAAAATCTTTATTTAGAAAAAAAAATGTTAATAGGTGCATTTGTTTCCATAAATTTTCTCCCAACCTGCTCATGTTCCCAGTTTTCCTAATTTTTGCTGATGGCATCCAGTTAATGGTGCTCGGTGCAAAGCCTTGTAGTTAATCATCGATACTTCCTTTTCCCTTTCCCACCACATTCCCACATTCAATCATTTACCCAATGTTCTTTGCTCTACTTTCAAAATATGTCTTTTTTTTAAAAAAAGATTTTATTTATCAGAGAGAGAGCCAAGCCGAAGGCAGGCGCTTAACCAACTGAGCCACCCAGGCATCCCAACTTTCCAAAATACACCTTGAATGCTACCACTTTCCCCCACCATATCCAGCCTCTTGCTTGGACTCCCCAGTGTCCACTCTTGCTCCTCTATGGTTCCTTTTCCAATGGAACCCAAAGCAATCTGTTCACAGTCTTCTGGCAGCTTCCTATTACGTGCTTAGAGTGAAACATGAATGTCTTCCTGTGGCCTGTCTGGTTCCTGACTACCTTTCAACTTTATATCCTGCCTTTTTTTTTTTTTTTTTTAAATTTGTTTAGAGAGAGAGTGAGCACAGCAGGGGTGGGGGTAGAGGGAGAGAGAATCTCAAGCAGACTCCCCACTGAGTGTGGAGCCCCACACGGGGCTCGATCTCACGACCACAAGATCACAACCTGAGCTGAAATCAAGAGTCAGATGCTTAACCATCTACACAACCCCGGCACCCCTGTATCCTGCCTTTCTCTACTCACTCTGCTGTAGCTACCATGATCTTTTTTCTATGCCTCAAGTACATCAACTTCATATCTAGCTCAGCAGGGCCTCTGCACTTGCTGTGCCTTCTGCATGGAACACTCTTTCCCAGATTGAACCATGGCTGGCTTGGTCTCATCATTTGCACCTCTGTTCCAAGAGTTATCTCCTCCGTGAGATCTCTGACCACCATTCCTAAAAAGGCTGCTACTCCCTGCATCCCTCCTCGCCCCCTTACCCTGCTTCGTATTCTTCATAGTTCTCATCATGCTCTGAAATATTTTTCTGTTTCCTTGTTTAGGTTCTGTCTCTGCCTCTAGAGTATAAACTCCATAAGAGTAGAGGCTTTGTCTGTCTCACCTAGAGCAGTGCCAGTAATACATATTTATTGAATTGTTGAATGAAGGCATAGGGGTTTTAAGAGAATTGAATGAGAAAATAAATTTAGCACATTACCCTGGGCACATAAATAAGCTCTCGATTAACGTTAGTGTAATTAAGATCAATATCAATTGTAACGTGTTCCAAAATGTAAGGGGAGATGTATTTTTGCTCAATTGCTTAGATCATGTCTTTTTTCTTTTCTTCTTCTTCTTCTTCTTTTTTTTTTTGCTGTGGGTTCACAGGCCATCTGCTGCTGTCTCTCCCTTGTGTCAGAGTTTAATCATCTTTCCCATATTTTGGCCCAGACATCTCCCCAGATGGAGAAGGATTTGGAGTGTCCTGTCTCATTCTCAGTAGTGAGTCTCTGGCCTTGGGTGGGAGATCTTGCCTTTGTTCCTCCCCTCAACCGACACCCCTGCTGCCTCTCTCTCTGTCTATCCCCCTGTCTACATGCAGCTGGGATGACCCTCCTTTACATTAAATCAGAGTGCGCCCGATCTCCCGTCCTCCCACCTCAAAACAGTTTAGCAGCTCACCTCCAGCCTGGGGATAAAATCCTGCACTCTGTTCTGTGGCCTGCAAATTTCGAAATGGCAGCTTCTCACTGGCAGGATTCTCTTTCTGGGTCCTACCCAGGTTCATTACTGCCCGGAGACCTCTTTACCTGCTGTCCACTGGTGCCCCGAATGCATCTCCCCTAGATCTTCACGCACTCGTGTTTTCATCAAACAAACCTTTCCTGACCACCCCTCTGAGGAGCCTCACGCCCTTTACTTTCTCCCTACCAGGGGCCTGGCGCTCCTTTGGGGATTTACATGAACTCATTTAATTTTCACTACAGCTGTGTGAGGTCGAGCCCTACTAGTCTTCCCATTTTCCAGATGGAGATATGGAGGAGTGCTCTAGGCTGAGCAGTGCAGAGAAGCTGGGGTCTCGAACTCAGGATGCCACCCAGCTCCTGCTTCTTTTGCTTCTCTGTTGGCGTTTTACTGGATGACTAACATTTGTCTTGTAAAAAATTATTTGTTTGATTTTTTTTATCTCCTTAGGAGAAATGGAAGCCTCAGGAGAGGTGGGATCTTACATAGCTTGTCCACTGTTGGATTGCCAGCACCTAGAATTAGCACACAGTCGGTGCTTGGAAAATGTTTGTTGGGCGCGTGAGGACCTCTGCGGACAGGTCCTTTTTCTGTGTGTCCGCAGCACTTGGTGGAGCCCTCCGTTGCTGTGTCTGTCTCTGGTACCAGTGTCCCCCACCTCTGGTACTCCAGACCCTGCGTTCCTCTACCATGTGGCTGCATTGTTTCATGAGGAGACCTCATGGCCCTGCACAGGACCTGGCACACAGAGCGTGCCCAGGAAATGCTTAATGAATCCAGGGCCTCTGGATCCTGCTTTCAGAGGCTGTAAAATAAAAACCTTAACATTCTTGCCAGAAAAATGCAGGTTTGAGGGCAGATCCCCATTTCTGAAAAGATTTCACAGCATCTTCCCACTTTGGAGAGGCACAAACACTGCCTTTGGGTGATTGAGTGACCAATTTTTTCATTATTACCAACAATGGCTAACAGTAGCATCACAATTTAGAAGTGACAAGGTCCCTGATTTCATCTGAAGCTCATAGCGACCATATTTTAATACCAATTTTACAGTTGGTAGAATGAGGCTCAGAGAGGTACCGTCACTAACACGAGGTCACACAGCCAGTGAGAGGCAAAGCTGGGATTTTATTTCCTCATTCCACAGACACATTGTGGAGCACCTTCCATGTGCCTGGTATAGGCTAGGTGTGGGATGCAACAGGGAGCAGAGTGGGTGAGGGTCTTGCCCTCAAGGAGGGTACTTTTAAGTGGGGGAAGGTAGACACTGGGCAGGCGTATAGAGATGTGACAAGGAGGTAACGATGCTTCACCAGGGCTCTGTCTTAGAGAATGGTCTGGGTGCCGCACTTATAAGGGCAGGGTTCAAGGAGGCCCCTCTGGGGAGGTGACATTTGAGTAGAGACTGGAGGGTAAGAGGGAGCGAGCAGGGAAGAGCCTGGGAGCCGCTTACATCTGCTTGGATGTGCCCAGTCCTGGGAGCTCATTCTCTGATGCCACTCTACCCTCTATGGATTTCTTTTTGGTCAATATTTCTGGTTCCTTTGTCTATTTCTTAGTGTCACCTCAAGTGCCACTTGGGCCTCATTTCCCCACGCCTTCCACTTTGTCAGAATTCTAACAAAATGGCCACTTCTGGAATTACTTTTCTCCCCTCCTCTGGGATCTCTGATTCCTGCTTGGTTTCTCCCCTCCTTTTTGGGGACTTCTTAACGTCCTTCTCTACACCCGCCCCTCCCCACATGAACACATTCTTTCTCCTCTAACCTCTCTGGCACCATCCAGGCACCATCATCTTCGTGGAGCCTGCTCAGTGCCAGGGCGAATGAGCTCCTTTTCAGCTGCTGGCTTGGGCATCTTCATTGAGCTTGATTGGCCCACATTCTTTCCAGTGGCTGCATTCTGCCATTCCTTATTCCTCAGGGTCTCCCCAAAGGCTATTGTCTCTCCTTAGAAGGCATCTCTGTTCCTTGACGAGTTTTCAGCTCTTGGTCAAATGTCACTTCTTTGGGGACACCTTCCTTCCTGCTCCCTGTGCTTCTCCTTCTGAACGCTTGTGGCAATGGTAATTAGATGATTATGTGTGTACCTATTTGATCTGCGTGTCTGTTCCATCACATGGAGCACCCTGAGAGGGTGGGAATAGGGCTTGTATTCCCAGTTGCTAGAACAGTGCTTGACATAAAGTAGGTGCCCAATAAGTATTGGTTGACTGACTAAGTCAATGGATTAGAGGATCAAAATCATTCATTCAATGGGTGTCACTAAGAGCCACCCCTTTGCAGCAGGACCCTGTGTATATAACGATTGATAGTGAGATTCTTGTCTTCAAATAGCTCCCAGTCTAGCCGAGTCAGTGACTGCAAAGCAATTTCTAAACTGAAAAAGGGAGAGCCATAGGTGACTGCCGGGCCCTCCATATACATCCCCTCCTGTCGTGTCTAGAAATGAGAGGCACCATTATTCCTGTTTTCTGACCAGCCTCTTGTGCTATTCTGTCCTGGCCTGTCCCTGCCAGATAAGGCAAAGGCATTTTCTAATAGGAACCTCCAATATCTTCAACAGGGAAGTAGCATTTTTGAGTGCTTACTATATGCCAGACGATGCGTTCGTGCTTTATATCATTAATCATCTCTTTGATTCTTTCTGAGAGTTCTCTGAGACAGGCATCAACGCTCCCATTAAAGTGGGTGGGGAGAAGGCTCAGGCCAATTGGGTCCTTGGTCCAGTGAGTAACAGCTGAGCCAGGATTTGAGAGCAGTTTTGTGGATTCAATATCTTCCATTCCTTACAGGGTGGTGGGGAAGGCCTTTCCTGAGATTTGGAAGGTTCTCTTTCTCACTCCCCTCCTCTGTCTCTTGCCTCTGCTATCTCTAATTTACTCAGACCCTTCCTATCCTGAATATCGGTGGCAGCTCCAGAATTTCCCCGTGGGAGGGGCTCAGTGACAGGAATCTGGTGAAAAGGGGAGGCCCTGGGCTTGTCTTGAAGCTGTGTTGCATGGCAGATGCCCCGTTTTCCCTGAGGCCCATTTACTGGGGGAAGGCCCTCTGGAGCTTTTGAGGGGGCTGCTCCTGAAGACATCCCTTGGTAAAACTGATGAGCATCCAGACAGAACAAAATGGGGAGACAGGGAAGGGACGAGAAAGCAAGCATATTCCTTGAAGGCTGCCTACACATGAGGCATCTCGTGTATTTTGATTATTCTAGACTGTGAGGCAAAGAGTTGTCAGGATCTGTGGTGTCCTTGAAAACTTGACCATATAATTTGCCATCCATGTTGGGGCCCTTTTGGGAGACAAAGGGGTCACTATCAAAAATTATACCAGATGGGGCGCCTGGGTGGCTCAGTTGGTTAAGCGACTGCCTTCGGCTCAGGTCACGATCCTGGAGTCCCGGGATCGAGTCCCGCATCGGGCTCCCTGCTCGGCAGGGAGTCTGCTTCTCCCTCTGACCTTCCTCCCTCTCATGCTCTCTGTCTCTCATTCTCTCTGTCAAATAAATAAATAAAATCTTTAAAAAAAAAAAATTATACCAGATGGAGTGCCTGGGTGGCTCAGTCGGTTAAGTGTCTGCCTTCGGCTCAGGTCATGATCCCAGCGTCCTGGGATCGTGCCCCGTTCTGGGCTCCCTGCTCAGTGGGGAGCCTGCTTCTCCCTCTCCCTTTATTCCTTCCCCCCCCCTCATGTTCTCTGTCTCTCAAATGAATAAATAAAATCTTTTTAAAAACGTGAAAAAAATTATACCAGACAAAAGGTATAAATTGGGATGGTTCCATGCAAACTGGGAGTTTGGTCACCCTAGGCAGGAGGGAAATAAAATTGCCCTCTGTTCTGGTTATCTACTGCTGTGTAACACATCCCTCCAAAATGTGGCAGCTTAAAACAATAATAATCCTTTTATCATCTCTGTTGGTTTCTGTGGGTCAGGAATTTGGGAAGGGTTGGCTGGTTCTAGCCTGGGGTCTCCCAGGCTATATTAGTTGGATGTGGGTGGAGCTGGAGTAGTTGGGGGCTGGCTAGCCCCTTCTCTTTCTCTCTGTCTCTGTTTAGTCTCGGAGTCTCACCATGTGGGGAGTCCACAGAGAGAGCTGGGCTTTCTCACAATGTGGCGGCCTCAGGGCAGTCAGACTACACACGTGGGGGCTGAAGATTTCCAGAACAAGTATTCTGGCTAGGAAGCTGAAAGCTGTGTGGCCTTCTACAACCTAGTCTCAGAAGCCCACCCCTTCTGTTGGTTGCCAGCGAGCCACAGGCCTGCCTGTCAATAGGCACAGGTTCTGGAAGAGTCTGTGGAGTGAGAAGTGTTTTCATGACCATTTTAGGAGCTTCAAATCTGCCACGGATGTAAACTGGCCTTTTTCTTTTTTCTTTTTTCTTGTCTTGTCTTTCCTTTCCTCTCCTTTCCTTTTCTTTTTGTGAGATTTATTTGTTTTGAGAGAGCGAGCGAGCAAGTGCTCAGTGAGGAGGGGCAGAGGGAGAGGGAGAGTCCCAAGCAGGCTTTACACTGAGCGCAGAGCCCAACATGGGGCACGACGATCCCATGACCCTGAGATCACAACCCAAGCCGAAACCAAGAGTCAAACCCTCAACCTACTGTACCACCCAGGCACCCCAAACTGGCCTTTTCTAAAAGTCATCAATTGGTTGCCAGCAAACGTGTGACTTAAGAGTTTCCGAGGGAATCTGGCTGGGAGGAGGCCTGATGTGTGGTCATGGTTTATCAAGGGAAAGCTGCTCGGAAGGAATGGAGGAGGGAGTGGAAACACAGAAAGGGAGTCACAGAGCCAGGGGCTGGCTTTGTCTAGGGAGCAGGTTCTTGACCACACTGACTGGAGCAGCACCCCCATTTCCTGGGCGAGGCTGTCCCCTCAAGCTGCCTCTGCTGAGAAACGCTTCTTCAGAATAATGCCGTTCCTTGTTCTGTCTCCCTCCTACCCAGCGGCCCTGTGAGACCCTGAATCCTTACAGAGCTTTTACTGCAGGGCGGTAGATGCTGGTCAGGCTAACAGAAGTGTCCTGTCCTGCTGACGGTTGTATTTCTCATGCTCTCCATTAATAGATGGATCATCTGTTTACACAGCTGCTTCATGACATTGGTTAAAGGGAGTTGTCTCCTACCTTGTGTGCAGATAGACCCCAAACTGTTCTGATGGATTCGCCCAGGTCTCCTGGTGGTGATCCTTCAGCGTGGCCGGCGACCTGCACCTCCTTGTGTGCCTTCATGAACCTCCACAGGGATTATTGCCCCATTTTCTAGATGAGAAAATAGAGGTGCAGTGAGAAGACGTGTCTCGCCCAAGGTCAGCCAGTTGGGAGAGGTGCAATTGGAATGGTCATCCAGCTGTGCCTGAAACCAAAGCTGGCCCTCAGATACAATCCCCAAATCCAAAAAAGCTCTGAAAACCAAAAGCTTTCTCATGAGGTTGGGGCAAGAGCTTATTGGCCAACCTGATGTGAATTGGAGAGGATGTTATTTATAACCTTTATCTTATTCCATCTAGTATGACTATTTATACATTTTGTTGCATAAAAATTAAAGGGTTTATAGAATACCCTTAATGCCCTTAATATGTCCCAGAGCTCACTGGGCATATTCCATAATATACAGCAGACTCTCCATATGCATTTTTGAATGAAAAGAGCTCTAGGTTAATCAAACACATCGAGTCCCAAGGGTTTCAGATGAGGAACTGGGGACGTGCACTGACCCTTCTGTCTCAGTGACGACGCAGAGAGCACTGCCCCGTTTTACAGATGAGAAAGACTGAGGGTGGAGACCATGGTACCTCAGGCTGACTCCATAGAACCACAGCATTTTATCCTCTGTCGGAGGGGGTGCTGGGAGGAAGGGAAGCCTTTGAGTCACCAGCTCACCCCAGCCTCCGAAGAGCCTTGTTGCCCCAGCAAATTTTTAAAAATAGAAAACCTGGAGGGATTAAAGCCCCAAAGGACGCTTCAAGTCCTCTGGAAGAAAGGGAAGCTTGCTGTATGTTCTGATGGTCTGCATTCAAATTTATTTTTTTTATCTCAGCTGGCTGTACACTCACCCATCACAGGATCCGCTCTCAGAATAGAGAGCTACCTGTTGAATCATCCACCCCACTTCCTGCCTCGTGCGGGCATCTCTCCAAGTGCTGAGCCATCCGCTTCTCTGCCAGGGCCTGAGATATATCAGGATTTGCAGCCCTGTTGACAGGAGACAAAATAGACTCCCATTTCCTTTGGAACCATTTAGCTGGTTTTGGGACTGCTTGATTGTTTCAATGGGATGAGCAATAACCAGGTCTCTCCTTGGCTCCTTCTCTCCGCCCCATACTTGCTCTTCTATTGGAAGCTGGGATGTGGGATCCTGGGGACAAAGGCAAACACTGATTTTGGCTCAGTCTGCTGTTGAGCTAATAGGTGCCCCTCTCTGAACTGCAGGCCCACTTTCTGCAGCACAGATGTTGCTCTCTTTCTCTGTTCCTGCTACCCGCCCTGGCTCCCAGTGGCCTTAGGACTAGAAATTCAGACTGCCTGAATTTGAACCCAGGTTACCACTAGCTGCATGGCCTTGGACAGGTCATGCAACCATCTGAGTCTCAGCTTCCTCATCTGTAAAGTGGGTGGAATTATAATAAGTAGGTAGTGAGAATTAAGTCAGATAACAGGTAAAGTGCTTAAAGCAGTGTCTGGTGTGCAATAAACACTTAATCCACGCCAGTTGGATTAGCATGGGCACCGGGAGCCTGTGGGGGCTTTGACAGGGGCAAGATCTTGCAGCTTTCAAAAGCAATCGTTGGTCACTTATGAGGATCCAGGCCCCGAGTTGGCCACTCAGAGTTCAGAGAGAGAGAACCAGTTATGCTCTCGAGTAGCTCAAAGTCTAGTGGGAAAGCGGGTGTGGCTGATTCAGGGGCTGCAATACCTATAAAGTGCTTAATGAAAGATATTTTGAGTCTACATTTAAAAAGCAGATTTCACATAAACGTCCAGATTTTTGGCTTCTCTTATGATCTAGCAACACCAGCTTGGCTTTCGTGCATGATGGTAAGAAGCTGGAGCTGCATAGGTACTGCTGTCCAGGCCGGGGATCTCTCTACTTTGCCCCACTCTCCACTCTTCCCTATTGCATCCTACATACCCATCTTTATGTTCATGTGTACCTGCTGCCTGGCCTTTTGGGAATTTGCAGGTAAATTACAATGCAATGCTGTGAGTGTGCTGGGAGTACAACAAGGGGTAATAATTCAGCCGTGGGCAGCCAGGGAAAGCTTCCCAGGGGAGGACACGGCCCAGCTGCTTCTCTATAATACCTTCGAATGCTGCTGAACACCCTTGTCTTTATAGCTCAAGGATGTGCACAGAGGACACCAAGTCCTGTGAGCTGGCAGGGATCTCTGCCATAAAGCAACCAAGGCTCAGTGGCTTGTGTGATCACACAGCCAGCTGATGGCACACCCAGGCTAGAACCAGGACTGTCCTCCAGAAACAGCCGTGGGCCTCGGGAGTCTGCAATTTGTACTCTGGAATCTTGATCCTGTCTCTGCCACTTACCTGCATCATGACCATGGGTAACTCCTTTCATCTCCTTAAGCCTCGGTTTCCTTGCCTGTAGAGTAGGGCTAAGGATTCTGACCCCAAGGGAGTATTCTTGGGGACGAGATAATGAGAAAACGGATAGGGGGACACTCATAAGTTCAAAAGGACTCTAGACCGGTGAGGGGCATCGTGACTATTGAGAAATAGCCACCTTCTTCCAACAGATTTGGCACATCTGTTTGGCAGACACCTTGAAGGGGACCTGTCCCCGGCCTGCCTTTGGCATTCCCACTCCTTTGCATGTGGGAGCATGCACGGCCTTTTTCTGGGCATGGACCCGGGAAGGGAATGTTTTGGGATTCTCTGACCTTGACTGAACAGGACCCTGGGTGCAGAGCCCAAGGGCTCCCCTCTCTCAGGAGACTCCAAGGTCAAAGGAGATGCTGAGATTGGGATGAGAATGAAGCCAACTTCCCTAGGAAAAAGAGGAGAAACATCAATAATTACTTTGTTTTCTTCAAGACATCTACCATAGCATATCAGGGGCTACCTTTAATTAATTAATTAATTAATTTGAGAGAAAGCAACCATGAGCTGGGGAGAGGGGCAGAGGGAGAGGGAGAGGAAGAGAATCTCAAGCAGACTCCCCGCTGAGCACAGAGCCTGACGCGGGGCTTGATCTCATGACCCTGAGATCATGACCTGAGCAGAAATCAAGAGTTGGACACTTACCTGACTGAGCCACTCAAGTGCCCCTCTTTATTTTTTTATCTTTTATTTTTTTAAGTAGGGTCAGTGCCCAATGTGGGGCTTGGACTCATGACCCTGAGATGGAGAGTCGCGTGCTCTACTGACTGAACCAGCCAGGCACCCCCAGGCACTATCTTTAAATCCCTGTTCAGTGACTTAAACTATTGAGACAACATAGCACTGTGGTTGACTACCTCGATCTGGGGGTTCCACTGTCCTGAGTTCGAATATTGTCTTTCCTCCTTATTCGTTGAGTGTGCCTTTGGACACAATTTTAAACTTCTCCAAACCTCAATGCCTTCATCTGCAAAATGGGCTTCTTAAAAGTACCTATTTTATAGGGCTTTGTGGGAATTAAGTGAAATCATATGGTGAAGGGCTTAGCATAGTGAGTAGCTCAATAAATACCAGCTATTACTGTTATTGGAAATAGTCATAAAAACCACACATCATGTTTGTACAGCATTTGACCATTTATAAACTGGTCATGCTTTTCTTTTACCTTTTGACCTTCGCAACTGTTTGAGGTGACCAGTGCAGCGATTGTGACCTCATTACAGAGATGAGAATACTGGAGCCCAGAGAGGGCAGCAGTCTGCTCAAGGTCACACAGCTCGTGAATGGTAGAGCCAGTTCAAATCTTCTTGCACGAAGGATGTTCAGTGTCGTTCACAGGGCCAGGCCAGACCACCTGTGCATGTAGTTGGGCTGCTGCTTGGCCACTCTGGTTCTTCTAAAGACCCATTTGTGGAGAAATAATCCAGAGTGTTGCTTTAAACCCTTGTTGTACCTATTTATACTCTTGACACTATACCACCTCTGGGCGGGGCGGGGAAGAAATTTCTCCTTGTGCTGTGGTGTCAGTCTGACTTTTCCTCGCCTCTGTCCTAGAACCACCTCTGTGGGGTTCCCAGTAGCCCCCTCCCAGCCTGATCCGTTTACCCGAAGGTTCGTGTGTTCTGAGTTTCGGCCACAGGGTGGCGCTGCTCCCCAAGCCATGAAAAGTCCAGCCCCTCGCGAGGACTGCATTTCAATGGCTCAAATATCAATTAAACACCTACTATGTGCAAGTCACCGTGGTCGCTGAGGAGAGGGCTTCAGTTAGTCACTATTGTTCTATTAAGATATATGAACAACAACAACAACAAAACCAATAACGCTGAAACATAGATTATCTGGTTCCATTTGCTAAATAATCCTGCTATATCAGATGAGGAGAATCTTTCCACCCACATCTGAGGAAACTGAGGCTCAGAGAGGTGCCAGGGCTTGCGTAAAGGCACAGAGTAGAGTGACACACGGTGGGCACTCAATGAATCATAGGTGGTAGATTGAATGGGGGCGACCAGGCACGTCCTCCATTGCCAGTGTCTGTCTGTGAGGACAGGGGCTGCCATGTTTGCCTTTCTGTCCCCTCCCCTCCCTGTCCTGCTTGCCGAGGGCTTCGGCAGGCATCTGTAGCAGAGAGAGGAGAGGCAGGTGGGCTCCCTCAGGCCACTCGGCCTCCCCGAAGCTGCAGTGCCCAAGAGCACGCCAGCTGCAGCTTCCAGGCCAGGCCTGGAAGCTTCTCCGGACGCACTCAGGCTGAGAGGTGCAGCGTCTGGGTTGGAGCCTGTGAAGAGACTGCAAAGAGAGATCACTGCTTTCACCACGAGGCATGGGAAGCGCGTGAGTGACTCACCATAATTTGGCCCCCGAAGGCTGCCAGGTGGCTGAGTGGTCGGGAATGATTCATTCCTTCACTCATATATTCATTCAACAAACCCTCCCTAAGAGCACGCTACGTGCTAAACACGGGGGACACAGAAATGAAAAACACAGCCCCTATCCTCCTGGGACTTTCAGAGCCGTGGGGAAGACAGAGGGCAAATAGTGAACAATACAGCTTGGTAGGTGTTGCTTGGAGGTCTGTTCTAAGTTCATGGGGGTGAGTGAGTCTACCAGGGGCTAAGGAGCAAGCTACACAGAGGACGGAGCCTTTCTTGGGATCTTGAAGGATGAGACAAGTTTGCATATTAACCGGGCAAAAGGAGCCTGCAGAGGGAGGGAAGGGAGGGTCAGGGACGATGCTGTGTGTACAGAAGCAAAGCGCTGTCAAAGGTCATCGTGCATTTGGGGATGGGGAGGAGGTGCAGCGGGAAAGATAGCGGGGCAGCCACAGAGGGGCCTCAAAAGCCATCCCGAGGACAGTGAATTGTGTCTCATAGACGAAAGAAAGCATTTCAAGACTTTTCATCGTCATGCCAGGAGCGTGCTGAGCTCGAGATCCAGAGTTGAGCTCTGCGGTTCTTGCCATCAAAGAGCTCAGGAGAGCTGGAGAACATGGACAAAGAGGAGACCCTCACTCACCTTTACTGAGCGCTGCCGATTTGCCATGCGTGGTGCTAACCGCTTCCCGAGCGTCGGCTTGTTACCGACCTTACAAGGCGGGTGCTGTTAACATCCCTATTTTTCAGATGAGTAACCTGAGGCTTGATGTGCTTCAGCAAGTTGTCCGAGGTCATAGAACTAGAAACGGTGGAGTCAGGACTTGCCTTTTTTGCTTTTTAACAGTCACCTTTACTAAAGCTAATTCATTAATTTTATATAGATTTTTCATGCATATGGTACAAAATTCAGAAGGTGCCCAGTGAAGGAGCTCTTGCTTACAACTCTGCTTCCAGCCCTCCCTCCCCAGAAGTGACCACTCTTAGTAGTTTCTGGTGTTTTCTTTTAGAGATGTTCTATCCAGACAGAAGCCCAAAAGGTAAGAAAAGACAAGTGGGTGCTAATCCCCCGCCTGGGCTTTGGGAGCAGCCTGTCGGGGATTGAATCCTGACTTTTTCAGGTGATCTTGAAGGGTCTTACCACTAAATTATGGTTTGAGCAAGGGGCAGGAAGGCTTGGAGGGAGGGGGAACGTGGCAGGGGGTGTGTGTGTGAGGGCAGAGGGCTGGACTTGGGGCGGGGAGAGGACACGGTGACAGGAAGCAGGTGAGGGAATGAGGACCAGTGGGGCCCAGAGAGGGACTGGGTGGGGGCCAGGCTGCGCATGGGGGAGGGGAGGGGATTGTCACCATGACAGGCAGCTGGTTTTCAAGGATAGAGGTGCACCGAGAGGGAGACTGGTGGCCCATGGGGGGCTGGGACTGTCCCTCATGCTGACTCCTGGAGCAGTTCCAGCTCATCCAGTGTACACCAGAGCTGAGCCGCTGGGCCTGGGCTGATGGCAAGGCCATGGACTCAGGGGTTCGGGAGGTCCAGCCTGAGTGACCAACAGGGAATTCTGGGTAAGCCACTTCCCTCCCCGAGCTTCAGGGCCAGTTGGCGCTTCACGGAGGTTCATCACCCCGTCGCCCCAGGGTGGTGGGGAGCGGAAGGGCTCGAGAAAGGCCCGGGCTGGAATGGGCTGGGGGCATGGGCTCCTTCTCTGGAAGTTTCCAGGCTGCATCTGAGCAAGCATTCACAGCTGCCGAACTCTCCTACGGAGGGTGGGAGCCTATACGTAGATACACTATTAGACGTTAGATCTAATATATGTATAACGCATGTAACCGTATGTACTGTATACATTATTTTGTTTGACTGTCACATCTTTCTGTGTTGAAACCAGTTTTCAAAATAACAACACCAGGTCCTCTGGTGTCTTCCCCTTCTCCAGGCTGAGATGGTCTCATCTCTGGCCCCAGGGAGCCCCTTCATGTTGGATGCTGAGTCTTGTGACCCAGCCTGAGTAATTTTTGATAACTTCCTGGCTTTCCGGAAGAACAAAATGTTCTGGAGTCATCTTGTACTTTCCCTTCCCAAGTCCTGGAATCCGCCATTTCTCTGAGGAGCCCTGGGTCCCTTGCGTGAGAAACGCCATTCGGAGGCCACAGTCTGGGTTGGGGAGACAGAGAGAAGCAGCAAGCTCTGGGTGAGGAGCCCACAGTCTGGCAGCCCGCTCCACCTCCCTTGGTGGTGGGGGATTAGAGGTCTGGTTAAGTCCTTTCCAGACTCATCTGAGGCTGAGAACAAAGGCATGGGAAATATTCAGGCTATGTGCCCCTGGGCTGCAATGGACCTGGATTCAAGCCCCAGTTCTACTGCTGTGTGTCTGAGTGACTCTGGGCACGTGACCTACCCTCTCTGAGCCTCAGGATCCTCATCTGTGAGATGGGGGGTAACAGCACTCACCTCTTGTTAACATGAGGATGATGTGAGACAACATGCTTAGATTGCTGGCCTATCTCGCTCAGAGCAGGTGCTCAGTGAGTGTGAATTTCCTTCTTATTCCTCCTTGACCATGTGCTTTTAGCATCCCAGGAGGCCAGGACTGGATTACTGGATGGTTTGGGACAGGGGAAGGGAGGTGGCTAGGGAAGAGGAAGAAATTGGGAAATAGATGTTTGTGGACAAATACATGGAAGGGGGTGGGATTTAAAATAGAGAAGATGATTTTAATGGTCAGATCTGCCAACAAAAGAAGGTCCTGTTTGCTTGGGAAAGGTGGAGAGCCCCTTGTGGTTAGAAGTATGTAAGTAGAGGCAGAAGGACCATTGCCAAAGATAGGTTTTTGTGAGGACTCCTGCATTGGCCGGGAGGTTGATTCCTTCACTCAGCAAACTTTGGGAATCCTCCTGGTCCTTGCCCAGCTCTATGATGGGACAGGGGATGCCAAGGTGAATGGGATACCATTCCTGGCCCAGGGAGCACCCAGTCCGGGGAATGAACTGATCTCCAAGGTCCCTTCCACTCTGCGGTTCTGTGCTTTAAAGTGTCCAAGCCTTGGAGGCAGTTGGCCGAGGATTTTCAGTGTGAGCCGTTTGGTATTGATCCACCGGAGCTGGAGCCGGCTGGGGAGCGGCAGGAGGAGGGCGCCGCAGCGTTATTAGTGCGGAGGACACGCTGTAATCTGTCAGTGTCACCCTGGTCGCAGCTGGTGGGGGAGCCATCCTGCTGTTAACTCCTCCCTTCCCAGTAGCCACTGAGCACATAACTCGTATCGCACCCTCCCCAGTACCTCCATCTGTCCCTATAGGAGGGAGAATTTCTTTGTCTATTTCTCCCTGGCATGAGCCCTCTCCCCTTGTCATACTGATTTATTCAGTGTTTCCCACCTCTGTACCCTCAGTTACCAGATTTCCCTACCAGCTACAGTCACTAAATCCACCCCCATCCACCCATCCATCCATCCATCCATCCATCATCCCAGCATCTAAAAATCCATCCATTTTTTCCATTTATCCAACCAACTATTCATCTAAATATCCATCCAATCATCCATCTATCCACCCATCCGTCCAACTAACAACTGTCCACCTATCCGTTTATCCATCTGGGGGCATGGGCTCCTTCTCTGACTTCACCCTTCACCCTCCATCCATTCAGCCCCTTCACCCTCCATCCATTCAGCCTTACAATTCAGTTCAGGCCAGTTCAGTTCAACCCAACTAAGTTCACTTCAATTCTGCTCACCTTTATTCACTTCAGAAGATTATGAGGCCTTGCCATGTGCCAAGCAGGTGATAAATGAGCCATGTCTCTGTGGTCAAGGAGCCCATGAGAAGAATCCTCTTCATCTTTCACGGCCAGCTTTGAGCCTTCCCTCTGTTAGCCCTCCGCCAGTCTGTTAGGCAGAAGCAATGGACTCTGAAGGACTGTCCTATGGAAAAAAAAGTTTAGCCTGGTTTTCAAAACCTCCATCGGGCAGAACTAAGACAAGGAGAGAGGCAGAGCATCTCTGGGAGATGAGAGGGAGGGAGGTGAGTGTGAGGTGAGCCAGTGGGACAGGGATTTTGGTTCAATAGAGGGAGGCGCTTCTATTCAGGGGTGGGCAGTCTAGCAGGACTGAATGGGTATGCACTGGGAGATGAAGATAAAAAGGGGGACAAGTTAGAGATCACTGTTAGAGAAGCGGGGTAGAATGGGAGTTAAAATGGGAGAGCCAATACACTGCCTGGTTTACTGTCCCAGCTCCACCATATTCCTGCTGTGTGATTCTGGTCCTATAGCTCAACCTCTCCCATCCTCATTTCCTCATTTATAAAACTGGGCTAATAAATAGGATCTATCTCACAGTGCTGCTGTTAGCATTAAAATGTAAAGTGTTTAAATTAATGCCCGGCACAAAGGGAAAGCCAACTAGATTCTAGCCATGAATATTATGACTCTTCATTGAGCACCACATACTTCCAGGCACTGTGCTGGGAGCTTTCACGTTCAAGGTCTCCTGGGTGCATCCTGGCTGCTGATCCTATGTAGGGATTATCAAACCCGAATGCAGATGTGGACGTGAAGACTCTGGGAGGCTGTCTCTTGCTTGCATCACACAGCTGGTGAAGGCTGCAAATCCAGGCCTTTCTAACTCTCCTGCCCAAGCTCTCCCACCTGCCCTTTCCTGCTCTTTTCAGAGGATGGCTACCTGGAGACGCAAGGATGCTGAGGCTTCCATCTTGGTTCTGTCTGGGCTGCCCTTTTGGCCTTCTCTACTTTTAGCCTTGAGTTGTTAAATATCATTTCATGTGTGTTTTCTCTCTTCTTCAGAGAGCTCGAGGTCGAGAAACAATTTTTCTTCTCTGTAGCAACCGAAGTGTTGGCTTTGACAATGAAAGCTACAGAACTTGTGATGTTTCCCTTCTTGTCTTGCTTGCCAGGAAGCTTGTGCTTTTTGTCATATTGCTTCTTCTTCCTTTCCAGGGTGCCTGGATGTAGGAAAGGGACGTACCTTACTCATATCTGTCCCCTTACAGTGTCTAGCCCTGGCTTGGTGAATTTTGCAGAGAAAGCTCAGTGGTGATTTTCCCTGTCACGTGTGGGTCAGGGGCTCTCCTTGCACTTAGAATAAAATCCAAAGTCCTGTCCCGTGAGGACTGACCCCTGCCCACCTCTTCCTACTCATCCCATGTCACTTGTCCCTTGTTCATCAGGGGTAATCACCTCGGTCATCTTTTATGTCTACTCACAGGCCGAATTCTTTTCTGCCTCAGGAAAAGGAGCTTTGCATATGCTTTTCCCTCCTCCTAGAAACTTCCCTCCTCTCCCATCCCCTATTTTTGTCGGGCTCACCCTCCTTACCCTGAAAATTTCAGCTGAAATTATCAGTGAGAGCCTATAGCTCAATCTAAAGGGGTTGCAGTATCTAAGCTTAAAGGTGGTGTCTGATGGCTGCGCCCCTCTCGCTGCTCGCTGCTGATCCCAGCCGGAGGTGGACTTGGTTTCTACCCCCCCGCCCCAATTGGCCTTGGGATTTGCTTTGACAGACAGAATGTAGTGGAGGTGACTTGTTGAGATTTCTGAGGCTAGGCCCTCGGATGATGAGCAGCCTCCAGTTTCTGCTGCTTGGAACCCAGCTGCCATGCTGTGATAGGCCCAAGACAGATAGAGGGGCCGCAGGGGGCAGAAATGAGGGGTTCAGGTCTAGAACTTCCCTGAGCTCCCAGCCAACAGTCTGCATCAACTACAGCATGTGGGTGAGGCCCTGTGTTGGTTCCAGCCCAGTCAGGCCCTCGGATGACTGCAGCCCCCGCTCCGCCCCCATCATCATCCTTTGGTGCAGAAGAACCATGGGATTGTGAGGGATAAGAAAATGGTTATTGTGGTTTTTTTTTTTTTAAAGATTTTATTTATTTATTTGCGAGAGAGAGAATGAGAGACAGAGAGCATGAGAGGGAGGAGGGTCAGAGGGAGAAGCAGACTCCCCGCTGAGCAGGGAGCCCGATGCGGGACTCGATCCCGGGACTCCAGGATCATGACCTGAGCCGAAGGCAGTCGCTTAACCAGCTGAGCCAGCCAGGCGCCCAGGTTATTGTGGTTTTAAGCCACTAAGTTTCAGATGACTGAAGGCGAGGTCAACCCCTGTTATTTTTTTAAATCATCACCCCAATACATGTACTTTGTAGCACTCATGAAAATTTGTGATATGATTATTTGATTCTTTCTTTTTTATTTGACACAGAGTGAGCGAGAGAGCAAGTGAGAGAGAGTGCAAGCACAAGCAGGGGGAATGGCAGGCAGGGGAGAAACAGGCCTCCCGCAGAGCAGGGAGCCCGACGCGGGGCTCGATCCCAGGACCCCGGGATCATGACCTGAGCCGAAGGCAGACGCTTAACCGACTGAGCCACCCAGGCGTCCCTGATTATTTGATTCTTAACTTGCGAATTTTCCTGCTTCCCCTCTGGAACAGGACTTAGAGGAGGCTGGGACCGTGTTTGTCTTCATTGCCACTCCCCCCAGCACTGAGCACAGAACAGCACGTAATGGGAGCTGAATGAATGAATGAATGAATGAATGAATGAAAAGCATCAGAGTGGTCCTGTTCTGTCTCTGAGAATCAGGCAGGGGCAGCCCCAGGAAGCAGGTGCACAGATGAGCCTGTGGGTGCACAGATTACGTGTGCAGAGAAAGAGGCACAGTGGGTGCGCACAGCCTTGCTGCTCTGGGCACCCCGCGCCCTGGATGAGTCCCCACTCCTCTCCACGCCCTGGTGCAGCTTGATCCTATTTCTCAGCAATCCTCCGTTTCCCTGTTCATGGCCCTGCTTCCTGCAGGAAAGCTCATATGCTTGTCATGTCTGTACACTTGGGACCAGGATCAAGGACTGGGAAGAGGGGACGTGGTCAATGAAAGCTGACAGACTGAACGAATATGTTTGTGTGAGTGGCTCTAACTCCAGAAGCGTGTGTGCGCGCATGCGCATAACAATGTGTATGTGCACACACACCGTGGGGGGGTAAGGATGTATCTTGAAGGTGTGCACAAGTGAACCTATATGCACACACCATATCTACGGATTTATGCACTGGTGTGCGGGTAAATGTTTGATAATCAGCTCTTCATTTAAAAAAAAGTCCCTGGTTTATAGCATTTGCCCCTTTCTGTGGCGTAAACCCTCCCTCCGTGGCTGTTTTCGAGGTACCATGTGGCATCTTGGACACAGAGTTGGGGGGATGCGCAGGGTTGGCTCCCGCGGACCTACAGGAGGCGGCCCCAGCACCCCGCTGGATTGACGCCTGCGCCAGCCCGGGGCGGAGAAGGCAGCCGGTCAAGTTCCTCGGGCCTGGGAGAAGTCTCTCGGCAAGCTGGCCCAGAGACACTTCTTCCCAGAGCCTGTGCACCAGGGAAGCAGGCGGCTGTTGGCTACCGGCCAGCATTCTCAGCGATTGGCTTGGAAGCCAGTCCAAACTGATGCTCCTTGTTAGGCAGGTCTAGACACTCACCCAGACAGCCGCCTTCCCTCCCCGGGCCCCCATCCCTCCTGCAGACGCTCCCAGAGCCTTCGGAGTTTGGTGAGGTTAGCACTACTGAGAGGAGGGAACTTTAAGCCTAGAGCATGAGTGGAGGAGGAAGGAGAAGGGATTCTTCAAACCTCTGTCCGAAGGGGTGGCCGGGGACTGCGGAGGTCGGGAGGCTGGGGCCTGGAGCCTGCTTGAAGCCGGTTCACTGTGCAGGTGTGGATGTATTGCTTGTCTTCTCTGGACTCCAGCTGTGCATTTTTGCACGAAGGGATAGGTCTTCTGAGCTCAGTGGCCTCTTGCCCTCAGGGAGTCAGAACCCTTGGGCGGGAGAGGCTGTGCTAACCCCAGACTTGGACAAGAGGGACCCCTGCTTTGGGCACTGGGCTTTGGGGAACCTTGCTCGGGCCCTCCTTGGGCCACTGCCCCCCTCCATGGGGATGTGCTTACCCTGAGCTTCTCAGACTTCTCTCTGGTGCCTGCTACCCAAGAACTTCTGCCCAAAGGATCCTGAGCCAGCCTCCAGGGTTGGCTACCTTTCGTCTTGAGGTCGGGGTGGCCCGAGGTGTGGCCAAGGAGTTGTTTGGGTGGCTGGAGCTGGAATTGTGGATGTGCAGGCAGGGCTGGGCAGCCCCTTTGTGGGAGGGGCCCTGCTCGAGCTGAGTGGAGCTGGAGGTGGGAAGGGAAGGGGGCTGGGCTGGGGGCTAGGAGCCAGGGTGGGGTTGCCCCACGCTGCTTTTTGGGTACAGAATTCCGACGAGGTTGAGATTTCCAAATTCGCACCGAATCTTTTAGGTCATTATGAAGAAATGTTGGTCAGGAGAGAAGGATGGAACATATTTGAAAGTTTGTTCATTTGATTTGTAGCTGTTAAATATTCAGATTTATGCTATGTAGGCTTGATTTGTACCCCTACCCTGGGGCCTGCAAATATTAGGGGTGAGCATGGAGGAAGAGATGCTCGAGACCGTAGCGGGGCTTGGCGGTGTGGCCCAAGGGGACTTGGGTGGAGCAGGGACTTCTGAATGTTGGCCAATTCCAGAGTGGAGTTTTCTGGGGCCTCATGGTGTGCGGATGGTCTTCTCTCCGATCTGTGTCACTTGGGTCTCCTCCACATACATCTCCTTTCTCTTGGGCCCCAAGGAGATGTGTATAATGACTAAGCTTCCTCCCCACATCATACACAGTGTCCCCCTTCCCCAGGGGCCCCAATCTTCCAGAGCTCATGAAGAAGCCTGGGTCTGTGTCAGGACAGGGATTGTGACATCTGGGACCCTCCCCCCGTGCCCATCACTGTGTGTTATCATGGCTGTTTCTAAGCTCATGCGTAGGTCACTCTTCTGGCTTTCCAAATGAAAATATGAAAATAACCAGGCCAGTGAAGCCCAGCTATTGACATGAATGAGACCTCCATGGCGGTCTGTGATCATGGATGTCAGTAGACGGAATGAAGCTCTTTTCTCTTTTCAGAACAACGTGTTTTCATTTTTAAACAAGCTTTGGTTAGCTTTCCATTTTCCTGTTTGTCATGCTTTCGTTCCGTTGCGAGTGCACCTGACCTTCCTAGTTAAGGATAATAAATTCAGGAAGGTGGTGATGGGAAGGTGGGCCCAGAGAAGCAATGGAAGAAGGAGGAAGGAAGCATTTTACAATTTGCCAACAGAGGAGTTCTTTTTTGTTTGCCTTTTAAATCTTGATTTGGTTTTGAAATACCTTCTTTCCTCCTCCTCTTCAGTGTGACGGGTTTTTTTTACAAGTTAAAAGGAACTGAATTAAATGTACTTAATGGATTTTGAGAGGTGTTTACAGCTCTCTTTCAAATCCCTGATGCTGGCAGTTTCACCAGACCCGGGCTGCACATCGGCGGGCTGGCTCTTGAGCGGCCTGCAAGCGGGGCCTTTCGCCATTGTCAAGGGTCAAGTTCTCCTGTTGGCATCCTGTGATGGGCTGAAAGTTTGCAGCCCCCGGAAATACATATATTGAAGCCCTCGCCTCCAGTATGAGGATATTTGGAGGTGGGGGTCTTTGGGAGATAATGGGTTAGATGAGGTCAGGAGGATGGGGCTTCCATGAAGGGAGTAGTGACCTTATACGAAGAGGAAGAGAGCCCAGAACTTCGTGCCCCGTGAGCACACGAGAGAAGGTGGCCATCTGCAAGCCAGGAAGAGAGTTCTTACCAGAAACCCAATCTGCCGGCACCTTGATCTTGGACCACCCAGCTTCCAGAACTGTGAGAAGTAAATGTCTGTCGTTTCAGCCCCCCAGACAAGGGCGTGTTTGTTGTTACAGCAGCCTGAGCCGACTAGGACACGTCCCATTTTGCCTTTCCAGCTCTCCAAGTTAGGAGAGTCCCAGGGCTCCCTGCTAGCCCCTCTCCGATTGTCTCCCAATCCACAGTCCCCTCCGAGGAGGGAGCCCTCCGAGTACCCCTGCAGGGTCACTTTCATTCTAGGCTGCACAGTTGCATGGGAAAAACTAAAACCCTGGAGAGTCACTGGGATGTTGAGTGGAGCTGGTTTATTCTAAAACAGGAAACTCAAGGACATGTGTTGGAAAGGGAAGGCATTCATTCAGTGTGGCTGGATTCAAAGGAGGACATGGATTAAAATTCATCTTGTGGAGGAGACTCTGACCAATAAACACTGCTTATGGAGGGGGTGAGCTCCCTGTCACTGGAGGTGTGTGCAAGTATCCCTAAGGGATATTTAAGAGGAGACTCATGACCTCAGGATGGGGACACTCTCCTGCATGGCTTCTAAGCCTCCCATCCCCCAGCTCTGGGAATCTGCGGCTTTAGGATTGTGTTAAATGGGGATGCTGGGATGGGGAAAGCAATGAAAGAAATCCACTGACATGAGGACCAAGCTATAAAAAAAAATCTTTATTTCATGTACCAGGATTTTTTTCTTTTTTTTTTCTTTTTTAAGTTTTCTGCTTTTTAAAATTTTTTTTTTTCTGTTAACAGTCTGAAAAAAAAAAAAGGACCCACCAAGAAAATAAAACAGAGGTTGGTTTCTTGAACTGGTTTGAGCTGGACATGAACAACCGTCCACCCTGGAAGCAGTGCCCTTTGCAGTCCCGCTCCCCGTTCCTTCCCTCCGGGTCCCCTAGCCCTTTCTCAGCAGTGCTGGTTTCGCCCCCACCCAGATGGCCTTCTTCAAGCAGCCCCGGGACCCAGGCCTCAGCCTGGAAAGAGGCGCCGGTGCCATCCCACACACTCTGCCACAACTGGGGCCAATTTTGTCCTTCGACCAGCACCTGCTTGTTTGCTCTGTTCTTGGGGCCTCTCCATCTCTCTAGTCCTTCATCTTTTCGGGTTTGGGTTTGGAAGCTGGTGGGGCGAGGGAGGGAGAGACTGTGATTTCTGCCCAGACCGAGAAGCGCTGGGTCGCCACGCTCTGGCCTTGGCCGCCAAGCACTCTGTCCCTCTGTCCGGAGCCTGTGGCCTTCTGTGCACTGGGGGGCTGGGCGGGCAGATGTTCTGCCTTGTGGCTCAGGCTGAGTTTAGGGTTCCCGCTGCAGCTGACTTGAAAACAGAGCTCTCCTTTCCCGGACAAAACACAGGAAGGGTGGCTGGGAGTGTGCAAGCACCCCCAAAGCCTCAAGAGCCACTCCCCACAACTCTCCAGAGCTCAGCTTTCAGAACTTCAGGCCAGGCTGGGGTCAAGAAAGAGGCAAAGCAAAATCTGCTGATGGGCCTAGCAGGGGCCCCCACCCTCAGCAGGGTGGCCAGCAGGCTGGGCTGAACTTCGCACTCGAGAAAGCTGTTGGGTCCCTCTCCGTCTGAACTGGGCCTTCTCCCCTCTGGGAAGAGCGGGGAGCAACACGGGACGCCCCAGATTTTAGTCCGTGGCGTCAGCTTTATTTTGGGAGCTGGTCCTCAACCTGTGACCAAACTTTGTAAAGCCATCTCCTCCATCCCCTTGACCTGAACCCCTCCCAGCCAACCCCAGAGGATCCTCTTTTTCTCTGACCCCCAAAGATAGCGGGGAAGGCCTGGCAGCTGATCTCTTTTCTCAGAAGCCCCCTTCACTCTCCGTGACTGGGTTATGGCACTAAAGAAAGGGGACACGAAATGAAGAGTGACTTTGGGGACCTCTGGTGCCTTTCCCTCTCTCTGAATGGCAGGATACGTTTGTTCACATGTATGTATTTTTGCTCTGACATTGGATGTGGGGGCAGGGGTTTGGGAGCACAGTGAGGAGGCATATGGGGTGTGTGTATGTGTGTGTGTGTGTGTGTGTGGCTGAGAGGCTGACTGATGATTTGGGAATGTTCTCGATGTCTGGGGGCTGGATGGCTGCTATTTCGGTCATCCCTGGCATCTTCCTCTGGGCAGGTGGCAGATCTTAAAAGTCATCGACACCAAGAATAAGAATAGGCCTTTGGAGCTCATCTAGGTCAATCTGTATGCTTACGTATGGGGGAAACTGAGGCCCAGAGAGGCAACCGCTGCAAGGGATTCCAGAATCCAGAGCTGGATTTTAGACTGGGGTCCTTTCCATGCATGCTAGTGGTGTGTGTGTGTGTGTGTGTGTGTGGTGGTGTTGTCATTGGCTTTGGAGGGCAGGAGTCAGTGTTCCCTGAACCCTGCCTCTGGCTGTGTATGGAGAGGGAAGGGTTTAGACCAAGTGTGTATCCCGGTGGATTGGAGCACGGGGCCTGGAGGACCGTGTCTGTGTGCATGTGAGTGTGTGGGAGTGGGTGTGCGATCTCCTTCGTGTAGACCTGGTTCTCCGTCGTGATTCTCTCTCTTTTCTGCATTAGCAGCACCTTCCTGGTATCAGGAATCTCTTTACAAGTTCCCTGCTAAATTTTAAGTCCCCCACCCCACCCCATTGTTTTGTTTTCACAGTTTAAAGCTGGAAAAGAATTAAAAGAAAAATACTATCTGATTTTCTTGCAAGTAAATCCACTTATTATATATTTACATTTATTTATAGTCTGTGGTTTTTTTATTAAAAAAAAATCACCACTTGTTTTTCCTTTTTCTTTTGTAAAAAGAAACCTTTTTGCAGTGTCGTTGTTGGACCCGCTGGGCCCCAGGGGGGCTTCAGTGAGTCCAAGGACCCCCAAAGGGTCAATAAGCCCCCTTCCCAGGGGGCTGGGGGGGGGACCTATGAGTCTGGGGGTCCACCATCGCCCCAGGGTCATCAGGTGAGGTGGCCCTGAGGTGAGAGGTGAGGAGGGAGAGCTGCTTTATATCCCCCCTGGGGGTGAGCATCTCCTGCTCCCGAGGGCAGGAGCTTGGGGTGGTGACCCCAAGAAGCTCACCCTGAGGATTCCAGGGTTTTGGGCATCTCGCAAGCCAACGGCAGCCATCCCCTCTCCTTCCCCTCCCTCAAGGCCTAGGAAGTCATCACAGTGGGTTAAGGACCATTAAGGACTGGGAACTTGGGGGCTGGGCAAGCCCCAAGTGCACCCCCCTCCAGGCACCTTTCGGACAGGAGGGACCAAGGACTCTAGGGTCACCTGGAGGCCTACAATTGCCCCATCGATGCCGCGTGGAGCCGGCTCTCAAGCCTCGGAGCTTGCCCAGCGTTCCTGGGGCACCCATCCAGAGGCTCCAGGGACCTGGCAGTGACCGAGGGGCTCACCTGGCCCTGGGGCCCCTGAGTCTCCACCCCCCACTCGCCCAGGGAGGCAGAGCCCGCTTGGGGTTAAAAAGAACAGAAAAGTAACTCGCCCGCATTAAAACAAAAAGGAACATAAACCCCTGATAAATGCAGAGAACATTCCCCCTTCCTTTCTGCTCCTCATTTTTTGCTTTAATGTTATCTTGGTTCCCTTTTATTTTTTCATTTAGATTGGTTTTTATTAAATGTTAAAATAATGGTACATGGGAAATCATGCATTTTCTTTTAGATTTATTGTCTATTTTTAATTTTTTAACCTCGCTCGCTTTTTTTTTTTAAGTTTGTTTTTCTTTCCCTCGGTTAATATTTTTTTGTCACATTTCCTGTCGTTTTGCTTCTTTGTTCCTCTTATATTTTGTTCTTTTTTTTTTAATTTGCTTGTTACGTTTTTCTCTTTTTTTGTTTTTTGTTTTGTTTTTTTGTTTTTTTTTTTTTGCTTTTGGCCCCCTCCCCCCCCCCCCTTGGGGGGGGGGGGCCCACGCAAGGGGGGGTGCTGCGCGGCCCTCCTGCGGCGCCGCCAGGCCCCCCGCGGGCTTCATACGGGGGTGGTCCGGCGGTTGGCTGTGTTGGAGTGGAGAGAGTCTTTGTTCTCCTTCTGGATACAGTTGTGGACTTGGAGGAAGCTGTTATCCCTGTCGGAGTTGTAGGTGGCGGTGGGCGTGGTGGCGGCCTTCAGGGGGTCCCTGCTGAGGGTGTACATGGAGATCTCCGTGGACGGCAGGGTGTTGAAGCCCTTGATGCCCACGGGGGAGGCGTCCCTGGAGTGTGAGGGCTCGGTGGAGCGGGAGCTGGAGCGGCTGCGGCGCTGGTAACGGTAGCGATAGCTGGGGATGCGGGTGATGGCCGAGGCCTGGAGGTAGTCCGTGGCGCGGGCCGTGGCCCGCAGCTGTTTGTGCCGGTCGATAAACATGTGCACGGCCAGCACCCCGACCATCTCGGCGATGATGAAGGACAGGGCCCCGAAGTAGAAGGACCAGCCGTACGAGTAACTATTCTTTTTGGAGTCACTCTTGGAGGGGTCTCCAGCATTGGCAGATATGTACACTATGATGCCAATGATGTTACTCAGACCTGCGGGGCACAGGGCGGGTGCGGGGTGGGGGTGGGGGGGATCAGAGAGAGGGGTGGTTAGTTCTCAGCGCGGTGTCAGGCCCTGGGCAGGGCTAACGGACAGGGGCAGCCGCGTGGGCCTTCGTGGCTGGTTCCGGAGAGGGCTAGTGGCAAGCATGGCCTAAATATTGGATCATGCCATTGCAGGGAGCGACAAAGGGGAGGGCTGATGGAAACAAAGCTAGGGGAGGAGAGGAGAGGAGAGGGAGGCATTCTACCACCATGCGTGGACTACTAATAAGAGGTACTGTTTATTGAGCGTTTGCTACCCGCCTTCGCTGTGCGGTGCTGTTCTGGGGGTTTGCAAAGGAGGAAATGGATTGCAGAGAGGTTAAGTAACTTGCTCAAGGCTGCACTGAGGTTTGAAGCTGGTATAGCAGGGGGTTGGCACTGGATCCTGCAGCCAGACTGCCTGGATTCAAAGCCTTTGGCAAGGTGACCTGAGTCAGAGTTTGCAGACCTGTAAAGTGTGTGTGTGTGTGTGTGTGTGTGTGTGTGTGGTCGGGCAGGGGGTGACAGGACTCCCTCTCGCAGGGCCATGGAGAGGATTGAATGAATTAGCACATGTGGAGCTGTTGGGGGCCGGGGTGTGGTAAGTATGGCCATAGGCTTTTTCTGGCATCTGAAGCAATGTGACTTGTCCTGTAACAGGTTTTAAGTGCCTGTATGTGGTTTTAGGTGCCTGCCTGCTTGCTCCCCCCAGGGTGGGACAGTGAGGGGACAGGGCAGTGAGGATAGGCCCCGTATTCTGTGAGAGACCTGGGATTCGGACCCTTTTCTAAAAGGTGGGAGGGAGATGGGCCCTTGGGCTGAGAGACAGGGTTGGGGGATGTTCCTGGAGGACTCAGCCGGGGACTTGGATGTTACTATGGGGCAGGAGCCCCAGCACAACCTGCCCTCCCTATGACATGACCTGTTGCAAGTCCTGGAGATTTCCTCTTCTCCCTCCCTCCTGTCTTTGTCAGGTCCTCCCAGCCACTGAGCACCCAAATCTCGGCCTTCTCCCCACAGGCAGGCCCGGGTTCTGGCCTGCCCAGCTCAGAGGCCATTACCTGCAGACACGAAGAAGATGCCGGCACTCAGGATGATGTTGTGTCGAGTCTTGTAGAACTCGCTGGCTGCGATGCAGAGTCCACCCATGAAGAGCAGAATCACACTCAGGATCGGGAAAATGCTCGAGGCCCTCACGGCCCCTGAGGAACACGGTGGGGGGGGGGTCAGTGAGAGAGAGAATGGCACAGCTGTGAGCCAGAGGGACGCATGGGGGAGAGAGTGGCCCACGGGAGTGGGTGTTTCGTGGACATGGGGCCACAGTCAAGTTTGCTTAGCGGGGGAGGGAGGGGGAACAAGCCAGTGTCCACCTTGTAGCCCTCCAGGGTCTCCTGTCTGCCTACAGGACCAAACGCCAGTGCCTCATGAGGTCCACAGGGCCCCATGTGACTTGGTCTCAGCCCATCTCCAGCCTCATGCCTCCTGGTCCCCGCTCCTGGTCCCCATGTCCCCTCTGGTCTAGCCACAGCAAACTTCCCATGTCATGTCATTGCATGCTTCTGACTTTTGACATACTGACCTTTCTTACTAGAATGCTTTTCCTGCTCTTTCTGACTCAGCGAACTTCTATCCATCCATCAAAACTCAACTCAAACTCGCCTCCTCTGTCAAGCCTTCCCTGACTTGCTTAAGCAAAGCGATCCGTCCCTTCCTGTGTGCTGGGGCACCTGGGGCAGCGTGTTATTGTGGTGAAGGAGCCACATGGCCTGGATCTGAATCTGGCTTTAGCATGTATTAGCTGCATAGGGTGGGGCGAATTGTCTCTCTGTACCTCAATTTCCTCATCTGTAAAATGGGGATGGTCATAGTGCCTGCCTCCTCAGACTGCCATGAGGATGAAATGAGCTGATTCTGATAATGCACTTGGATAAGTCTCTGAGGACATGTAGTAAAGGCTGGATAAAGGATAGTTAGTATAGGAAAAACTTGTTTCTATATATGCTTCCACAAGCCGTGTGGTCCCATGAAGGCGAGAACTGTGGCTATTTGTTTTGTTTTTGTTTTTGTTTTTGTTTTTTTTGTAGTTCTCTCTTTTTAATCTCTCTGTCCCCACCACCTCGGTGGGTGCTGGAGACACCGCAGGTCCCCAGTGCAGGCTCACTGAGTGAATAAACGTGGTGAGGCAGTCCAGACAGAGGAAGAAGCAGATATGTTGCCAAGAAAAGAACAAGTGAAAAACAAAAACCCAAAAAAATGCCTTCAGGATAAAGTGAGAAGGAAGGACCCACAAACAGGCACAAGAAAAGAACACCCTCAGGAACATTTTACTTCTGCATGTGGGAGGGCGGGAGGGCAGAGGGAGGCAGCTGGTTGGTGGTGGTGCGGGTGGGGGGCAGGCCAGACCAGCAGGGGGCGCATGTGGGGGGGGCAGTGTCCGGATGGGGACCCAGAGGTGCCGGGTCCTCCACAAAGTGTCTCTGGAGAGTATAATAGTCTTTCTCTCCAGATTCAAATAAGGCGGTGGTGACCTCAGGGCTTGAGTCCCTGTCCTGGGAGCTGTGGGCCAGGCAGGAGGCAGAGCGTCTGGAGGCTCCTGGGAGGGAAAGGAGGATTTCTTTACATGTCTGGGTTGTTTAACTGGCTTCTGAGGAAGTTTAGGGCCCCTTGGCTCAGCCAGGGGTGAGCCGGAGGGGTTGGTTGGCTGGGGATGTGCATTTTGGAGAGGAAGTCGCCAGGAGTAGAGTTTCCCCTCGCTCCCCATCCCTTCTGGTGGTAGTGTGGCCGCAAAAATCTGTGGAGAAGGGAGTTTTTCTGTATAGAACTTGAGGAATTTTTCCAAGAGGATTTTAGGCAGTTGGCTGTGATGTGTGATATAAAACTCCTCCTCTCTCTTCCCCCTGGATCTTCAGGAAGTCTACACAGCTTACTGAGGCTGTTGGGTGAATGGATTATTTTAGGGGGACTTGAAGAAGGGTGAACCTGAACTAGGAGCCAGAGGATGAGGCAAGCAGGGGGAGCAGCTGGGTTACTGGGCAATCGGGCTCTCCTCTGCCATAAGCAGGGACGGACCGCCTCCCCCCAGATCTGAGTGGACATTCCCCCCATGCAAGCCATTTTAAGATAACTATTGTGTCCCCAGCCCGATCCCCCAGCCCCCACACCCCTACACATGCATACATGATGCCTGGACATGCACACTCAGTGCTGCCTGAATCCTCTTCTTTGTAAGCACCTGGGGATAGGAAAGCTTATTGAAGACTCAGGAGAGAAGAGAGAATCTTTGATAAGCACCTACTCTGTGTCGAGTCATGAATGAGTACCTAACATACATTCTCTAATGTAATCCTTATAACAGCCCAGGGGGCTGTGTTTTTTAGCTCCAGTTTATAGACAAGAAAACTGAAGTTCAGAGAGGCAAAGTAACTTGCCCAAGACAGGCCGGCTCATGAGTCAGGATTCAAGTTCAGATCAGCCCCACTTTTGGACCACCCTGTACTCTCCCTATGGGGCTTCCAAGGAGCCTGGAAGGGTGCTGCAGAGTACAGAGTTCTGGGTTTGGGGTCCCAGCTGTGCCACTCACGTGCTGTGTGGCTGAGACAGGTATCTCGCCCCCTCTGGTTTCCCCATGTGTAAAAGTGGGGGTGGACCGTTAGATGATTTCTCATGCTTCTGCCCTCTCCATGTGGGGATGTGATGTCTGACCAGCTGGGAATGGAGGGTGACAGCAAAAAGGGGGAAAGACAGGTTGGTGTGACTTCCGAGAGGGGCAGCCGCTGTGGCTCAGAGGAGCAGAGCCAGGGAGGAAGCTCTGCAGTCTTTTCCCTCCAAGAAAGCGGTGCTTCCTGCCCACCGTATGCCCACATTTGGCAAACCCAGCCTGCACCCTCAGAGCAAATGCCTCCCAGGCAGCCGGGGCTTGATGGCGTCGGCTCAGCCTGCCGGCAGCGCCCGGATATCCCAACTTAGCCTTCCAGACAGCAGAGAGAGGGAGCACCAGCTGTGGAGGGAGCTGGGATGCTGTGTGTGCAGTCGTGTGTGTGTGTGTGTGTGTGTGTGTGTGCGTGCGCGCACGGACACGTGTGCAAAGACAAGATGGAAGGAGGCTGGAGAGAAAGGTCTGCTGTTGCAGCCCCAGAGAGTAATGGGACCACTTTAGACGGTCCCAAGCAGCTTATGATGTGCTCTAGAGCGGGGTAACCAGGGGCGGTACAAACAGTAGCCTCTCCGGCCCAGCAGAGCCAACCCGAACACTAGCCTCTCTCAGAAGAGGTTTGCCCAGGACGGAGGTGACAGGGGACAGCCAGTAAACAGCACCATGCCTAGGGAGGCTGAAGCAGGGGCTCCTACACTGGAGAAGTTTCTCGAAGGAGGTCGTTCTGGCTGGGTGGTGTCATAGACAGAGTGGGGATTTGGGGGTGCCCCTGAGTTCTTACCCTGGCTTTGTCACTCCTTCACAGCGTGGCCGAGGGCAAGGGTCTTTACCTCTCTGGGTCTGTTTCTGCATCCTGCAGAATGGGAAAAGGAACCCTACCATCCAGCTTACGGGAATGTAAGGCCCTGTTGCTCGGCGGGGGGTGGGTGGGTGGGGCAGTCAGAGGGCCAGCAGCCCAGGAAGCATCATGGGAAGTTTGTTAGAACTGCAGGGTCTCAGGCCTCACTCTGCAGCTGTCAGAATCTACATTTTAAGAAAAGTGTGTAACCTAAGTCGTATGCACACGAAAGTTTGAGAAGCGCTGTTGTCAAGATTAAACTGGATCCTATCTGTGCTGGTTCTACCCTGGAAAGGGTATAGTAAAAGGTACGATATTTATTACTTCTATTGTTTCCCCCCCTCCTTCATCCAGATACTACTTTTCCATGAATTGTCTTGATTCCCACCGAAGCTAGTGTGGTTTCCGTGCTCAAATCTGTCATGAGGAGCAGAAGGTATCTGATTTATTCAATGAATAAATATTTATTGATCTCCTACGAGTAAGCATATGGAACCACGCAGTACGTACCAACATTTATGGAGCTCTTACTATGTGCCAGGCCCCATCCTGGCACGTGGATAAACCCACTGAAACCTCAGACCAACCCCACGAAGCTGTGGCCTTGGCTTCATGGAGATTACAGATACCTAAAGCTGGTATTGGCAAACTTTTTCTGTCAAAAGACAGTAGCTATTTCTGGCTTTGCGAGCCATATGTTCTCTATTGCAACTACCCAGCTTAGCTGTTGTAGCATGAAAACAGCCTTAGGCAATATGTAAACAAATGAGTGTGGTCCTTTTCCAATAAAACTTTATTTGCAAAAACAGTTGGTGGGCCAGATTTGGCCTACGAGCTGCAGTTTGGCCCTTCCTGGCTGAGCATGTAATACGCTGTACCGGGGAAAGGCCACAGGGTCCAGGGTGGGGAGATGCTTTGCTTTTGATTAGCTGTGAGTTCAGTGAGTAAATACGGACTGAGTGCCCGCCACAGTGACAGGTTCCAGGCTGGGCATGGGAGAGCTAGGGGTTCAAAAACAGGCCTGGTCCATGTTTTTATGGGGCTTAGGTTCTCATGAAGGAGATGTACGTCACCAGATAATAATACAGACAAACATATAATTATCAACGAGGATAAAGTGCTATGAGTTGGAAGATATCCATATGGCACTATGAAGCCAAGTGACGGGCTAATGTCACATGTAGATGGCTAATGTTCATTGAGTGTTTAGTGTACGCTGGGACTGTTCTAAGCACTGTACGTATATTAACTCATCAGTTCTCCCTACAACTCTGCGAAGTAAGTATTGGAATTACCCCCTCAGACAGCAGCTAAAACTGAGGCACAGCTAAAAATGGTTGAGCCCATTTCTCTGAGTCCACCCAGCAAGGAAGTGGAGAAGCTGGATTGTGAACCCAGGCGGTCTGCCTCTAGAGTCTGGGTGTCTGACCACTGCACTCCCTGGCTCTCAGGCCTGTGCCTCCTGCCCCTCTGAGCTCATGTGGGGATCAAGGAGGGCTTCCCGGAGGGAATGATGTTGGAGCTAGCATCTGATGGATAAGGAGAAGCCAACAGGGCAGAAAAGAGACAGGGTGTGGAGTGTTCCAGGGAGAGGAAGCAGCGTGAGCTGGGCTGGAGAAAGAATCCTTGCTCAGGGAACTGGAAGACCCGTGCTGTCTGTCTCTGATGGTCCTGGGTGCCCCAGACCTCCCCTCAGGGGCCACTCAGCCAGGCAAGGGCACCGTCCTATCTATTCCCTGTGTCACTTGTGGCCTTCGATCAGAATGGTTGCTGTTACCAGGTGTATGGAGGATGGGCTCCCAATTTCCTGGGCGTGGTGCTCAACTCTTAATGTTTGCTATCCCACTTGGGATTTGGCCCATTCGTACAGGACAGGATTGCCCAGGACAAGATCGCCCAGGAGTGGCTCAGGAGGAACTTCTAAGCTCTTGGGCATCTCTCCCTCGCTCCCTTCCACGCTGTGCTGGATGGGGTGGCCAGGACCACGGACGTCTGTGTGAGCATGCGTGTATGAATGTGAGAGAGTGGGGGGAGAGGGGGAGGGAGCACAGGGGAAGGAGGAGAAGGGAGGAGGTGTTCCTGGAGGAGACCATCCTCAGGGAAGGAGGAAGAGGAATGGCAAGACGGCGGATGAGGGGAGAGAGAGGAGTCAAGAGTGGTGGTTAAGAGTCTGGGCTCCACACGTGGCTTCCTTGGGGCTCCAGCCCCCCGCCCCCACTGGAAGGGTAGCCTCTGTGCCTCCCCTTTCTCGTCTGTGTAATGGGGACACCGACAGGACCTACCTCCCAGGGTGTTGTGAAGGGGAACGCAGATAACGCCTAAAGTAGTTAAGTGTGCTGTATAGAATGACGTAGGAAAAGAATTCTGGAAGCTCCGTGAGCTTCCTTGGGGAGTGCCATCTGCGCAGGCGCCAGAGGCTGTCCCACTCCCTGTTGTTCCCCGGGCTGCCGATCAGCGGCACCAAGTCGGGAGGGAGGCGGCCCTCCTGAGCCTCGGTTGTCCCCCTGCCGTAGGGAGATCGCGAGCACACCCAGCTCACAGCCTGCGATGAGAGTCATGAGTCAAGACATTTTAAGCAATTACAACAGCGCCCGGTCTGTGCCGAGCGCCCGGAAATGTTAGTTCTCATCGTGGCCGAAGGGACTGGTGCAGTTTCTCATGGGCCTGGGGTTCCCTAGGCTGGTGCTTATCCCAGTGTGGGTTGTGAGTCAGGACCAGGTGGTGAAGTCAGCCTGCTGGGTGCAACCAGCACTTAAAGAAATGAACCAGTTCCGAACTGGGAGTGTCACCGTGTGCGGCTTGCAGGGGCTTGGCCCTGTTTGCAGAAACGTTTGCTCTGGTTGCATGGATGTGAGTAAGAAAGGGCGGCAGCTTCGGATGTTTCCAAATCACACTGTGGCCCCTGGGAAATACCGACTCCCATCTCCTGGACACACATACACACACACACACCCCCTGCAGGGACCCACAGACACAAGCAACCATGCACTTACATGTTCAGACAGACGCTCAGATGCATGGACACACAGGCACCAAACGACACAGAACACAGCAGACTCACCCCCTCGTGCATAAAGACAGACACACGGACGAACACTGGCAATCAAAGGAAGTCACACCCGGGTCACCACTGCCTCTGTCTTCACCTGTGCTTAAGCTTTGCTAAGGAGGGATAAGGATGGGGAAACACCAGAGCAGACACATCGGTGGCCCCCCAGAGCTTGCTGGGAAAACAGGTCTGGTCACCATTTGTTCCTGCGTAAGCTAGTGATGGGTGGGTGAGGGCCACACTGGCCACACCTTCGTGGGGCCGAGATGTCAGGAGGCCCAGGATTCTGTGGTTCCGGAGAAGCCGTGGAACTCCTCAAATACCTATGGGGGTGAGGGTGGGGTAAGAGCATTCATTCATTCTATCATTCATTCCATCAGATACTGATTGGGTCCCTGCCTTCTCTCCTCAAGAGGCTCTGGACGATGCCCAAAAATTGGCCTGATGGTGTGAGAGCAAGTGAGTCCCACTTTCTTTGCCAGCCCAGGAGATGAGCTCTGCATTCCTGTCCAGCCATGTCCTTCTGGCATTCTCTCTCCTTCCTCTCAGCTCTAGATCCTCAGTCCAGCTGGTGGAATGAGGATGGTAGGGGTGACCTAGGCCACCTACTTGCCACCTTCCTCAGCCTCCTCTCCTGGGCCCTTCTCATCTTCCTGGCCTCTAAGCCTTGTCATCCTGGGGCTCAGACCCTGCCCCCTTCTCTGCACTGATGCCTTGGTCCATTCATCAAGTCTCGTGGCTTTAGATATCATCTGCCTGCTGACAACTGGCACACTCCTGTCTTGGGCCAGGACCTGTCCTGGGAGTCCCAGACTCCAGGGCATTTCCCCAGGGAGTCCCATAGGCCTCTCTGACTTAAGGTGGCTGACACTGAGCTTCCCATTCTCCCTAACCCCAGCCTTGGACTCAAACCCTGACTCCTTTCTTCCCTGGGAAATCCACATGCAGACTTTCTGGAAATCCTATCTGCAGGTCCTTGGGAATATTTTCCAGCTCTGACCCCTTCCCATCTCCTTCACTGCTTCTACCTTGGTTCAGGACACCTTCTCTTGTCTAGATTATTGCCAGCAGGCTCCTAACTGTTCTGCCTGCTTCTGCCCTTGCCCTATTTCAGTATCTTACGAATGTAGCAACCAGAGGGTCCTGTAGAATGTGAGACCCTCTGATGGCTTTCTGCAATACCCAAGCCCTTTCTATGACCCGCAGGGGCCTCTGGGCCTCTCTGCATTGGCTCTTCCTTGGCTGTCCCTTGCTCGCTCTACTCTTGTCTTTCTGGCCTCAGACCTGTTCCTCAAACATTCCAGGCATGCTCCTGTCTCAGGGCCTTTGTACTTGCTGTTCCCTCTGCCTGGAACATTCTCCTCTTGGCTTTCCACATGGCTCCCTCTCACCTCCTTCAGACCTTTACTCAAACTTCACAAGGAGGATTTTATTGACCCCCATCCCCACCCTGGAATTCCCTATCCCCCTTTCCTGCTGGATTTTTCTCCATATCACTCCTCATAGTTTAACAGACTATATAATTAACTTGTTCATTTCATTTATTGTAGATTGCAGGTGCTGGGAGGTCCAGGTCTTTATTTTGTCTGCAGCCAAAAAGGACCCATGGCCCCCGGGTGGCTCAGATCTTTTCTGGCCTCCTGAGTACCAGGATGCTCAGCCCCACAGAGCCGAGGAGAAGACACTCAGAGGGTTTTTCGAGAGCTATGGCTTCACCAGGTGAGGTCCACCGTCCCACACTTCCACATGGTCAGGCCTCTGTCCATTCCAGAACAGTGCTGGCCCTGTGTCAGGCTCTCAGCAGATCCTGCCCTTTGATTGAGCAAGGTCTGGTAGACTATGTCCCTGACCTTGGTAAGAGCAGGAGCTCCAGCCGTCTTTCTGGGGCCCACCCTGCCTGTCCCACTGCCCCTCTGAGTCTGAGGCAGGCTGGGTGTGAACGGTCAAAGCCAGAGTGTCTCTCTTTGCTGAGCCCCTTTCCACCCCCTTAGGTCACCTGCCCCCACCCTGTCCCTCCTCACAGTTCTCTGCTGTCCTTTGGAAACCCAGTAGGGTCCTGTCCGGGGGCCCACCCCCAATGGCCTGGCCACCCCACTCCTCTCAGCCCTGTCTCCCAAACAGCCCCTCACTTCTCGCCATCCCCACAGCTAACACTCTGGTCCAACGGCCATAGCCTTTCATCAGGATGTCCAGGATATCCGTGACAGGCCCCGACTGGCCTCCCCGCCTCCCCAGCCAGCAGCCAGAACTGACCTTCCAAATCAGTGTCCCCTGCTCATGGTTCCCATCACACTTAGAATGAGATCCGATTTCTTCCCGACGTGACTGGGCTCCTCAGCTACCTCTCTGACCTCATGCTGTGGGATGCCCTCCATTCGTGCCCTGTACTCAGCCAGTCCGGCCTCTCGGCTGACCCCCAAACACCCCTTCTCTGCCCTGCCTTCGTAAGGCCTTTGCCCTTGCCAGCCCCTTCTCAGGGATGTGTTCCCCCAAATCCTCTTAGCTCCTTCCTTTTCTTCATTTAGAGAAGCTGTCCTCCCTCATCTAGGTGACACCCCCCTGCCCTCCGCCTGCCCCCTCACAGCTCTGAAACCATCTGAGGGGCTTATTCCTGCTCCCGCTCCCCGCTTGCTCCCTTCCCTGGAATATCATGTTCACAGAGGGGCCAGCATGGTTTGTTCCACCCTTGGATCCCCGGTACTGAGACAACAGTGTCCTGCACAGAGTGAGAGCTTAGTGAATGTCTCGTTAGTAAATGAGTGAATGCTTCTAGAGGCCAAGTCTCATTCCTTCTGGAATGATCTCTGGTTTGGGTTAGGAGCCAGGCACCCTGCACCACATGCTTTCTTCTAACCCTGCCTGCGTCATGGCATACGTGCTACGTTCCTGGGACTGTTTCTAGACAGTGATCCCCTCTCCTGCCCTCCCACGTGGCAGGTTCACAGTGAGGATGGGTGTAACAGACCCGAAATGGGAGCGGGCTCAAGCCCCGCCCACCGGCGGCAGCCCCGCCCACCTGCCTGCGGGAGACGTGCTCCCACCTCTGGGAGAAGCTCCATCCACCTCCCTGGGCCTTAGCTCCACCCACTTCAGTGGGCCTCGGGATCCTTCTAGAAGAATGATCCCGGCCTTCCAGCTTCTCTAGCCAACCAGGTTAGGGCTTAATAAAAATGAGAGAATCTAATTAGGATTAGAATCTATTAGAGAATGATAGGAACTCACATCTTGCAACTTTCAAAAATTACCTTTGTTGTTTAGCCCAAGATTAGCATATTATAGATCAGGGGTCAGCAAACCATGCCAAATCCAGCCTGCTGCCTGTTTGTGTAAATGAAGTTAAGTTTTGGCCTTGGGTAGTTGGGAGAGAGGCTGTATGACCCACAAAGCCTAATATATTTACTGTCTGGCCCTTTATACAAAAAGTTTGCCAACTCTTATTACAAATGATCAAAAAGATACTGCTGGATTAAGTAGGCTTAAATCAGAGCCTTGGAATCCTGCTCTGTTAACACCACCAGTTCGAGTCTTTTGTCCAGGGACACCAAAATAAACCAAACACTCTAAGCATTTCTCTCTTTAATAATGAGGAGATGGAAGTATAGAGTAGGTAGAAATAGCCACTGAAGAATCCTATATCTGTCCTTTAGTTAACAGACAACATTTATGGAGCACCTACTCTATTCCAGAAGCTGTACGAGGCACAGCCATGAAGGAGACAAGGTTCCTACGCCCATCCCTTGGCGGCTAGCTGATTAAGTATTACATCCTCACTGTGCTCAACCAGTGGGGCTCCCGGTGTGAGGCTGAGCTTTGGTCCCCCACTTCCACCTCCACCAGCAGGCTGCATCTGTGCCATGCCCGTCTCCCAGGGCCAGCTGCCTGCGGCCACAGACGACACGCCGTTCTTTCCCCTCAATTTTCTCAGCCTGCCCTTATGCCACCCCCACCCCCCGCTCCTTCAAGAGCCCCAACATGGTAAGTGGGGGAGGACGATCAAACCGTCTTTTAGGAATTCCATTTAAGAGCAGTGTCTTTCGGGAATTCATAAAAGGAAATGATGAACATTGTAAGATACTTTTCTCCCTTTAAAAAGAAATCTGTAAATTACATCGTGTTCCCTTTCCCCTCCTCGCTGCCTGGCTGACTTCATGTTCCGTGCGCTTTTCAATGAAACCAGGTTGATTCCAGGCTGACCCGGGAGTTGGCTTTGATGTGAGGAGTAGTTATTGAAAGAGACAGGGTGATCCATGTGATGAAATGCCTCCTACACTTTCCATAAAAGTGAACGGAGGGTGATGCTAGCCATTCTGCTGTGGGGGATGGGAAGGGAGGCATTAGCGGCCTCTGAGCAGCTGGGAAGGGCACTGGGGGCAGCAGGTGGGCATGCTCCTGGGAAGAGAGCAAACCTCTTCTGGAAGAGCCTCCTGAGAGCCCGGAGCAGAGCTTTCAACCACTTCTGCTCAGGTGGCTTTGCTGTCCCAGGCATCGAGGACCCTCAGCCCCTCTCCTGGAAATCCCTTTCTCAGGGAGCATTTTACCTTGTTAGTTTTTGCTGATTCTTGAGAAATTTTCTTTGGAATCAAAATGCTTTCTCTGATAATATGCCTCAGGTGGATTTAAGGTCACAACTATTACTTCAGGATTTAACCTTGACTTGATCGTGGGGGAAGAAAAATAAATCTCACGTATTGTCTCAGGAGAAGTTCCAGTCTGACACTGCCTGATGAGTTTCTTCATTCAGTTATTCAAGAACTATTTACTGAGCACTTACTATGCGCAGGGCACTGGGCTGGGAATAAGAACAAGTGGACAGGATAAGGGAGGGTCCCAAGACCGCCAGGGAGATGTTTACACAAATAGACAAGGACCCCACAGCATGATAAAGGTGCTGTGCCCTGGGTACCCATGCAGGGGCACGGAGGACTTCCTGTAGGAGGTGATGTTTCAGCCTGCGACCTGGAGGATGGGTAGTGGTTTATCAGACAAAGGGGAGGGAAGAGGGTTGTAGGCAGAGGGAACAGCATGCATGAAGTTTTGGCCTCCGGACAGGAGGGAAGGAGGGAGGCTCAGCTTTTTCCTGCCCTCTGCTGAGACAGGGATCTCTAGATAGTCCTGGCCTTTGGTGCTCCGGAGGTTGGATGGACAGGACCCACCCCCAGAAGGGAGAAAAAATTGCATGCACTCACGGAGGAAGTATTCTGCTGTGTCAGCTTCGTAATCTGCATCCTCTGGGAAGTGATCGATTTGCTTGCAGAGACCTTTGAAGTTCCCTGGAAAACAAGAGGAGAAAGGACACTTGAAACATCAGAGTTTCCAGGGGCTCAGCACCCACCGGCCTCTTGCTGATTTCTTGTTCTTCTGAAGCTGGCTCAGCGCTCTCCCTGGCCCCTGAAGGAAGGTATCGCTTTGTCTGTTTGGACATCTGCCTGGTGAATCAAAACACACACACCTGCGGTGCCGCGGAGAGGATCTAAGGCCTAAGACTTCAAAACCCAGCCTTCCATCCCTGCACTGAGGCTTCAGAAGATTAGCTGAAGCTTGGCGGGCAGCAGAGGTTTGGCTCGGGGCTGGGGACTGCCGCCCGAGGAGGAGGCTGATGAACGGGTCAGTCCATCCGCCTCTGTGCCCCGGCTCGGCTGGGAGTCATCTCGCATTTTGCCTGGCAGAGAGCAGATCGCTCTGCAAAGAAGGCAGACCCCACGTGGATGCTGACAAACGTTCCCACGGCCCTTAAATGAGCTTGCAAAAGCGCCTTCCCCTCTGCGTGCCTGGAATGCACTGCGCCCAGCCCCCAGCTGTGCTGAAATGCTCCCGGGCTGGGGGCAGGGAAGAGGTTGAGCCCCCCCTGGGGCTTGGGCCCTCTGCCAGGCTCATGAATTTGGCTCTACCACAGGCCTGTGAGGGGGGTATTATCTCCTCCATTATACCGAGGAAGAAACTGGGGCTCAGGGAGGCTACTTGATCCGAGTAAGTACTCATGGCCAGGAAATGATGGAAGCAGGGCTCAAATGGAGGCCCGTTGACTCTAAATCTTTCCTGGGGCGATGGCTGAGAAGGTGAACAGCGGCTCAGGTGAAAACCCAACGTCACAGCCGTCGCCCCCCCCCCGCCCCCCACCGCCGCCCAGGCCACTGCCCCCCACCGTGGCCCCGGCCAGCGACCTCTAAGTGAATGAGCCAACTAGTGAATGTGATCTCCTTAAGGACCGATGCGTGGAATAGAGCTTGTGAGCGGCTCGGCTTCGTGACAGCAGAAACTTCCGTGTGTTTCACACACCGTTTACCCCCGGCACCAGCCCAGCTATAGCCCATGTCGGTGAACTTTCTCTGAATGCGCAAATAACCCACCCCGAGCTGGGAGACGTGGCAGCTCCCGTGGCTGGGCTGCCCGTGGCTGGCACGTCGGGAAAAGTGCTTGGGGGCATCCTTGTGAGGGAGAATTAGACGCTGACTATATTCAGCCACTGACATTTGGGATTTTTCTGTGACAGGAGCTAATAACCTAATTAATACAGTCCTCAGTATGTGTTAGCAATTTATTTTCCTATAGAGTGTTGAGCCTCCAGTAGGTTTTCTTGTGTCCTATAGATATTATTTAGGAATTTTAAGGCATTCTTACATGTCGTATACACCTGGTTATATAGGATACAGGTGTACGTACATAAAGATAGGCGTTTTAGACATTTCTAGCTCTTATATGTTACAGAGAAGGTGGTTGACCCCCCATTCGCTGTCTCTGCACCAAATTCACCCCCTTTCCTGACTTCTGCAAGAAAAACCATTCTCCAGAGCTTATGGGGACTTCTGGTAACATCACTGAAGCTTGGTGGGGTCTCGGGAGCACAACGGTTCACTGGAAATGCTCCCCTGGGGCTTGCTTCCTGTCTAATAAGTGTTCTGGGCGCTTCCTCTTCTTGCTCACCCACCCCACCTCTCCGCCCTGCCCTGGAGAATTCACAGGGGTCCCTCCAGGACTTCTCCCCTCGTCCCACTACACGCCCTTCTCTCCTGAGAAGTCTTCGTTTCCGCTGCTAAGAGGCTAAAATATCTTCCCTGTTGTTCAAATGACAAATCAGTGTATTTGCGAAGCACTTTCATTTTCTCTCAATTCAGTCTGACAAATACTTTGTCGGTGCCAACCCGGTGCCGGGCATCTTTATAAGGGCTCCGTGCGGGCGGTGAGGTGTAGAGCACGGTGCCGACGTGCCCCGAGGCTCCTCACAAATCCGGGACAGTGCGCAACCCCAGACCAAGGGCTCGTGAGTGGTGCCTCCACGTGTCTCTTCTAAGGGCCCCGCGCTCCGTGCTGGCGGCCCGCACGCATACCTTGCAGCCTGACCTCTCCTCTGCACGAGCCGCGCCCAGTCCTTCTCAGACCCTGGGCTCCCAGTGCGGTGCCTGGCGCAGAGCAAGGGCTCAAGAGATGCTATGGGGAGGCTGTGTGAAGTCACCAGCGGCCCAGTCTCTCCTGTGAGGGCCAGACGTGGTATCCCCTGTCTATCTGGTATGTCCTGGTAGATGTGTTAAAGGCGCCGTACGTTCAGCAGGTCCAAACCTGAACTCGGGATCTTTCTCCCTCCGGCCTGTGGCCTTCTGGAGGCACCGACCAGCTCAGGGAATGTCTGTCCGTCGCTGCCTGTGCAAGCCTGAGCCCACCTGTCACTGCCGACCTCTCCTCCTCCTCTCTGTAGGCTCCATCCCTCACGACATCCGTCCTGTCTGCACTAGCTCTTGGGAGCTCTCAAAATGGTCAGTTTCTCGCCATTGGCAGCAACACCCACGGCCAGGCCACCGTCCTGGCTTCCCTGCATGACTGCCGTGGCCTCCCCACTGGTCATTTTGCACCCACCTTTATCCCTCCCTACAGAGTAATCATAGAGATCCTTTGAAAATGCCAATCTGGTCAAGCCGCCTCTAGCTGGAAACACTCAACAGCTTCCCAGGGCTCTAGGGAAAGCTCAGCATCTTTAAGAGGCCTGACCCTGACCTCTGCCTGGTCTTATTTCCCGTCTACCTCCCTATGTCCACGCACAGGCCATCTCAGCCGTCCTTCATGCATGCTCCCTCCTACCACAGGACCTTTGCACGTGCTGGTCTGGCTGCCCAAGCCCCCACCACATCCTTCATTGTCTCCTTCCCTCAGCCTCCCCCTGCCCCCCTGCACTGTGCTAGTGGGGTACCTGCTGCTTTGATGTCCATTCTGTGTTGGTGGGGAGATGTTAAGGCGAGTGATGGTGGTGCGACTGTTCTAGTAGAGAGGGAAGACGTGATGACCTGAGAGAGGAGGGAGCAGTGCAGGAGCAACGTGAGGGGGGATGAGGTCCAGGACACAAGTGCAAGCGTGGCTTCATATGGTGGTGTGTCTGCTGCAGCAGGAGGGACGGTGTCCCTTGTGGGTGCAGGTGCAGGGGATGAGTAGACATGGTGGGAGCCCTGATACTTCTCTTCTGGTTGTTTCCATTTTTTTGATGAGATGGGAAGCAGGATCATGACCCGGAGCACGAAGAAGGGGAAGCAGGGTTGGAGATTTGAGAATAGAGGGAGTGAGATTTTTCTCCATGAGATGGGGAGAGAGAATGGACCAGGCCGGAGACATGAAGCATGTGTGTCTGGGCCTTGAAGGTCCCTTTGAGATTCCGTGGTTTTCTCCGGCTACATTTAGGGTGTGGCTGAGTCTGGCTGGAGGGTTGCCTTTAACCAGGGTGGGGGTCTGTGTGATGAGCACGAGAGCAGGGGTAGGGGAGGCAGTGATTATGAAGATGGGTCAGACTCTAAGCTGGGGAAGGGGGCAGTGGAGAGGTGGTGGGGTCAATGCATTGGAAGCCTAGAGTGGGGAGTCAAGGAATGTCGGAGCAGGGGGCTCATGGGAGTGAGCTGGAAGGCTGGGGCATGGGAGTCAGAAAGCGGGTGCTAAGGATTGAGATTGTTGACGGGTGTGGTGATTGGTCATGTCAGGGTCAAGGATAAGACCATGAACTGGGTTGGCTCAGGTCGGATGGAGGTAGGGATGACATTCAAAGTATCTAGCAACCGGAAAGTTCATCCCAATTAACACAGAAGACAAAAACTAAACGTTCACTTTTACTTTCTACATGCAATCAAGTATGTATTAGGAAACCACTTACCAAGTTAAAGTTGATATGCAAAGGATTCGTCACATTATTCTGACAAACCCCAAATCATTGGTTGGTTTTTAGAAACTATTTGTGTGAGGCCCTTTCAAGCTGAATGATGGCACTGTCTGGACCATGGTTTGACACAGGGAACCATACCAGAAGCTTGCAACACTTCTCTGTTAGAGTAAGACTTGTTTCATCTCAGTGAGTACAGAATTCTCTCCTACACTGTCCCGTGCCATACCCTTCTCCCAGAAGGTAGCCCTTCATCCTGGGCAACCCTGGAGGTGGGGAGGGATGCTCCTGGGGATGGTGGAGTGGGGGGTGGGGAGGAGAAAAGTGGGTACCTCAGAGGTAGTTCTGTCCTGGGTGGTGGTGTGCGCCCAGCCTGGCCCAGCCACTCTAGCTGTGTAAGGTTCTGTGCTTCTGGGGCCCTGGCCCACCGCCGCGGAGGCAGATGTGCCTGGGCTGGGCCCACAGCTCGGAGAGCTGCAGGGCCTGGGGCACAGAGCAGATGGGGCCTCAGTCCTGGCCCCTCCCTGCCCTGTCTGCCACAGCCAGGAGCCACCCCTGCCCAGCCCTCTTCCTGCACTTTGTGCGGCTGATTGGTACGCGGGATTTCAGCAGTTAACGGCCGGCGAGGCAGGACTGATATGTGCTGGCTGAGCAAGGTGGGCAAGGCCAGGTACCGAAGGTGCTGTCTGCCCGATTGTGAAATCCAAGAGGGCTGCACGGTGGCCTTGGAGAATGAGGCAGGCCAATGCTTCTTCACTCCTCCAAGAATAAGGGGGATGCCCACGTTGAGAATGGGCAGGAAACAGGGAAGAGAAGGCTGGGTGAGTTTCAGAGAGGCAGGGCTTTAGGGAAGAGGCAGTGAGGAGCAGGGAGGGTCCTACTTCCTCAGGGGTGTGGGCGATAAAACACCCCCTGTGAAGGATCGCAAGGGGGTAGTGTCCTCAAGGGACAGCCAGGTTTCTATCAGAGCGAGCAGAAAAGAGGTTAGGAACATGGGGAGTTTGCTGACATCTGGACAAAATGCTGGGGAGCCCAGGCAAGGATTTGGAAGGCTGGGGGAGTTGGCGATTGGGTCAGATTGGGAGGTGAGCCGAGCCCTGAAGCACACATGACTGGTAGTGAGGTAAGCCAGGGTCATGATGGGATCGGTCCCATAGTCCCTGAGGCTGATGGTGGCAGTGAGGTGGTGAGGGTGGGCTGGAGGCATAAGGGGTCTCCAGGAGCCCTTGGAGCTCTGTGGCCATGGACTCAGTCCGAATAAAGTGGTGCCAAGGTTCATGAAGGGGAGGTGGTACAGCAGCATTCAATCACTTTTGCCGGAGTTTAAATTTGGCAGAACATCTGTGGGACATCCCAACAGTCAGTGAAGAGTGTGTAATCTTGCTTTCCTGATGCCAGCCTAGAGTTCTGCTGTATTTCTTTCTGGTTGGTGGTCATCAAGCCCAGGGGCTGATATGGCTTCAGGCACAGATGGATCTAGGTGCTCAAAAATCTGGTATCTCTCTCCATCTCTGGTTTTCCTCTCAGTTGGCTTCATCCTTAGGCAGGCTTTCTCCCCCCACGTAGGGACTAAGGGCTGCCCAAGTGCCTGGCACTGGGGTGGGTGGAGGGAAATCTAACCTGATCCCTGTCCTTCGGGGGCTCACAGTCTGGGGTGGAGGGGGGAAAGATAGACAGCACAGAATTTACTAGAATGTAATGATACTATCTTAGAGAATGCACAGGGCCTTATGGGAGCAGAGTTGTTCAGCTAACATTTGTGTGGCACTGACTATATGCCATGCTCTCTGCAACCTGCTGAGGATACAGGAAAAGATATACCTTCTGTCCCCAAGGAACTTGCAGTTTGTGGTGGGAGGTGGATGGCAGGTGCTGTGGTGTAGCGGGATATGTGCTGTGCCAAAGCAGAGCGTGTCGGGGAGCACACAGGAGGGGTGCATGTCCAGGTGTGTGCATGCGTGTCTCGGGGCATGATGAGGAAGTAGTTGGGGGTGAGAAGAGATTTCTAGGAAAGCGATCAGCAAAAGCGAAGGCAGGAAGTGCTGGGCACACAAGAGGGGACAAACTATCTCAGGGGCTCAGGGAAGGTCCCCCAGAGCAGAGTTGGGGTACAAGGAAGCCAGAAGGCCGAGGTATGCTGGAGCAGGCTTGCACCAACTCCCGGGATCTGCTTGTGAGCGTCTCTTCCTAACTCACATAAGCAGCTGGACACCAGCCATGGTGGGAGGATGCACCGTGAGAATTGGCACATACTCTAAATCGAGGTCCCCTTTCCCTGCTCAGACAGCCAGTTGTTAAATATTTGCCAGCATACCAGGGCATGAAGGGCAACCCGCGTGAGGGGCTGGCTGGTGCAGATACGTGATTCCGAGTGGGACCGGAGATTTACAAGATGGGTCCCACGTAGAGGCTCCCTGGGCAAGGCTGAGGGTGGGAGATGGCTGGAGAGGGGCCAGGGGTCAGGTCCCCAGGGGCTTGTGGCCCAGGTTGAATGGAAGAGAGGGCTTCTCACCGCCCACTCCCCTGAAAGGCGTTGGCTTTGAGCTATTAGAGGATGAGGATGTAGGGGGGACTCTCCCACCATGAACTATAAAGGATTATTCGGCCAAGGGGCCCAACAATCATGAAATCTCTACCGGACCCCCGCCCCAAAGGGCAGCAGTGCCCCGCCCGACCCCAAAGCCAGACGACTGCAGGGCAAGCCGAGACAGAAAGGCCAAGGGCTGTGCCTTGGGCTGCCGCAGGTCTGCCTCCAGGAATCTGCCCTCAGACTGGAAATTTCAGCTTGCAGGTATTAAGTAGTTTAAAGGAGGTTTCATCAGCTTTGTAAAAAGCACATTAATATCTCACAACACCAACTGCTGTCTCATTTCTTTGAGAAACAATAAGCTCTTCATAAACCTGGTCATTAGGGGCTGAACAGACGCTGTTTTATTTCCCACATATTCATGAGCTGAAGGAGCCGTGGGAAGCCGGGCGGGTGCACGGAGGGAGGGGGCGGGGCAGCCGCAGGAGGCTGGCTAAGTAATTTTTTAAGTGAAGCAAATGAAGGGTTTGGTGGGAGCTGCTTTCTCTGTATTTTAAACCTTTTCTGCTCCTGGCTTTTTGCTTTGCTGGCAGGGCCCTCCCTGCCGGCGGGGATTCAGGAGACCTCAGGGCTGGTGGGCAGTGCGGGGCTCTTCCCTGGCTGGAACCCCAGGCCCCCAGCACAGCGCCGGCGACAGCTGGTGCTGGAGGGTTTGAAGCAGCCTGTGGGGTGGACCGTGAGTTCATTCGTGCGTCCATGCATTTATTGGATTGTTTGGAAAGCCTACTATGTGCTAGATCCCATGCAGGCACCAGGTGGGGTGAGAATGGGGTAAGGTGTCTGGCTGCCCGCCTTCCTTCCTCGACTCTGCCCTTTCTGTTTGGTCTTAGTGCTCACCTCCCAGAGGTGCTGAGCACAGCAGTGAGTACTTGCTCCTATAACCTCCAGGTGTTTCCTGTCCTGATGCTTGTCCCCACAGCTACTCTGTAAGTTCTTTCCATGTGATGCGGGAGAAGAGACTGGACTCCAGACTCAGAAGGATCTCCCTTTTAAGCCCGGTTCTGCTACTATTAGCTGTGTGGACTGGAGCTAATTATGTGACCTCTCTGTGCCTCTGTTTCCTTAGCTGTACAATAGAGCTATTCATCCCTGCCACGTGGGGGTGATTCTAAGGACTCAATGAAATAGCAGAAGTGAAATTTCCTAGTGTGGTTCCTAACCCAGAGCAGGCACTCAATGAATGTAGTTTTTGCTCTTCAAATGATGCGTCTTTCAGGAAGCCTTTCTTGATTGCCCTGGACTGGAAAGACTCGTTCCCATCCAGATGGGCCTCTGCCTGCTTCTCAGATTTTAATGGGTATTGGAATCACCTGGGGTTCATGTTAAGCCAGATTCTAACTCAGTGGTTCTGGGGTGGGGCCTGAGACTCCTTTGCTTACAAGCTTCCAGGTGATGCTGAGGCTGCAGCATCCCCGTGGACCACGCTTGGGGTTTGGTAGTGAGGCTTTCAAGCACTTTGTATCTGCTTTAATCACAGTTGGTGTTCTGGTATCATTGGGAACAAGTAGCTGCAAGTCTTGTAAGCTCCTAAGGGCAAAATGTCTTTCGAGAGCTCCCTGAATATACCCTATTTCCCTTGGTTCTAAGATGCTCACATGCACATTTGTGTTCGTGAAATTGGAATGTGTCTTATAATTGATGGGTTCATTTACTGCAGAGTGTTTCTTTTCTCCTGAAGAATCATTATTACATTGATGGTGTGTCTTAGAATTAATGATAAGGGCTGCATGACAAATGTTTATTGAACAAATGGACAAATAAATGAGTGTGTGTGTGTGTATGTGTGAACACACATGCCTGTGGGCAGGGAGTGTACTACACATTTCCATCCTGCTAAATGGGATGAACACTATCCCAACTATTAGAACCCCTGGGGCACCTGCATCTTTTGCACCTGTCTTATTAAAAGCCTATTTGAGGGCGCCTGGGTGGCTCAGTTGGTTAAGCGACTGCCTTCGGCTCAGGTCATGATCCTGGAGTCCCGGAATGGAGTCCCGCATCAGGCTCCCTGCTCAGCAGGGAGTCTGCTTCTCCCTCTGACCCTCCCCCCTCTCATGTGCTCTCTCTCTCTCTCTCACTCTAATAAATGAATAAATAAAATCTGAAAAAAAAAGCCTATTTGACCACATGAAAATATGTGTATATCCCATGACCCAGCGATTTCTCTTAGAAATTTGCCTTGGAGAAACCCTTGTAGGCACGGGGAGAGGGGTTATGAGAATGTTCCTAACGGCCCTGCTTTAACAGCAAAACGCCGACAACAACCCACATTTCTACTGTCGGAAGAATGATAACACCTCGGAGTATACTGATCAGACGGGGTATTATACAGCAGTGAAAACGAGTGGATCCGGCTATCCATGTCGACACCGGCGAATCCCACCCACCTAACACTTAACTGAAAATCAAGCTGCAGAAATGTATATAAAGTATGATTCTATTTTCACGAAGGCAAAAACTTCTACAAGCGGGCTGTAGATCGTTTAGGAATACACGTTTGGTAAAGCCTGGCCAGGCAAAGACAGACCCAATTCAAGAGGGTGTGGACCCGAGGTGGGGGTGTGGGGGTGGCGGCAGGGAGGGCCCAGGATGCTCTAGCTCCTAACCTGGCGCTGAGTACACAGGGGCTCATTTTATAGTTATTCTCTACACCCGGCAGTGGCACAGCGGCCTGGCACGGCGCTTCCTATGTCTGGCCACGTTTTACCCGCGCAGAGGACTTCCGGGGACCTGCAGGGCTCGCACGCACTGCTACGGGTGCCCACGTGACTGAGTTCTGACCAATGGGATGTAAGCGGAAGCGGTGGGCGGGACCTCCGGGAAAGGGCCTTGGGCGGGTAGGAAGCGCTCTTGATGGGCGCATGGCACCGGGAGACCACCTTGGGGACGGAGAGCTGCACCACGGTAGAATGAGCGCAAGGCCCCTGGGCCACGCCGCCACGGAGCCGCACCAGCCCTGGGCACCTTACCTCCAGAGCTGAGTGACGAGGGAGAAGTAGACCACCCTTTATAATTTTAGTTTAAAAAAGCCCTGGGAGGGCGCCTGGGTGGCTCAGTTGGTTAAGCGACTGCCTTCGGCTCAGGTCATGATCCTGGAGTCCCGGGATCGAGTCCCGCATCGGGCTCCCTGCTCAGCGGGGAGTCTGCTTCTCCCTCTGACCCTCCCCCCTCTCATGTGCTCTCTCTCTCTCATTCTCTCTCTCAAATAAATAAATAAAATCTTTAAAAAAAATAAAAAAAATAAATAAAAAAGCCCTGGGAGCCAAGCCTACTCCTAATGAACATAATCATTCACGTTAAAATAGTCTTTTCTCAGTCTGAAAAATTCTTAAAAAAAAAAAAAGTCTTTTCTATGGATTTGGTACTAGACACAGTTTTAGAAGGCAGCTCGTTGAACCCTCCGTGCTTGCATATAGCAAGTGCTCACTAAATATCTACAGAGTAATTGAACGAATGGATGAATGAAGAGGTGTCTCAGTGTTTCTCAGCACGTCCTTGTTCAGATGAACTTCGCTCCTGACGGGGCCAGCTGTGGCGGTGGGTGAGGGAAGGCGGGGCATTGCGGTAAGTCGGCCTTGGACAAAGGGAGCGGGGAAGGAAGGGCTAGTTGGTGGGTTTGACCTCAGGCAGGAAGAATGTAACAGATCCTGGTGAAGACCAGCAGGCCTTGTCCTTACAGACTGGGTTGGCGGGTGGGGTGCTGGAGGTGGTGGTCAGGGCCCTACACCGTGGACTGATTAGGGGCCTGACTTCACTAAGACAGAGGATGGGGGAGGATCTGGGTCCTGAACTTCAAGCGCCCTCATCCCAACTTTGTCCCCCCCCATCCATCTCTCCTTCCCCCAGGTTGACACTGGAGCAGGCCCCAGAGACAGGAAAACCTCCGAAATACTTCACAATGTGATGGAAAGCCTGCTCCAGAAGACGTTAAGGACCCTCCTCACAGGTAACGAAACAACCTAAAACGTACACCTGTGAAGCAGACCTGGGTGTTGTCATAGGCCATGAAGGAATCTTCCCGAAATACAGTTCAATTAGTTCATTTCCTACTATTAGGGAGGCAGGGAAGGTCAGTGGTTAGCCTCAGAGTCTGAAGACAGGCTGGGTTTGTATCCCAGTTACACCACTGGACCTCTCTGAACCTCAGTCTTATCTGTAAAATGGGGAGGCAGTGGGACCTGCCTGATAGCGTTGTGAGAATTGCCTGAAGTACTGTGTTGAGAGGGCTTAGCGCAGTTGTGGTCCTAGTGGATGCTGGGTAAGTGGTAGGTCTATTGCCTTTGCTGGGCTCCATGCTGGGGGGCACAGATGGATCACAGGACAGGCCCTGCTCTCAGGAAGCTCACAGACTAGTCACAGAGAGTGGTGATTACACTCCCAAGATGTCAAGAGAGCTCCGTGGTGGAGGCATGCCCAGGGAGTATGGGAACCTGATAGGCATAGATCCTATGAAACAGGATTGTTCAAATGATTCTATCAACCCCAGAGCCCCAGGAGCAGGTGGATAACGAATAAATACTGTCATGTGTCAACAGCTCTATGTTCATCTTCAGAGGCCTTGTGGTGTAGTGGAGAGGTGGTCTTGCCACTTAGAGCACTCGAGTTTGAGCTCCCTTTCTGTCATTTGTTAGCCATGTGAGCTTGGGCAAGCTGTACATTTTTTGACTCATTTGGTATGTCGGCTAGTCCTCGAACTTTTACTGAGTGCCTGCTAGGTTTGGTGGTTGAACTGGGCACCATAACAGAGAGGGGATTGATATGGCAGGATTCCCTGTCCCCAAGAACTGAGTCCAGGAGGCACCGGGACAAATAAATAACTTGTATGACTTTGGGATGGTGATGGCTGGCCCCTTGGAGAAGCTGCCATGAACCAGGCACTGGGCTGAGCACTTTACATTTAATCCTCAAAAAACCCTTTTATTTCCAGTTTAAAGGTTATGTGCCAATTTAAAGGCACAGAGGTGAAGGAATGCATCTGAGGCTTCACCGCCAGTGTGAGTGAAGGAGCTAAGATTTGACTCCAGGCAGTGGGTTTCTAGGCGATTCCTGTGTGATATTGCTATAGCAGAGCATGGGACGCTGGAGGGTGGGCAGAAGGGTGCGTGGCTCAGTCAGGGTGGTGGTGGGTTGTCAGGAGGGCTTCCTGGAAGAAGCCCCATCTCAGATGAGCCGTGAGGGTAAGTAGAAATTGGCAGATGAAAGGCAGAGCAGGTAGATGCTAGGGAGAGGAGGAAGGGTTAACCAGAGACAGAGGACGGGATCCTGAGGCCAAGAGCCTTCGTCTGTCTGAAGGACAGATGGTTGTGCTGGATATAATCGTGTGTGTGTGTGTGTGTGTGTGTGTGTGTGTGTGTGTGTGTAACCAGTTGGGAGAGATAGTGGCTGCAGTCAGATTACTCAGGGCCTAATAAGCCATTCAAAGTATGAATTTAGGAGCCATGGGGAGCCACCAAAGGGTTTTAAGCAGGGGGTTCATGTGACCAGACTTGTGCGTTAGGATGTTGGTGCTGGTGGCCAAGTGGGGAACGGGCAGGAGGGGTGAGACTGGAAGCCACCAGCCCCGTCGGAGTCACCAGGGCCTCTTGCCTGGATCACTGTGGCAGGCGTCCAGGGGAAAGATGGAGGCGGCCCAGGCAGGGTGGGGGCAGTGGGGATGGGGAGAAGGGATGAAGTCAGCTGAGATCTGTGTATCTGTCAAATGGGGACATGGCCCAGTCCTGCTTCCCTGATGGTGTAAGTGAATAGATGAAGCGAGAACTAATAAACCCACTTGGTAAATTGCAAATCCCGTGCAGAAGTGCAGCTGAACAGCACAGGCATCCTGTGGGAGACTCTCCTATTCACTCAGCATCCTCTCTGTGCCCATACTGCACGTCTCACCTGATTCAGTGATATCAGCCAGTTGAGTAGGTTCTGTTAATGAGCCTATTCTACAGATGAGGAACTGGAGGCTCGCAAAGCTTGATAAGTATGAGCTACTGGATAAATGTTACCTAGTTTTATAGAAACTCAGGACTGATGCTGTCAGAATGGCTGGGTGTGTAGCCGTGGGCAAGTTGCTTAACCACTTTGGGCCTCAGTCTCCTTTCTGGAAAATGGGATAATAAACATTACCTATTCCAGAGTTTCTTGTGTGGGTTAAATACATTTACTACACAGGTAAAGCTCTTAGAACAGTGCATGTTGTGAGCTGTAAGTACATATGATCTATTATTGTTGTTGTCAGAGGAGTGGGGGGTCTTGTCATGTCTAGAAAAGAGAATGATCAGAACTCAAACCTTAGTTTTGCAAGGTCACCCAGGTGGGAGCTTCTGATTCCTCAGAACTGTCTGCTCCCCATGAGAGAGAATTCTGCCCAGGGGGCATTTGTAGAAAGGGAAAGGTGGGTCTCCCAGAAGTCTAACTGGCAGGGATCAGTCCCCTAGAACTTGATCGCCTTTGGGAAAAGTGCAAAGAGAGTTCTCAAAACTACAAAGCTGAGGACAAGACTTGGTCTTTAATTATTGAGCCATTCATCGATTAAACACATCGGCAGCCTTCTCTGTGCGAGGCAGGCACTCTGCTACGGGTGCAGGGAGGGATGAAAACACTAGAATCAGCTCCGAAGCCTTCAGAATCTGGGGGTGGGGGAGGACAGGGGGTGGACCCCGTGAGCCCCGGCCCCCCAAAGCCAGCCTGTGCTCAGAGCGGGGCAGCCGCGAGATGGTGGGGCCGCCTGCAGCCTGTCGACCGCAATCCCTGGGAGGAAAGCGTTCTGGGGAGGGTGAGGAAAATTACCGAGAGGAGTTGCAGCTGATCCAGACAGCTCAGGCCTCGGGAGATCAGGAGGAAGGCGGGTGTGTCTAAGAGCCCGGGGCAAGCTTGGGGCAGGGGACCACCGAGGGCCCCCCCCACCCCCTCCGGCCAAGGCAGAGGAAGAGCACATCACTGGTTGGCTGCTAAGAGTAGGACTTTGGTTGCTGTGGGGGAGGCGCACGCTGTTTGCGTTTCTGTCACTTAAAACAATGTGGTGTTGTGACACTCCAGAATCTGAAGATAAATGTTTAATAAAAGGATTCAATTTGAGATGATGTCAAAACTTAATTAGATCCACAGCACGCAGAAGGCTTTGCAGGCCCTTCAGGTAGGAGCTCCTTCAGGGCCTGGTGTGTGTGGCACGGGCGAGGGGCTGCGTGGGCCACGTGGGCCCCGTGGGCTGGTGCCTCCCAGCCTCGAGGCCTGCGCTCTGCAGGTCCCGGTGCAGAGGCGCTGCTTTTGGCATCTCTGGGAGAGGTGCTGCAGGGCCCTGGCCCTTCTGGGCCAGGGAATCTGCATTTGCAGGATTGGGGCTGCGGCCTGTGACTCTAGAAAGGGGCAAATGAACTTGACCTACCTCAGGCTCAAGGCCATGGCCCTGGGTCAGGGGAGGACCCCTCAGGGGAGGCCAGACTTGCACGGGGTATCTGTTCTTGGAGCGCACTTGGCCCTGAGTCCAGGGGCATCGAAGGTCAAGGCTGCTGGAAACTGGTAACCAGTCATGTCTTGGGTCCCAGGCAGCGCTCGCGGTCCGCAGGTATGTACTTACACCTCTGCACTGGCAGCCAGGTATCAGCTGGTCAAATGCTGTCCAGCCACCCCCAGATTCCCCTTCTCGCCCTGCTCTGGCTATGCTGGCGCCTCCTGCAGGACCCCCTGGACACCCCCCTCGCCCCCGCCCCAGCAAATCAAGGGCTGGAGTCTGATGCACGGGTGTCTCCAGGACGCTGTCCTCCCATCACAGCCAGTGTCCCTTCTGGCTGGTCAGGCTTCCAGGCCTCTGCAGATGCGAACCACGGGGACTAGCATCACCTCAACTCCAGCCTGCAAAAGTGGCAGCAGTCTGGACAGCAAGACGTTACAGACCTAGGAGTGTGAGCTTTGGAATCAGACCCCCCTGAATTCAAGAGCCTCAGCGCTGCCTGCTAGGAGCTGGGTTAATACTCCAAGCCTCCTCTGTAAATGGAGTTTATCACACGTACGTCAAAGTGTTGTGAAGATCAAAGAACATAAACAATGTGGGTGGTTCCAGGGAATAACGGTTGGCACTTCAGATTCAGTCTCCAGCGATCCAAGTTCAAGCATCAGTGGGATGTTTTTAAAGGGTGTAGAATGTAGAATTGAAAGAGTGAAGTATCTGGAGCGGACTACCTAGGTTCACATCTCTGCTCTAACACTGTTGGCCATGGACTTGGGCGAGGAGTGTCACCTCTGACCGTCTCCGTTGCTGTGTGGCACATGAGATAATAAATACCTCCTGGGTTGTTGGGAGGATAAATAAGCCAGTAGACTTAGGAGAGTATCTGGTGCAGAGTAGGAATTCAATCAGTGGTAGCCGTTATTATGTCGTCATTATGTAGAGTGGCTGGTACATAGTAGGTGCTTAATAAATGGCAGCAGGTGCAACCACTTGGAGTCTAGACCTTATCAGGGTTCTTCCTGGCCTTTACCACCATGTTTTCCTGTCTTTAGTTCCCCAAACGTCACAACTTCTTGGAGGAGAGAAAGCCACCTCATGGTGGTGTTTCTTCCCTCATCCTGCTACACTGGTTGACATTTGCCTGGTTATTTGGCTGGCCGTATCCTCTACCAGGAACATGCATGTCCAAAGAACACCCTCCTCGTCCCTCCTCAATTTTCGTCTCCCCAAATGCGCCACATCTGCCACCCTCCAGGCTATGCCACCACCTAGTAGGCACCCAACACATTTTAAATCAATGCATGAATGGGGGGGGGGGACACACCCAGCCCAAGGACGCCTTCTGTCCCAAGCTTGGGACAGGATGCTTTTCACCAGTGGTTTACCAGCTGCAGAAATTTCATCCGTTAGATGTGCCTTTTTCCGTTAACGCTGCAGTTTTCAAAGTGCGTTTTGCAGATGCCCACCTAAGAGATGCTGGTAGGGGATACACCATACTGGGGTTCCATTGCCAAATAAGTTTGGGAATTGCTGGATGAAACGAGGTTAAACAGGTTTCTTTACCGCTGGGCTTTTCAGAGCCTTCGCTCTGCTAATTGCATCCTTAAACCCTGATGTGAGAATACAGTGCGCGACCCCTCTAAACATGTGTTCACTACAGACTGCGAGTGTGCATGTGCGGCTTTCTGCTGGATCCCTCCGACCGTCCTTTGGGAAACACTGCACTAAATGAATCTTGGATTTTCTACCTGTTCTTTCATGGAGAACAGAGGGTCATGAAAAAGTAGGGTACAGACATTTCCAACACCTTTTTTCCGTTTGTGTGCTAGCGTGGGAGATTTTGTACATGTTTTTGTGCCTCTGCTGCGCCCTGTGGACATCATTTGACCCAGCCCAGCACTCCGGCCTCCCGATCTGCCCTTCCCCCCCCCCCAGGCACCTGGGACAGCCCTGTTGCTGTTCCCACCCCCACCCCCCACCCCCCTCATGTCCAGACTCTTTACAAACTCCGCTTCTTGTGATTATCTTGTAAATTGGTTTCCTTGGGACTCTCCCCTTGGCCTCTTCACAGTTCACTCTATAAAAAGTTCCTTGGAGCACCTCATCTTGTGGCTTCAGTTTCCGTCTGTGCAGTGTGGACCCAAGAATCTTTCTCTCTCTCCCAGACCTGTCTCTTAGCCCTGACTTCATGGTGCACTGGTGTCCCCCCAACAAATACCCCACAGTTACATGAACCTCAGCCTGAACTAACAGTCTGTTTTTCCCACAGATCCTCTTCCCAGAGGCTCTCTCTTCATCCAGCTGGTTGCCCAAGCTGCACACCTGGGAGTCGTCCTTGATATTGACCTCTCCATCCCCACTCTGGTATAATTGCCAATTTTTTTTTTTTTAAGATTTTATTTATTTATTTGAGAGAGAGAATGAGATAGAGAGAGCATGAGTGAGGGAGGGTCAGAGGGAGAAGCAGACTCCTCGCTGATCAGGGAGCCCGATGCGGGACTCAATCCCGGGACTCCAGGATCATGACCCGAGCCGAAGGCAGTTGCCTAACCAACTGAGCCACCCAGGCGCCCCTATAATTGCCAATTCTTTCATGGGTCCCAGAATCACCCACGCCTTAGTCGAGCCCACTACTGACTTTCCCCGCATTATTAGAACAGCTCCAAGCCCCAGCTGACTTCCCTGCCTCCCTCTTGCCCACTTCCCACTCTGGAGTCACTGTGATTCGCAAGAGGCAAAAGCTAGGCTTCCTCTTCTCTGCTCGAGGACCCTCAATGCCTCCCCAGTCCTCCAGGATAGGATAGGGACTCTTTAGCGAGGCTGGTGGGATCCAATGCAATTTGCTACCGCTTAGCTCATGGCTCTTCAGAATCTACTCGCCAGCCATCCTGAGCGGCCCTGACCCCCACCACCCACCACACACACTCCTATTGCAGACTCCCTCATTAGCCTTCTGCCTGGACTCCCTTCCCCACTTCCCTATCTTTCTCTCCTCTCCATGCCTCCTATTCATGCTTCAGCTCTCAGGTGACACATCATTTCTTCTAGGAAGGCTTCCTTCAAGTCTGCTCTTCCCCTCATGTCCCCAAAGAGCTGCCGGCCCCTCTTCTGTTTCACCCAGCCCCGCGCTCCACGCTGGCCCATTCTTTAAAAGCCACACATTGGCCTGTGTCCTCGCCAGTCCCCTCCACAGGAGTGCAGCCTCTTAAAGAGCTGTTGTGTTTTACCATCACATCCGGAGACAAAAGGTAGCCTGTCCACGTCCTGTGTCTCCAGACGCACACGCACACCATGTCACCCTTGCCAGAGAGCGGGCAGGGTGGGAACAACGGGTGGTGGGGATGGATGTGCCACAGTCGGTTTTGCTGGGCGAGAGTAGCTCCTGAAAGCTGGCGGAGGGAAGAGATTGCAACTATTGACTCAGCGAGGTTTGGGGCTTTTCTGTGGTTTGCCCCTCACCAGCTGTGCTGGGAAATGGGCACACTGACATATGGCCTCTGGACCTACGGCACAGGAGGGAGGGAGCTTCGGAGCCTGGAGGCAGAGCCTGTTTCTCCTTCTCCTGCTTCTCTTGTGCCTCCCCTCCCCCCGTGAGCAGTGCCAGACTGGCGGCAAGGGCTTTTGTCACCACCAGGCACCGTGACTCGGTTTGCTTCCCATCTCCCTCCCTAGAGGATGCCTGTCGTCGGAGCATCCCTGAGGTTTCCCTGCTGCCCAGCAAGGGCGTTGGCCTACACCAGGTGTTCAGTGACTGTCTGGGGAATGAAAGAATGAACGGAACGAATATGCTCATAACCCTGTGCCCACGACAGCACGTAAGTCCCCACCGGACTGTTTCGGAGGGAAAGCGTGTGTGCGAGGCTGGCCGTGATTAGCTGGAGTCTCACACAGAGAAGACCTGGTGAGCAAACTGCATAGATTGCTGCCCGGTGTATACGTTTTGTACGTCCTGTCGGTACCATGCCCACAGGGCCCCAGCTGGCTAGGTGGGGATGGACTGCTGCCTTCCCATTCACTCGGCTCCAGCCACACTTTGCCTCCAGCCAGACTCCAGCCAGTTTATCCTTAAGCATACCAAGCAGGCTTCCGGCACAGGGCCTTTGCACTTGGGGCTCTCTGCCTGCAGTGCCCTTGCCGTGTGTCCACATGGCTGCCTCTCTTGCTTCATTCCGGTCTCTGAACAAAAACTGTCTGACCGTCATCCTCTACTCCCTTAGCGGGATTTCTTTTGCTTCCTATTTAATCACTAGTTGATGTCTGATCACATTTTTATTGCTTAGGTGTTGATTCTTTGTCTCCCTCTTTAGAATGGAAGATCCACGAGGGTAGGGCTTTACGTGGTTCATTTTGTAAAAGCTCCAGTATTTAAAACAGTGCCTGGCACATCGCAGGCGCTCAGTAAATACTTGTGGATTATGTGAATAAATTGTTTGTGTGCTCTGATTTAGTCTTCTACTTTCTTTTTAAGATTTTTTTTATTTATTTGAGAGAGAGAGAATGAGAGAGAAAGCATGAGAGTGGGGAGGGTCAGAGGGAGAAGCAGACTCCCTGCTGAGCAGGGAGCCCGATGTGGGACTCGATCCCGGGACTCCAGGATCATGACCTGAGCCGAAGGCAGTTGCTTAACCAACTGAGCCACCCAGGCACCCCTAGCCTTCTACTTTCTAAAGAAGTAATGCCACTGGAGAAATCAGTTAAAAAAAAAAAAAAGGCTTTCTTGGCATATTGCATTTAAAGTAAGAAAATGTGTTTATGTTCATCCTCCCCCATTTATTCCTCACCACTACCTAGGTGGCTGGTAGAATTTTCATGTCCCATTGTCCTAACCCTGGGCTCAGAAAAATAGTCATCTGCCCAAAGACTCCAGATCTGTTATCTCTTGAATGACAATATCTTTGAATCACTTAAATTCTCGTTGCCTTCGTTTCCCCACCTCTGATACAGACATAAGAAAAGTATGTGCCTCACAGTTTGCTGTGAAGGAGTTAATTTGGTCGAGTGCTCAGAGAAGAGCCTGACACATACTCAGAACTCTTTAAATGCAATTATTGTTGGGTTATTCTCCTATTGAATTTTTATTGAAATTTCCCCATATTAGAATTCCATCCTTGAATTTCTGATGTATTTTTCATGCAGTTGCATTGGAAATTTATATTAAAATAGTTGTTTTTATTCTTGAGCTTTATCCTGGTAAGGCTGTGCCATAGAAAGTAGGGCCTTATGATTCACTAGATTTTATTGTCTCCAGTTCGTGTTACTCTGTCTTCCCAGTGAATAAATCCCAGAAGGTGAGGGAGAGTATCGCTGCTAGAGGTCTGGATGAAGCATTATGCCTTCCTTTTCTCATTTAAAGCTGCAATCCATCAGAGATTGATTTTTTTCTGTATGGTGTGAGGTAGGGGTTACCATTCACGTTGTCCCTAAGTGGATATCCAGTTGGCACAGCGCCATGTGTCCTGGTAGTTTGGCTCATAAGGTGCTCCCTCTTTGGATTGTCACCTCCCCTCTCATGACCCATTTGAGTCTCCCATGTTCTTCAGGTCACAACTAAAATCCCTCCTCCTTCATGAAGTCTTTCCTGACTAATTCATTATTCAATTATTGCAGCACAACTTAATATATTTTCTATTTTTTATATATTTATTTGATACTCTTTTCAGGCATTGTGCCAGGCATTGGGGATGCTAAGCACTGGGGAGAGAGTGAATGAATCAGGGGCCATCCCTGCACTCAAGACATACATAGGCTGATGGGGGACACAGACATTGGGCAAGTTATGGTGCATGTGGAGGGTACTGGGAAGGAGAAGTTCTGAGAATCCTGGAGATTGGTAACTAGGACCTGAACCAAGGTGGACTTTCAGTGAATTCCTCCCTGAGGAAGCCACATTGAGGCGGGGAGCTGAAGGATGACCAGGAACTAGCTAGGCAGAGGACAAGGAAGTGGGGAGACTGATGTTTCCCCATTGTCTAGTCCTGTAGAACACCAGGATATTTACTATTCTCTCTTCGTGTTTCATGTCTTATCTAGCTGTCTGGAGGGGTGTTCCTTGGGGGCTAGGAGCAGAACCTGTTTTGTTTTGTTTTGTTTTTAGTTATTACAGAGCCTAGCATAGGGCTGGAAGCAACATAGGTACTCAGTGTAAGTTCTTTGATGGTAGATAGAGTTACTATACGAATCTAGTCACATTGAGAGTGCTGTAATCTGGACAGCTGCTCACAGGAAGGACTTGAGGGAGGGGCAGTGCAGGGGCTTTGGAAAGTAGACCGCATGTGAACCTTGGCTTTGTCAACCAGCTAGTTCATGTTGAGCGGCTTACCCCATCAATTTGAGTCTTGGTTTCCTCCTCCAAAAAAGATGTCTAATCATATCTACCTCATAGGCTTATTATGGAGATAAAAGGAAGAAATCTATGTAAAATCCCAACCCCTGGCACCAAGTTGGTGTTCAATAAAACACCAGTCTCTTTTCCCCTCTTAAATGCAAGTGGTAATATGGTGTGGTGGGAGGGATATGGGCTTGGGAATCGGGATGGTCCAAGGACTGAGCTGTGCCTTCATCACCCTTCTGCTCAACCTCTCTGAGCCTATTTGTTCACCTCTAGTTGGGATAATAGCTCCTGCTTTTGAGGATTTCTAAGGGGATGAGTTGAGATAATTTATGTTGAACACCTGCTGCATTCTAGGGTCTGGTAGCTCTGTTAGCCATCAATCTAAAATTTAGAAGCCTATGTATTTCAGCAGCTTGCCGAGAGTATAAGCATGAGAGCCTCGCAGTGTGTCTCTGGCCACAGTAGCTGACCAATACATATGTGCTGAATGACAGTCCCTGATTTTTAGGTGGCTAGAAGCCATCCTCCAAGGAGGTGGAGGGCAGAGGAGAGGTACAGGTAGTGAATTCTGAGCTGTGTGCTGGTGACACCTGGTGGGCTTTGGATGGGTTCCAGGACTCTGGGCCCCAGGCCGCTGCTGGCCTCTCCTCTGTGACTTTGTTCCCTTGGGTTTTGGAAGGGCTGACCTCCCCTTTCTTCCCGAAGAAGAGCCTGCTGCCATATGGCTGTGTCTTCAGCCGGGCTGGAACCTGGGTAGAACCCAGAGGAGAGCAGCCAAGTGGGCCTGCAGGGGCCCCTCCGAGGCAGCTGCTCTCCTCTGACACATCCCAGGCTGCAGAGGCTGCCCCGATTTGCTGCCAGGTCTGCTCCCTGCCCTCTTGCCAGTGACCGGCTTTCCCCTTCCTGGGGAGACAGGTGGCAGCTATCTGGGCTCCGTCTCCCTCCTCCTCTCTGCCTTCCTGATGGCCACCAGGGCTTGCCTGCCCCCCGTTCTGACCCACATTAAACAAGAGTGGTCACAGACAGTGGATGTGGTTGCTATCCCTGGCCTAGCCTCCAATTTTGAAAGAAGGAGAGGAACAACAGAATGGCATGCAGATGGGGAGAAAACTTAGAGAAAAGGGCCAGAAATTCACTCTTGGTATCTACTGCATGCCTGGCACTTTCCACCAAAGATCTTTTAAAATTCTCATGGCCAGCTTGGGTGGCCAATGTTATTATTCCCATTTGGACGGGGAAACTGAGTCCCAGAAAGGTTAATCAGGGATTGGCCAAGATCATGCAGTGGCTACGTGGCGCAGCCAGGATTTAAACTCCGTTTGGTGAGGCCCCCAGTTCTGTGCTCATTCCACACTGCATTAGGGTTTCTCAAACTCGACTAGAGTAGGGGTGTATTAAATGCACAGAATTCTCATGGCTCTGCAGGATGACAGATTTTTTAAAAAGTCTGATGTTTAAAATGTAAAAGCATATTATTGCCAGGTTGTAAATTTCTTATGCTCACAGCCTAAGAGTTTACAGGTCTTTTTTTATTTTTTATTTTTTTAAGATTTTATTTATTTATTTGTCAGAGAGAGAGACAAAGAAAAAGAGCACAAGCTGGGGGAGCGGTAGGCAGTGGGAGAAGCAGGCTCCCCCTGAGCAAGGAGCCCGATGTGGAACTCGATCCCAGGACCCTGGGATCATGACCTGAGCTGAAGGCAGACACTTCACCGACTGAGCCACCCAGGTGTCCCGAGTTTACAGGTCTTACACAATTGTAAAATATTTAAAAAAAATTTGCCAGGGAAACACAGAGTTGCAGTGCTAATCGAATTCAAATCAAAAGCACTGATTTAATGTGATGGATGATGTTGTTTTGCTGGAGCCTCTTTTGAGTTCAGTATGCCTTGGCCAGGACGCACTGAGTGATTACTCTGGTTGTCGACCAATGTTTTTACAGTGAATTATCTCAAGACCCTCGTCCACAAAGGCCACCAGTTCATAGGTGCCCATCATCCATGTTTTCTTCTGTTCCTTTCTCATTAGACTGTGACGATTAAGGCGGTACATTTCCTGCCCAACGATACTATTTTTGTGAGAGCAAAGTCTCAATTTATCAAATAATTTAAGTGAAAGCCATATTCTGCAAACAGAATATTTCCTTCGAACAGAAGGCAAGAGAGAAGTTTTTAATGGAGAAGATTTCAAGCTGAGAACCGATCGTGGCCACTTGAAAGTTGGACACACCTGCCACTGTAGGGCTGGACATGTTTGTCAGCGTGTTGCACGTTAAATGGTATCACTCGGGGTCCTTGCTCTACACAAAGGCAAGCTCCGGCACTGCAATGGTGTTCGGAGGGGCCTCTGCAGATCCACATAAGCTAGTTATGCATAAGTGGCTTTTAAAAGATTATCGTCAGCTAGAGAACACATACATGTGCCTGGACCGTGAGTCTAGGAAGGGAAATCCTCCCCTGCCTTCTGTGACTTTGCTCAGATTAGAGCAGCAAAAACAAGTAATTGGACACTCAGCTTTCAGCACAAACCTTTCAAATCTGTTTGCAGAGGGCAAGCAGCTCAGAGAAGCATTCTCTTACTGGCTTGATAACTTAAGGCAGGTGGTCCTCTGGGAGGCAATTGAATGACTCTCAACCAAGTGATAGCAAACCCTTGGTCCGGAGCGAGGCTGACAGTGTGGGGAGAAATGTGTTCCCATGGATACACTTGAAGAAAAAGGATTCTGTGTTTTCCTCCCTGTTCCTTGAATCAAACACTCCCACCTAGAAAACCTCTCTGGTCCCTTCTGCCAGTTCATTTGTTCTATAGTGTAGGGTATTTAAGAGCAGAGACATATAAGTGAGGCTCCCAGGATCTGAGCGCCAGCCACACCACTTACTGGCTGTGTGACCTTGGGCAGGTTACTTAACCTCTGCGATATTGTGATTGATGAAAATTATCAATTTGTCACTCAAATGACCAAAATATAGTTCTCCTAGGTATTTGGTCTAGTCCAGGGTTCCAGGCTCACTCGTAAAACCCTTGGAATTGCCAGTGATAAGGGCCACGAAAGCATCTTGTGTTATGTTAATGAGGTGACCTTTGTAAAGCCCTTAGGAGAGGGTGGTGGCCTGGGGAACCAACTGTGTGATTACAGGGTTAGAACTTTCAGTCCCACCCGCTGACTACAGGGGAGGCAAGTAGGGCTGGAGGTTGAATCAGGGACTTAAGTCAATCTTGACTGTGCAATGAAGCCTCCATAAAACCCAGAAGGACTAGGCGTAGGGGTTCCCTGGTTGGAGAACACGTGGAGAAGGCATGGAAGCTTCTCACCCTTTCCCCAGACCTCATCCTAGGCATCTCTTAATCTGGCTGTAGACCCATATCCTTTATCATATCTCTTTTTTTTTTTTTTTTAAGATTTTATTTATTTATTTGACAGAGAGAGAGAGAGCGAGAGCAGGAACACAAGCAGGGGGAGTGGGAGAGCGAGAAGCAGGCTTCCTGCCGAGCAGGGAGCCAGATGTGGGACTCCATCCCAGGACCCTGGGATCATGACCTGAGCCGAAGGCAGACGCTTAACGACTGAGCCACCCAGGCGCCCCTTTATCATATCTCTTAATAAACTAGTAAACCTAGGGGAGTGTTTCCCTGAGTTCTGTGAGCTGCCCTAGCAAATTAAAAGAACCCAAGGAGGAGGTGGTCGGAAACCCCAGTCTGTAGCAGGTGGTCAGAAGCACAGGTCCCCGTGAGGGGCTTGGGATTGGCTCTGTGGTGTGTGGGGGGGTGGGGGTGGGGGTGGGCCCTCCCCCGTGGGATCTGGGGCTGTCTCTGGGTAGACAGTGTGAGAATTGACTTGAAATCTTTAACACCCTGCTGGTGTCAGAGAGTTGCTGGGTGTTGTGGGTGTTCGGGGGGTGGGGACCCCCACCCCATGTTGGAAGTGGGTCTGGGAACCTAAAAGAACTTCTCTGCCTTTTTTTTTTTTTTTTTTTTTTGCAAAACTGTAAAATGGTGCTGGTGGTAATGTGTGGCCACCTACTGGGTTTGTTGGGAGAGGGAGCTCACAAGAGGCATGCATATTAAATGCTCTGCATGGGTCTTGCATCACTGAGAGCCAGTGCAAGATCACATTTGCATTATTCACCAGCTTCTCTCTAGCATCTGGCCAGAGGCCCATAGGAGCTCCAAAAGGAAGGGATATTTAATGATTCAAGTCCTTATCGTTCAAGAAAGCCCACTCAGGTTGCACCTCCTCTGGGAAGCCTCAGAGTGAGAGCTGCCTTCCCCAAGCCTGCTCCTGGCTGCTGGATTTGCCTCCCAGTCCAAGCCTGTCTGTTCTGGTCACATATTTTGTCTTTAAGAATTTTACATCTAATGAGATGGGAGTAAATTGAGGACAAAGATGACTTTTGTTTTTGGATTACACTTGGTGCCTGGATGAATGACTAATAATGATATCGCATAGGTATTGAGCTCATCCCTGAAACTGATAAAGGGGAAGCCAGGAGAACAGAATGCATTCCATCCCTAATGCCCGTATGTGCTTTATATTAAAAAAAAAAATCAGTGATTAAGTAGAGTCTGTGTGTGTGTGCGCACACATACACATTCTCCAGGAGCCTCCCCTTTCTACTCCGTGAACCCCCGGGTACTGTGATGTCTGCCTGTCCCCTGCCCCTCCCCACAGCGTCGTTGCACTTGGCTCCTGGGACAGTGTCTTACTCCTCCTGGCATCACATTGCAGTAGCAAGTAACAGACCCTCAGTGAATATTTCTTGAATAGCTGAGTTAAAAAGACAACTGGAGCTCCATCCATTTAAGGCAAACGTGGTTTGCCACTGTGTTAAGTATGCACGTTGGTTCGCGTACTTGCCTATGACAACAACAATTAAACAGCAGGTGACATTTACTGAGTACTCGCTATCTGCTGTTCACTCTGCTCAGTGCTTTACATCTGTGATCTCATTTAATCCTCCAGACATAATTACAAAGGGGCACTATTGTCGTTCTGTTTAGAAACCAGGAAACTGAATCACAGAGAAGGTAAGTGACCTGCCCAGGGGCAGGACTCAGATCTGGCCAGCTGGCTCAGCCTACTTTTCCTGAGTCCCCATTAGGCACTGAGCACCAACTAGGTGTGGCACAAAATCACTACGTCTATACTTCTCACTTGTCAGCGTACCCCCAGAAAGTCTTGGAGGGCTTGTTGAAATACAGACTGTTGGACCCCAGCCCCAGGATTTCTGATTAAGAAGAGTGTCGAGTGCAGATGAATGGATAAAGAAGATGTGGTATATATATACAATGGAATATTATGCAGCCATCAAAAGGAATGAGATCTTGCCATTTGCAACGACGTGGATGGAACTGGAGGGTATTATGTTGAGCGAAATAAGTCAAACAGAGAAAGACATGTATCATATGACCTCACTGATATGAGGAATTCTTAATCGCAGGAAACAAACAGGGTTGCTGGAGTGGGGGGTGGGATGGGAGGGAGGGGGTGACTGGGTGATAGACACTGGGGAGGGTATGTGCTCTGGTAAGTGCTGTGAATTGTGCAAGACTGTTGACTCTCAGATCTGTACCTCTGAAACAAATAATGCAATATATGTTAAGAAAAAAAAAGAAGAAGAAGAAGGTAGCAGGAGGGGAAGAATGAAGGGGGGAAAATCGGAGGGGTAGACGAACCATGAGAGACGATGGACTCTGAAAAACAAACAGGGTTCTAGAGGGGAGGGGGGTGGGAGGATGGGTTAGCCTGGTGATGGGTATTGAGGAGGGCACATTCTGCATGGAGCACTGGGTGTTATGCACAAACAATGAATCATGGAACACTACATCTAAAACTAATGATGTAATGTATGGGGATTAACATAAGAATAAAAAAATTAAAAAAAAAAAAAGAAGAGTGTTGAGTGGAGCTAGAGTTCCTAGGTGCCAATGGGCTGGGGACACACCCTGAGAGCCGTTGGTCTAGGAAAAGCAAGTTCAGCAAGGTATGTAGACACAAGCCATCTGTGACTGGGGCTGGGTGCCCAGGGAAAGCAGAAAATCAGCTCTGAAACTCCAGAGGGAAGAATGAACAGGTTTTAGGCTCCTACTCTCTGCCAGCCCTGCCCCGACACTAAATTACTTCAAAGGCAAGACATCTCCCTCAGTCTTTGGAATTTGGAGAAGGAACAGAGGCACACTCTGGAGAAGGTTTCGAAGTGGTGGGAGTATAGCATTTGGCATTCACATGCTGGGGCCAGATTGTCGGTAAAAGCCATAGCCTTACCCCTTCCTGGGGGTGTCATCTCAGACATGTGACTTCATTGTCTTGGGCTTAGTTTCGCAATTTGGGGATTGGGGTAACAGGAGTACCTGCCTTATAATGCTCACCATGAGTGAGGGTCAAGTGAGTTAGAATAGCAGGGCCTGGCCCAGAGTTTGTCAGTGACTTTGTTAACAACACAGAAAGACTGAGTCTGAAAGAGTAAGGTTCAAGCCTTACTGGGCTGAGAGCCTGGGGAATTGCTTATAAACTGATGTTAATAATAATATTAATGATAATGATGGTCATAATAATAATAACTGCTATTAGTATTATTCATCGAGACATTTGTGGGCCAGTCATTGTGCAAAATTCTACCGAGTTCTCTTAGTAATCCCAACTGTTACCTCTGCTGTCGGGATGAAGAAACCGAGGGCCTATGGGGTTAATCCCTGTAAAGCTGTGTGACCTTGGGCAAGTTGCCTAACCTCTCTGGGCCTCCAAGATGGGATTGACGTTGATGTTCTCTAAGCGTTGTGCTGCTCCTGTGACTGCTCACCCTAGTCCTTAGGACATGTCAGTTCATAAAACCCTTGGCGAGCCCCAGGGTGGGGAGCTCCTTTCCCTCAAGTTGCAGGTGTCAAAGGACCAGGTTCCCTGGAATCTGTGATTTGGAATTCTAGACACCTCACGAGTCCTATCTGCCATACAGTACCTTCTCACACTGGGCGTCTGTGTGGGAGGGGGTGGGGTGGCCCAAAGCGAAGCTGTGAACTGGGAGGAGGCTTCTGGGCACCTTCCTGGCCCACCCTGTAGTGGGGGCAGCCACTGTCTGTGCAGCACTGCCTGCCTGCCAGGCACCACATGGCATCCCCCCGAGCTCCCTGAGCCCTGTAGCAAGCCATCCCTTTCACAGATGAGAAAACAGGCCCAGAGAGGCCAGGCTGCTCACCCAAAGTCACCCAGCTCGGGCTTCAGAGTCAGGATTGGAATCCGGGCCTGTCTGCCTCCCAAGCTCATGCCTGTGACCACCACTCTAAACTGTTCCTCTGGTTTCTTTCTTCCTCTTTCTCCTGATTCCGAGTCACCCCTTCATCCTGCAGGTCTCCCTCTGAACCTGCGCCTCGTGCCCCAGTAAGGGTCTGATAAGCTCCTTCAAGGTACTAAGAAGCAGTAAAGACACCAACCCCCAGACCCTGATTTGGTAGCTCTGGGGTGATGTGCCCTCTTGATTACGAACCACAGGCCCAGATGATCCATGGGGTCCCTTCTGGATCCAACATTCTTTGAGGCTAGGATCCTGAATGTGTTCAGAATGGACCTCTAAAGCTCCATTAGCTTGGAGAAATCCTGGGCGTGGGACTACAGTGCATTTCACACCTTCAACTCAAATCTGTTCTTTATATAGAAGAAAGAGCATTGGATATGGGATCTGCAAACACATTCTGGCTCTCCCAAAAACTCACTGTGTGACCTTGGGCAAGTCCCTTCCTCTCTCTGGACCTCATGGATGAGAGGATCTTTCCGGGCTCTGCAATTCGGAGGTCACATTCTGCCTTCACACTGCCTGGAGGCAGGGTCCTTCAAGGAAGGGCACTGGCACCCCTCATTTGCCTTGGTCAGTGTCCCCAAGGTCTAGACAGCACCTCTCACAAACTCGGTGTTCAGTAAATACTGTAGAGTGAATGAATGGTATCTAGTAGGCTGCTGCAGTCTGCAGACTGTCACATATTAGATCCAGATAATCACCAACAATAGTAGCTAATATGGGCTCCTAAAAGAAACCTATTATGTTTTGTCTGATTTGATAGAATAGCTCAGCTTTGGAGAAATCTTGTTTATCTTTAACTATGGTTTAGAAAAAAATTTTTTTAGCACAACCTCATGAAGAAGATTTGACTATATGGGTTTTTCTACCTCTAGTCATATTCTTGGAGAAGAGCAAAAAATGAAAACAAGTGATAGGCAATGCTGTTTGGGAATGTAAAGGCACAGACATGAAAAATTGAGCAGAGTGAGGTAGCTGCCCCTGAAAACCTGGTTATAAATTGGCATTGACATCTTTACAATTGGTGTCAATTGCAGACCAACTGAGAGCTCCAAATTCTAATCCTCTTTCTAATCCTGACTTGTTTTAGTCTCTGAAATGAGTCACTTAAATGTCAGACCTAAGCTTGCTCCTCTGGCAAAGGATGACAGCGTTGACCTACTTCATTCTTGCCTCTTGTTTGTTTCTTTTTTATTTGTCTTTTTAAAGAATCATCTGATCCATATCACTCTTGCCCATTTTTATCCTCTTGTTCCTTCCTCCTTCTGCATCTTTATCCCCTTTCCCTCTTTCTTCTTATTTTTTAATTAGGTGAGATGTGAGATTAGAAGATAGAAAGTATCAGGCTTTTGTTGGTCTGTTTCCCTTTTTATCAATGAGGACAATGTTTACAGAAGATCTTGTGGATTTCACTGCAAAGGCAAGCTAAGAATTGTAACCAATCAGGAGAGAGCTTTCTCAAGCGTCCAGTAATATTTTGGTTTTCGCCTACTCACTGTTTTGCTTTTGAAACCAGATTCCCAGCCCTTTGCGAGAGTTCCCGGCTTCAATTTTAAAAGGTACCTCTTTGTGCAAGCAGAAAAGTCCCTTTTCTGATGAAGAGTCTGCAGCTACAGCCAAGACATCTTGGCCTTGGCCTTGGCCAGAGAGAGGACTGGCATTTCTGGGGAAGACTAAGGCCCCAAAGATGGTCCGTGAGCACATGGGGAAGGCATTTATTTGGTGCAAGCTTTTGTCAGAGATGATGTCATTTGATCATGGTATCATCCTGCAGGCTGGGATCCTTATCCTCCTTTTACAGAAGGGGACACTGAAGTTTAGAGAGGTTAGGTGACTTGGCCAGGGCCACACAGACAGAAAATGACCCAGGCCTTCTGACATCATGAGCCTATTGCCATCAGAGTTTGTCTCCTTTCTGCTGAACAGTGCTGCCTCTTGGCATCAGGCTTGAGAGGAGTGGATTGTAGCCCGACAGGAAGGGACTGGGGATCAGGTGGAAGCCCCTTCCTCCCACAGCTGCCTCCCCAGGACTGGGGTGGGAATGGAGGCTCTGTACCTGGGAAAGTGGGAGGGGCAATGGACTCAGGGTGGGGCTCCCTTGGTGGGGCGGGGGGGGGGTTGGGGGGCGGGGGGGGGGATGTATAGACAGAAGGAGAGAGAAACAGAGTGAGGGAGAATGATAGAACCACGGTAATATGTAATTAGGTGTTTGCTTCCAAAATGAAAATAGCATTATGATTTATGTACAGAAAATAATAAAGGAAGTGAAAACAGCCCATAATTCCACAAACTAGAAAGAACCGTGACCCACAGCTGAGTTTTGAGTTCCATATTCTTGGGTTTAGCTACCTTAAATTCACCCCAGCCTTGCCTGTTGGCGTGTTGCCATGGAGACCACCAAAAAGCAGTTAACATGAATAACTGATTTTCAGATTTTGGACTCACTTTGGGGTAGCTGGGTTGTTGTCACCTGATAACTTCTTTAGGGTTCATTTTGTCTAAGATGGATTTTAAAGCTAGCAAAATATTAGCCCATTAAAAGTCATGCTTTCCAAAACTTAACAATATGAGAAAAATTTTGATCTCTTCTGTTTAGACAGAAGAGAACATAAAATTGTGTATCCAATATGATCTGAGCCCGGATTAAGATGTATATCTGTATTCACAGAAAAAAACACAAAGAACTTGCGGTAGTTCTTCTAAAACGTTATCAATGCGTATTTCTGGGTGAATTATTTTAATTGTCTTCTTTATATTTTTCTGTATTATCAAAGTTTTTATAATGTGTGTGTTTTGCTTATACAGTCAAAGAATAATCGCTATTTTTAAAAAAGGATAGATGTTTGGGGACGAGATGTTTTTGCAATACACAGTGACTAGTATGTGCAGAGAGAAAATAAAGCAGGGTATTAAGCAATTTCCTGTTGACCTTAATCAGCATTCTAGCCTGGATGGATGTTGGAGAGAGAGGTGGGAGTACGAGTAAACTGTTTGAGGGAATGTTCATTTGAGTTTCTGAAATATTCATTTCTGGCACATCCTCTACTCTGTACCATCTCCTATGGAAACGCCAGTTAAAATGAGCAAGAGAAAGATTCTCTCTGTAGGAGCCCCAGAAGTCCTCATTTATAGTTAGGTTTCTGCTTTCCCAGCGGAAACTGGTGGTTTTACCCATGGACATCTGCCAGAAATCAAACAAAAGGGACAGGTAGGAGAAAATGGTCTGTAATTTCAGCTCTGTGGATATATGTCATATAGTAAATTTCCTCAGCTTGGTGTGTGTTTCTGGTATGAAACTGTCAGGCATTCCTGGGAAGCTCCCACTGTTTGAGGCACCGGCAAGGAGAGTATAATCCCTCCTGGGTGGACCTAATAAGCCTCTCCAACCTCCCATTGCTCTGTCCTTTCCAAATGAGTGGTAAAGACAGCAATAAAAACCAAGAATCCTTAAATCTCAGGGGAGAATGGAGAGGTGAAGGAAGGTCTGTTTTATGGCACACCTTCAATAAAAAAGATTTATAGGTAAGTCATTTTCTCTTCTTTCTAGGTGTTAGATTGAGAGGATCCAGTAAACTAAACCCCAGAGAGAGCTTGGTATAAATAAAAGAATCCGACAACTGTCAAAACAAATAGCAACCAATCAGAAATACAACGTGGAGGGAAGCTCCAGTTCCCAAATAATTTAGAGAAGTGTTAGCCTGTTACAGCAAGAGTAAAGACTTAAAGGGACCTTGGGAGGCAATTTAGGATGCCCCCAAGTCTCAAACTTGGAGATTTGATTGAGAGATATGGGTAATACAGCTCTAGTTTTATCTCTAAGGAATAATCAAAGCCCTAACTATCAGTGAAGAATACATTCCTTCATTCATTCACCAGGCAGTCACCGAGTGCCTTCTCTGGGCAGGCTGTGAGCTGGGTGATGGAGATGCAGAGTAGAAGGACGCAGACCTGTTCCCACAGAGCCTAGAACATGGGGGGAGGAGCCATAGCTATAGTGCAGGGTGTTCTAAACAGTGACAGAGCTAAATGCTGGCTGTTATTGTGGGAGATAGAGGAGAGGCAACTGTGTGTGTGTGCGTGCCGATCATCAGGTGCTGAATTTGAACGACAGGAAAAGTTAGGCAGGTAAAGGGGGCCAGGTGATAAGAAGCATATAAGCCAGAAGTGTGGAATGGTCATTTGTTCATTCATTCATTTGACACATATATTGAGCTCCTGCTGTGTTCCAGGCACTATCCCAAGAATCAAGTGAATAAGATAGACAATATCCTTGCCTTCAGAGAGCTTATATTTCTAGGGGACCTGGCAATGAACAAGTAAGCAAACAAATCCACAAAGAAGAGGCCAAATAGTGATGTGTTGTGGAGAATATAAGTGACCTGAGTATGTGGTGGGCCTGAAGGTGGCCAGGGACCAACTCAGAGAGATGACTTTCCACACTGTGCCCTGAGTCAGCATTCCAAAGCCCTAGGGAAGAACATTCAAGGAGGTGGGAACAGCAAGTGTAAGGGCTTTTAGGTAGGAATGAGCTTGGTGTCTTCAAGGATTAGAAGAGAAGGCAGTGAGTGAGGGGGACTGTGGAAGGGATTTGGTCAGAGAAGTAAGCAGGGGCCAGATCTTGTAGGGCTTGTGGGCCCTGGTGAGGACTTTGAGTTGTTTGTAAGGGGCAGGAGGGGGTAGGTAGACCAGTTGGTCAGCTATCGTGATAGACCTGGTAGGAAGCTGGGGTGGCCTGGGTGGAGGTGGTAGTTGTGAACATGGTCAGAAGATGACAGTTTGGGATCATGTTCTGGAGGGAGAAGCAGCAGCATCCATGGAAGGATTAGAAGTGATGGGAGAAGGAAAGAGGAATAAAGGATACATTCTGGGATGCTTTTGCCTGAGGAGCAGGTAGATGATGGCCTTTTATAGAGGTGGGAGAAAGAGGTTTTGTTTTGTCTTGAAGTGGGGGATAGCAAGCATGGCATAAACCCAAGTTTATAGACAGGGATAAGAGATGGCAGGAGGGGCGGTCAGAGGTCAGGAAGGACCCCATTGGCCCCATGAGAGTGCCAGACACAACACAGGCCTCAGATAGCCAATGACGACTTTTACAAAGGGGAGTAACACTGCCAGGTTTCATCTTTTGAGAGATGGACTTCCGGGGTAGGCATTTGCTTGGAAGGATGTGGCAGGAAGCAGAGAGAGTAGTCAAGATGCTGTTGTAATAGCTCAGGTAGAGTTGGTAGTAGCTGAAGTAAGGGGGAATGGAGAGAAGTGGACAGGTTCTTGAGCTATTCAGTGGGTAGAAGATGCAGGACACAGTGCCTCACTAGACGTGTGAGATGAGGGAGATAGTGAACTCTCATTTTCTGGGTTCCATGAAGTTCAGGGGTGGCGTTTCCATTCACTGCAGTGCAGTGTAAAGCATGGGGAGGGTTGAGGAGGTCAGGAGTTAAGTTATAGACTCCAGTGTAGCAGATATGATGTGTCTCTTCCCTAGTAGCCACTGGCTCTTTCTTCCCTACAGAACACAGGTTTGTTCAACAGTCGCCTCCCTGCCCCTCCTTCCATGCAGTCCAGTCCTTCAAGGGAAGCTGACCCCACCCCCTGTTGCAGAGATGGTCCTCCTGTCTAGGCAGGTACCCCACCCCAGCCAATGATTAGTATGAGAATGGTCATGTGACTCACTTGGGCCAATGGGATGGGAGGAGAGGTTTCCCACGGGCTTCTGGGAAAGCAGCTACGTTGCTTTGCCCGAGAGTACGTGGGAGTGGCCGTCTCCGGTCCTCTGGGTGCTGTCGTGTGCGGATTTGCAGCCCCAAGTCACTGCAGCTGTCTCGGCACCATTCTGGGGTTAATGAGCCCCAGGCTCAGACTGGGGCTGCCCAGTTATGTGAGGAACCCGTTTCCATGTTGTAAAGCCAGTTTGCATTTCTCTGACTCCCAGCTCAGAGCATCTGAACAGTTACAAGGGCCGGTGGGGAGTGGGGGCATCAGGTGGAGATTTCCCTCGGATACACGGGCTTTCTGTGGGGGCCTGGAGCTCAGGTTAGAGTGCGAGGTGCAAAAAGAACTCTAGCTCACGCTCCTCAGAGGAGGAGGGTTGGTTTTAATAGGATTGTTTTCCTGTTCAAATAAGACTTAAAAAAAATTTTTTTTTAAAGAGGAGAGAAGTGGAGTGGTGGAAGGAAGAACTTCCTTGAAGAGGACTCCGCGGTGTGGTAGTGAAGGGGTGGATTATGGAACCTCTTTAATTAAAAATCTAAAGGAGAGATGCTAATCATTGGAATGATTCAGACTCTGTTCAAAGGGAAGCTGAATGACCTATTTTCTGAGATTTTTTTAAAGTGGGAATTCATTTTGTGTTGGTTGCCCCAGACGACCTCTAAGAAAACGGGACTAGCCCAGAGGAAAGAAGATGGGAGCTTTGGGGTCTGGCACCCATGAAGGCCAAGTCCAGCTTTCATACTTTTAGGAGCTGCCTTACCTCCCTGAGCCTCTTTGTGAAGTGCCCCCCCCCCCCCCGCCGCCCCCACTCCCTAAGGTGGTCTGTGAATTAAATTGGGAAACTTCTGTACTGTGCCTGGAAAATAATAGCAGGGCGGGGTGGGGGGGCGGGGTATGGAGGGAGGGAGGGGGTAAGGGAGAGAGGGAAGAGGGGAGATCCCCCTTTACTCCCATTCTCTCTCCCATGAGACTTTGAACTCCAGCATCCTCCACTGACAGACATGGTTACCAGTGAGCTCTCCTTGTCAGATCTGATGGTTAGTTCTCTGTCCTCATCTTGCTTGACCAGTAAAAGTGGCATTTGAACTGGCCCATCACTCTCCTTGAATTTCCTCGTTTGCTTTTGGCATCCTCCACCCCAAGCTTAGTTCTCTTCCCGCCCCTCTGGCTACTCCTTTCTGCTGTCTCCTCCTTATCTTGTAGACCCCAAGAGATGGAGTGCCCTGAGACTCGATCCTCAAGCCCCCTCCTCTAGCTACACTCACCCCTCAAGTGCCCCTCCTCTCAGCCCAAGCAGAAAGCCCAATGCCCTTACCATGGGCTGTCAGGGTCTGCCCAGTCTGCTCCTCCCAGTCTCCTCTGTGGCCTCCTACCACCATCCCTGGGCTCACCCGATCTCCTTGCTGTTTCTGGAAAATGCCATGCATACTCTCCGTTCAAGCCTCTTCACTTGCTATCCCCTCTACCTAGCGTCTCACTACCTCTCTTCTCTCAGGTCTTTGTTCCAATGCCACCATTTCAGAGAAACCCTCCCCAGCACTCTGGATAATCTACCATCAGGCTACATCCTCTCTCCTGAACCTGCTGTCACGGCGCTCCGCACCGCTCAACGCATTATATATTTATTCATGCATTTTCCCCATTAGAATGTCACCTCCATGAGGTCAGGGATCTTGTTTTATGCACAGAATCTCCAGCTTCTGTAACCGTGTTTGGCACAACATGGGCTGTCAATAAATTTTTGTTGAATGAATACATTTATTGAAGGTCATTGCTATTGTTATTACTGATGTCATTATTTTTCTCAACTTTAAGATTCTATGGTATATGCGTGCAAAGAGAGAGTGCCAGTGACCTCCCGAGGTCCCTCTTGGTTTTCCAAGTCCAGTGGATGCTCTGTAAATTGCTTACATGGGAACAGATCCAAACAGAATTACTGATGTTCAGGGGCCTCAGGTCTACGCACTGCTGAGTGTCCTGCACTTCCTAAAAAGCCAACCTGAGCGATATGGTTAGACAACCATTTAGACATGTCTGTTTTGGAGGCAGTTTGACCTATGGTGAGAATGTCAAGTGAGACAGAAACATTCTGACATTTTAAGAGCTTTAATTTACTCATGATAAAAGCCATAGCATCTGAATATGTCAAGTTTATAAGACCTAGACTTTAGAACAGGAATATGCCTACCTAATGTGAGGACATGTCAGCAAATTGATTGACTTCTTGAAGGAGGACACTGGGAGCATATTTGGAAGAAACAAGCTGCATCTGCAAAATACATCTCAAACTTGGTTTTAGGGTGAATCTGCCACTCTCAGCGCAGTTTGAAGTTAGGTCATAAGTGAAATTAAACAATTGCCAAGGTGATTCACGTAGGTGCATCTCAGAGGCCCCAGAAGGACAGCACCTCGATGATGGCTGTGTCAGTAGGGTGTAGTGGAAAAAGAACGGACTTGGGAGTTCTACAGAGTATGAATCCTAGCTCTGCTGTGTAACGTCAGGGAAGTTCCTTAACATCTCTGGGCTTTGGTTTCTCCTGTCACGGGGCAGAGACAATTATGGACCACCCAGTCTATTTTCTCTGCAGTCCAGCACTCAGCCCGAATGTCATTCTCAGCCTTCCTTGCACTTGGGTATGACCACGTGACTGAGTTCTGGCCTGAGGAATGTGATGAATGTGATGTGGGCCACTTGCAAGTGAAGCCCACAGGCAGAGGACCCTGGTGCCTTCAGAAGCCACGTGCCAGGGACAGTGAAGCTACAAGATCAGAGGGCATAGGTCCCTGAATCAGTGCTTCTAGGAGAGCTGCCTGTTTGGGACTTCGAGTGTGTGAGAAACAAATGTCAGCAAGAAAGAAAGTTCTGGGTATTAAGCCCCTGGGACTTTGGGGTTCAGTTGTGATATCAGATACTACTACCCTCATACCTTTGTAAAAGGAGGATAAACCTTTTTTTGGAGAGCTGAAATATATTTTGTGTTTGAAGCTCCCAGAACAGGTCTCGGTGTGCAGCAAGGGATTAATAGATACTAGTTCTTATGATCCTCTTGCCTAGCAAGTTAATCTAGAATAGTCATTACATGTCAAGGGCGATCAAGAAGTATAAAACATTGTCCCAGCTCTCGAGTTCTTGGTACGGACAATGGGGAAAACTATGACCCTTCACGTATATCTGTAATAGTCTCCCCTTAGACACGGTTTTGCCTTCTGTGGCTTCAGTGACCCTCCAGCAACTTTGGGCTGGAAGCACATGGTCCTCCTGACATATCATTTGGAGGTCACGGATAGCCTCACATGGTGTCAAAACGCCTACATCCTTCACCGTACTTCATCTCATCATGTAGGCTTTTTTTTTTTTTTTTTAAGAGAGAGCATGTGAGCGAGCTAGGGGGAGGGGCAGAGGGAGGAGAGAGAGAGAATCTCAAGCAGACTCTGCTCTGAGCACAGAGCCTGATGCGGGGCTCTGCCTAACTTACTTATTTAATTCTTTAAAAAAAAAGATTTTATTTACTTATTTATTTTAAGCAATCTCTGTGCCCAATGTGGGGCTTGAACTCATGACCTCGAGATTGAGAGTTACATGCTCTTCTGACAGAGCCAGCCAGGCACCCCTTACTGTTTATCATAGGTATGTAGGTCTAGGAAAAAACATAGTATATAGAGGGTTTGGTACTGTCTGTGTTTTGGGGATACCCTGGGGGTCTTGGAATGTGTCTCCGCAGATAAGGGGGACTTCCGTAGATCCTAAAATATCAGACCTCTGAAGGACAAGAATGGAGTGTCTCTAGGATTAGCCATTAGAATTCAGAGGAAGAAGTTCCCTTTGGTTGGGCTAGTTAGGGAAGATTTAATAAATCAGCAGGTACCAGCAGAGATTATAATGTTACACAGGCCACCACAGATAGTGTTCAACTAGAAGATTTCTGTTTCATTTTGGACACATGATATATTTATACTCTTAATAGTTATGCATTGCCAACCACGTTAGCAAGATAGGCTATTAGAGAAGTAACCTAGAATATGGAGAAGCTGTAAATTAGGACAGGGATGCTCATTACTGGGACACTTAAAATGTCAAATGATCAGAAACGACCCAAATGTCCAATAGTGGGAGAAGGCTTAGGTAGATCAGGTGCATCCTTTTGATGTACTCTGTCCCTGTGAGACTCCATCAGAGTGCACGGTGTACGTTACCGCCTGCACGGATGGCCTCCTTCATCTGTGACTTTGGCCCTGACTGCTCCAAACTCCACTCCCGAATCTCCAGCTCCCTACGGGGTGTCTCCAAGACATCGCAGGCTCGGTGTCCCCAACCAAAGCTTGAGTCATACCCTGTCCCCACCCCTCCACCAGACCCCTCCTTCGGCATCTCCTGCCTTGCAGCTCCAATTGTGAGAGTCAGTATTCTAGAAATCTCTCTCTTTTTTTTTTAAAGATTTTATTTATTTATTTGAGAGAGAGAATGAGATAGAGAGAGCATGGGAGGGGGGAGGGTCAGAGAGAGAAGCAGACTCCCTGCTGAGCAGGGAGCCCTAGAAATCTCTTTTAAAGCCATCACCTTCTCTATCTCTGCCACTGCCTCCTTGGGCTAAGCTCTCCTCCCCTTGTACCTGGACCATGGCTCAGTGTCCCACCCTGCCCCCCTGCAGGCAGTCTAGGCTCCTCTCCAGTCTGTTCCACATCATGTCTGAGCATTTCGCCCCTGCTGTTCCTCACCCTGCAACTCCTCAATGACTTCCCGATGCTTCTAGAACAAAGACCCAAATCCTTCCCCTGGCCTGCTGGTACCAACTTGTCTGAGCCTTGCCCATCTCTCCCCGCTCTTGTCCTGCTATTCCTTTTTTTTTTTAAAGATTTTATTTATTTATTTGAGAGAGGGGCACCTGGGTGGCTCAGTCGTTAAGCGTCTGCCTTCGACTCAGGTCATGATCCCAGGGCCCTGGGATCGAGCCCCACATCCGGCTCCCTGCTCAGCAGGAAGCCTGCTTCTCCCTCTCCCACTCCCCCTGCTTGTGTTCCCTCTCTTGCTGTGTCTCTCTCTGTCAAATAAATAAATAAAATCTTTATTTGAGAGAGAGAGAGAGAGTGAGAGAGAGCATGAGAGAAGAGAGGGTCAGAGGGAGAAGCAGACTCCCTGCTGAGCAGGGAGCCAGATGTGGGACTTGATCCAGGGACTCCGGGATCATGACCTGAGCCGAAGGCAGTCACTTAACCAACTGAGCCACCCAGGTGCCCCCTGCTATTCCTATCTACCTCCTCCTCCACCATCCAGCCACAGGTCACTGCTCAGCTGTTCTCCCTGCTCCAGATGCACTTTCCAAACCCGCTCCCCCACCTCTAAACACACCATTGCGAGGCTCAGGTCTGCACAGCCTCCAGATCCCCTGGACTCAGTCGCCTCAAGGAAGCCCTCCATGGTTCTGCATCTAGGTCAGGTTCCTTTGGCACCTGCTTTGTAGCTTACACACAGACTGGACAAAAGCAAAGATGGCACAGGGGCCTTCTGGATGATGAGGAGTCAGGTGTTAAAAAACATTTGTCCCTGCTAATGCAGAGTAGATACTCTACACAAAGGAGGGTGAAACCTGGAGCATAGTTCTGATACTGAATTTGAATCCAGGTTAGTCATTCGTGCCCCAAATCTTTACCATGTGCCAGACACTGGGCTCTTTCCCCTGCTCTCTGGGAGCTTACCATTTATTTAACACATTCCAGAAATCTGGGGATCAGGAGAGCAAATCTGTGTTCAGGGAACTCCCGCGAATGTGTTTTATTTCCTTGAGGAAGACGTTTAATTTTCTGGGTCTCAGTTGCAATAACAGTCCTTGCTGACTGCCCTGTGGTGACTGGGGCTGGCATTCCCGCTGCTAAAATACTTGGGCATCTTCAGGCCTTGGATGTGACGCAGAGGAGAAGTCGGGCTTTGAATCCGAGCAGTTGAAAGTGCGACTTTCCCAAGACTCTTCCTTGATCCCCCCAGAGGACTTGTGCATTAAGCCAGAGAGCAGAGCAGGTCCTGGCTGGCAGGGGCCCAGGGATTAATGTCCGGGGCGTTAACATCATAATTGGCCCGGCTTTGAAGGCTCACATCTGCTGTGTGAGCCCCCAGTGCCAGAGCCCGCGTTGCACCTGCCGGCTGGCCAGGACCCCTGGCTAGGGAGGCAGCCTGGGTGGCCTTACGGCTGCACTTAGCACATACTCAGTGGCTACTGTCAGGTGTTGAAAAGCTCTCATTAGGGCCAAGGCATTGACTTGTATCCTGGCATCGCGGGAAAACAGTGGGGACCCACGGGAGCGGCTTTGTGCCGGAAGGTGCCCAGGGTCTGGTAATTGAGTTACTGCTAAAGTGAGGAGCCACTGGGGCCATGACAACTGTTAGTGGCACGAGGTTGGAGGGCTGTTGCAAGGCCGTTCTGCACTTTCCCTTTAGCATGGAGTATATGGGGGATTCATTCTGTCTTTAAAACTGTTTCCCAAGACTAGTAGAGCCCAGTATTCAGGCGGGCAGTTGGGAAGTCAGGCCACGGGTCCCTGGAGGTGGCAAAGGGGGAAGGTCACCATGTTCCACACAGTTGCATGCATTGTCTCAGTGACAACTTTCCTGGGAGGCTGGAGGCTCTGGCAGGCGTCATGGCCCTCCTGAAACCACACAGCCATTGGACATTGAGTGTGGGTTAGAATCTTGTCTGTTTTCAAGCCCACTCTGCCCTTCCTCCATCCTGGGCGCATTTGTGGACATGGCCGAGTTAGGTTAGCCTTGTTTTCTTGGCTTCATTTCCTGTCTCCAAACGAGATCTAAAACGCATCCACTTCCCTACCACCCCTGGCCTGCGTGGCTCTTCTCTGCATGACTTCAGCCTCCCAGCCAGAGACTCTCTGCCCCTTTGCTCGATGCTCCCCATTGCCCCCAGAGCAGGAACGGATTTCAGGAGGGCACTTCTGTGCTTTGCACCCCTCACAGGGTTGCCTTTGCCACGAGGCTAGAATCCAAAATACTTAACGAGGCCTGCAAGGGCCTCCTGTGTCTTTTGCTCTGTCTCCTTCCATCTTCCGACTCTTGGCTCTACCTGCGTAGTCTTCCTGTACTTTCTGGAAGGCTCTACGCTCTTAGTCCTGCCTTGGGGCCCTCACATATGTCATTCCTTCTGCTGGAAATGCTTCCCCGACTTTTTCCTGGGTGACTTCTACTCAACCTTGAACGTTTCTTCCCCAGAAAACGTTCCTGTGACCAAAGCCCTCTCCTTAGTGTTCCTGCTCTCCCTTCACTGCTTGTTAATTATTTGCAACTATTTTTTCTTCTGTAACATTGCTGGCTGTTTGCTTTGGTCTTGGTCTTTCTTGCCTCTATTTTATGAGCTTTTCGAGGTTAGGGACCAGGACTGTTGCCCACAACCTCCCTGCATCAAACACACAGCCTGGCACTCAGTGCATTTCCAGTGAGCATGTGTTTTATTTGTTGAATGAATAAACGGTTCTCTCCCCGCATCGGACTCCCTGCTCAGGGGGGAGCCTGCTTCTCCCTCTCCCTCTCCTGCTCCCCCTGCTTGTGCTCTCTCACTATTGCTTCCTCTCAAATAAATAAATAATATCTTAAAAAACATGGTTCTCAAAAACTGTTGGCATTGTCTCTGACAACATGAATGCACGTGAGCATGTTTACAGAAGCCAGTTCATTCTAAGGCATTTCTCATCCGTTTATTCAGCCGTGTGTCCTTTCTATTAATTTTTACAAAGTACCAACTGGATGCTGAGGATGCAAAACTGAATGAGAAAAGTTGCCAGACCTCCAGTAACTCAGTAACTCGGGGGCAGGGTCGGGTGAAGGGGGAGACAAAGCCTGAGCTTCTGAGTCAGGTTTGGGTCACTGATCTTCCAGCTACTCAGTGTGTGACCTTGGGCAAGTCACTTCACTTCTCTGAGCCACTCCTCTGTGAAATGGAGATAAGCAGACTCATCTTGCAGGGCTATTCTGATGCTAAAATGAATGAGATGAAGTGTATAAAAGCAAAGCTCAACAAAGAGAAGATGTTATGTTTATTATTAGCTGGGTGGGGCATAAAAGGAGAGGTAGGTCCTCTACCTGGGTGGGGGAAGGGAAGTAGAGAGGCTTGAATACAAGATTAAGTGCCTTTGAGGCAGGGTGGATGGAGGGGGGGCTTTTTATGCGCTAGCAAAGAGGGACTTCTGGGGGGATCTGGATTATGGCGTTTTGAGAATCAGCATTTCCCCATTTCTCTCTCCTTGGGGGGCACACCACACACCTCTTCTCAGAATAGTTCAGTTTGTCTTTGGAAACCCCACATGCACCCGCCTCCTCCACTCTCATCCCTGTTCCCATCCTGTTCCCCGCACCCTGCTCTAAGCTTGTACCTCTCTTTCCCCTTTCCTCTCAAAACTGGGAAGAATGGAGGATTGGAGGCATCTTTGTCATCCATCAAATGGAATTAGGAGCTGGCAGCTGTGGTTCTATTAATCACTGCTCTCTTCTCCCAACATCTGGGAGACTTGTGCCCAGGATGGACAAGCCAGGGATATGAGGCTTAGCAACCACTTGGAGATGGGTGGGGACCCCGAGGCCACCTCATCTGCCTTCCATCCTGGGTGGGAAGCCCCTGGCAGCACCCTTGAGGAGGGGCCCTGCTGGAAACTCTCCACTATATCCGAGGTCATGTCAATGGGGGTCAGTTTCAACATGTATCAGTCGTGTGAACTTCGGTCTCCAAGCCCAAAATTCAGTAGAAAAGTACTAAAAAGTAAACATCTCTTCAAGGAAGAAATAGTGTGGTGCTGAAGGGTGGGGGCTCCTGGAACGTCCCTGTTGGGATCCACATCCCAGCTCTGTCACCTTGGACTGGTTAACACAGCTGAGCCTCTGTTTCCCGATCTGTGAAATGGGAACGATAATGGTAGCCCCTTCGTGGCAGCTGTTGTGGGGAATGGTTGCACCAACAAGTGGGAAGCCCTTAGAACGCTGCCGTGTGCACAGTAACGGCTCAAGGCGTGTTGTCCCTTATCATTAGACCTTGGTGGAACCCTGACCAAGTAAGGGCCCAGAAAAATCCCCAGCCCCCCCCGAAGTCCCTCTTTCTGCTCTCTGAGGACTGTAATTCCTTCACCACTGCCTTTCATCGTGTGGCAACTGAGAAGCTCATGGCGGAGTGGAGAGAGCCAGGCCTCTGCGCTGGGCAGCCTTCGGGACTCCGTTTGGCTGTTACCTACCCACCTGGCCATGGGGGATTATCTACCCCTTCTCCTTCCTCACTTGTTGGATGGGGCATCCTCTCCCCGGGAGGGGGGGGGGGTCTGACCTTTCAGCATCACCCACCTGGTTCACTCCTGTCCAGGTGGCCTCGGGCACTGGTTACGCAGCCGCCTCAGTGTTTATGTTGGTTCCCATATACGCTGCGCTCCACCCACCAACCAGAGCAAGCTTCTGAGAACCCAAGTCAACGAACGAATGTGGCCTGTTGCTCCTTTCCTTAGATCCTCTGATGGCTTCCAGTATCCCTGAGTCCCTAGAGTCCTGGCGTAGGAGCACTTCCTGTCTCCTCATTGTCTCCCCTATTCACTCCGCTCCCTCCCATGTGCCTCTTTCTTGGAACACACAGGGCCTTTGCTCTTGCGGTTCCCCTGGCCCCTCAGCCTGGAATGCGTTTCCCCCAGATAGCGACATGGCTCATTCTCATTTGTTCTGCCCAACTGTCACCTTCTCTGAGGAGGAGTCCCTGCACACTGGCCACCGTCTCTCTCACAGCATTCCCTTTGGGGTGCTCCCTCTCCCCTTACCCTGCTGGATCTTTCTGCACAGCACTTATCAGGGCCTGACAAACGTTTATGCATCTGTTCCTTTACTGCTTCCTTCCTCTCATCAGGCTGCCCAGAGGGGAGGATCTGACTCTTTGATCTCTGCTGGATCTCGGGCACCCCAACAGTGCCTGGCTCAGTGTAGATAGTCCTTTTTTTTAAGTGAATAAGCGCAGAGTGTGCCAAGGATTAACATTGTGAAAATGGGCCTGGCCCATTGTAGGTGTTTGATAAATGTGAGTTTTTAATCCCTTCATTATCAAACTAGAAAGGACATTTAAAAAGCAAATACCCTTGTGAGGGGCAGCACATTGATTTCAATTCACAGGGGGTTCCCGCAAAGGGGAGGACTGGGCTGGGGAGGGACGTGAAGGAAGGCAAGCCAAGGGCCCTGTAGACATACTCCACTAAGCAGTTTTGCCTCTGGCTAGTTCTGTTTATGCCTGTGTTCCACGATTCTCCAGGCAATTGAATTGAATTACCCTTTTCATTCTAATAATATGAACAGAATTCAGATGTGGTATTTGATGATGTCTTGTCTATTGAACGACTTCAGGACTGCCTGGCACGTTGCCGCAAATTACTGTCAACTTGAGGGCCGCCGTGCCTCCACCAAAGTGCCAATATTTCCGTGGAAAATCCCGGTCATTTACAGTTTATGTCTCAGAAATGAATTTTTATTTCATTGGCTTAATCTTTAGAGTTATCAGAAACGTGTGTTTATTCCCAGGGAGACTTCAAATCCGTGATTCTTATAACAAGACCAGAGCTGGAAGATTTCCTGAAGTGGGAGAAAGAAAAGTGCTCCCTGCCTGCTTGGAATTGCTGTGTGCACGATGCCCTGCAGAGAGAGAGAAGAGAGCAGGCTGGATACCTTCCAAAAACCAGAAGGGAAGCTGATTCCTACTAGGGAGGGTGTTAAAATCTGAAGAGCAAGGCCGACAGACCGAGGGGAGAAAGTGGAGGAGAGAGGTAGACGTGTGAGCATCTTTTCCAATTTTTGCTGTTTTCTTACAGCCAAATGCCTGGAAATCTGCAGCATCCAGCAATTCCCTGGCCCTGGCACATAGTAAGCACTCAGGAAATGTACATTGAATTGGAGTTGAATTTGGCTGATGAGGGAGGTTGTGTTAGCTGCTGGGATCTGATTCGACCGAGTCGCGCCCCCCACTCCCACCCTCCCTGGTGCACTCCTATCGCCTAATAATCTGTCACAAATGGCGGTAGCACGGAAGACTTTGGCTGTGTCACAGGGAAGAATCCAGCCCTTCCCAGGGGATCTCCCCAGCACAGGAGACGGCCCCACTCCGCCCACACTCTAGGTCTCTGAGTCAGAAGGGCATGTTTTTGCAACTAATTGTACTACTCTTGTTTCTATCCCATCGGGAAAACCTTGCTAGCGTTTTAGGGAAGGACTCTGCACCAGCTGAGATCCCAAGAGTAGTTTATCCTGATAAAGAGGAGTTTCCCTGACCAGCCTCCCATCCTGCTTCCTCATTATCTGTCCTTAGACAACTCGGGAAAGACAGACTGTGCTGTAAACAGCATCGTCACCGAAACAGCTCCTGCAGCTCGTCTGCCTGGCAAGGACTCTTGGAATTATAGATAATTAGTGAAGTTGTAGCAGCCAGCTAACTGAGCACCAGGGCAAAGCTACTGGGTTAGTGATTGTAGTATCTCCACGGAAAGGGATTATTCTAAGCGTTAGTTATGGGCAGATGTGATTGCCGTATACTGTCCCAGGCTTTTGTGGGTATAGCAACAAACAAACCAGACAAAACTCTTTGCTCACTTGGGGCTTATAGTCTAATGATCCATCTGTCTATCCATCTTATGCAGTGACTTGAAATAACACAGACAATAAAATTACGTACATGTAAAAATCAGGATCAGAGAATATGTCAATGAGAAGGGAAGGTCAACACCAGAGGAGAAGAAAAGAAATACCACGAGGCAATCCATAGGGTCCTATAGAGCTGCCAATGCTGAGTGAGAACTTTGGCCCGGGGCTCCCTGACAGCCAAGGTAGAGAGGGAAAGTATATCAGTCACATGAGTCTCATTGTTCAGAAAGGGATATCACTGCTTTCCCTATTTCCTGTCATAACAAAATCTGTTTCTAATCATACAACCTTATTTAATAAGTCTTAGAACAATCTTATGACTCAGTGACCATTGTTAACCTACAGATGGAAAAACTGGGTCTTTAAAAAGGTTGTGTGCATTTTCCAAGGTCACGTCTGGGAAGTGGCAGAGCTGAAGTGAATTTTCAGGCAGTCTAAATACAAAGCCAGTGTTCTTAACCAGATACAGTTGACCCTTGAACTGCACAGTCAGAAATCCGAATATAACTTTTGACTCCCCCAAAACTCAATTACTAATAGTCTACTGTTTACTGGAAGCCTTACTGATAACATAAACAGCTGATTAACACAATTTGTAGGCTATATGTATTCTATACTGTATTCTTACAATAATGTAAGCTAGAGAAAAGAAAATGTTAAGAAAGTCCTAAGGAAGAGAAAATACATTTACAGTACTGTACTGTGTTGATATAAAAAAATCTTACATGTAAGTGGACGCACACAGTTCAAACCGTGTTATTCAAGGGTCAGCTGCTTCAGTGCCTCTCCCCCAGGGCAAACTGAAAAAGTACATGAATAGTCCTCGGGCAAAAGCCTAATTGCCCTGGGAGATGGTCTCCTGCCAGAGATCTGGGAGGAAAATGGAGAGGCACATCCGCATGAAGTGGGAAAATGATATTAAGTACTTAATTCATCAGCTTCCAGACCCAAGACATCCCAAGAATGGGAAAACCAGAGCTGTTAGGTCTCAGGCTTCAGATGGCCCCGGGCTAAACTAGCCTGATAATCTTGTACCCATTTCTTGTTGTCATAAAGGCAGAAATAAGTAAAAAACCCCCCCCCCCCCCCACCAGGGGCGCCTGGGTGGATCAGTCGTTAAACGTCTGCCTTCCACTCAGGTCATGATCCCATTGGGCTCCTTGCTCAGCGGGGAGTCTGCTTCTCCCTCTACCACTCCGCCCTGTTTGTGTTCCCTGTCTCTCTGTCTCTCTGTCAAATAAATAAAATCTTAAAAACAAAAACAAAAACAAAAACCGATCCCCCCTGTCGGCTTGGCTTTGCCTATTCTCAGGCTCCCTCCTTATAATGGAGCCTCATAGTTCTGGAAGGGGTGCTGCAGTGCTGGGGAAAGCAGGTGGGAGGCGCCCTCCATGGTGCTGAAGCAAGTGGCTCTTTTCAGATTTTCAGATTGGCTGCTTGCCTTTGAGTCACTACTCCTGGTAACCACGTTGAGTGGAAAAAAAAACCCACAACAAAACCACTCCTCGAAATAGGAGACAAACTGCATGACCAAGTTGAGAAAATGTACCAGTCTGTACCCGTTCAAGTTTATTTACAGGTGATACCAACCCTGAGCGGTAGCATAGGGTAAATAAAGCTTGTAGCATGGACTCTGGAGTCAGACTGTGTGGGCTCAGTAGCTCAGTAGCTGAGGGACCTTGGGCAAATTTCTTAATGCCTTCTATGCCTCATTTCCTCACCTGTAAAATGGTGGTAGTAGTAAAAATGAAAATAATATTAATAATAATAATCCCAAAAAGAGTTGCTGTGAGAGCCAAATGAGTTACAAGTTACTAAGCATATTCAAAAGTGCCTGGCAAATAAGTCCTATACATGTGTGTGTTAAGAAAGTCCGTTTCATCTTTTAAGAGCAAAATGGTTTGGTAATGGGGTCATTTCTGGGATGATGAAACCAGCAGAGTAACTTCGTGCCATGGGATAAATCCAGCCCCGGGGGATGCAGTGACGGCGGGTGATGTAGAAAATAGTGTCTCACTCTCATCTCTATCACATTTACATGACAAGGCAAAAAGCCTGCACCAGACGCAATTTTCTTTTGCATCTTGGACTTCTGAGTCCAGCAATTTTCTGAAATGTTGAATTCTGTTTGCTCTACAGTTTTTAAACAACAGCTGTTCATCCACCCCAGAGGTGGCAGCGAGTCTGTGTTGGGGACGTTCAGCACGTACCCACATCCCTGGGCTCCTCACGGGGATGTTAGGGGGTCTAATTAATTACTGTTCGCAAAGCACTGAGAAATTCTCTAGTGAAAGTTGCTATAGAAATGCAAGTTGCTGTATTATTATTACATGTGCTTGTAATTGTTTTCAAAGTTTACTTATTGGGCCGGGAGAGAGGGAGAATATGGGTTTCTTTTCCTTGATGGCAGTGGAAAGTGCCTTGTAAATTGGCATTTATGGATGTCAAATCACTTTAGGGAGACGTATCTCTAGAGCTGTAGGAATCTCATAATGGGAAACGTACATGGAGCATTTCTTCTTTTGCCTTTGTACCTCCCCCCTCATTCAGTTCCTATCTCCACAGTGAAACTAATGTGAAAAGAAACATTGTAAAAAGCAGCCATGTGTATCCAAACTCAAAGAGCCCCAGTGCATATTTCTACATAAAATTTCCCACATTGTCAGTTTTTTCTGTATAGAACACTCCTCCCATTAATTTATGCTAAAGGTTGAGTAACATGAGGTTGAAATAAAATTTTGAAGCAGAAACAAAGGAAGTTAGGGATAGATGTAAACTCCAACAATTGAAATTTTGTATCGGGCTCCTCCAAGTCTTGGCTTGGTTTGATTTTGTGTAAAAAAAAAAAAAAAATTGTGTGACATGACTAATAGCAAGCTCCCATCTGAGAAATATCTTTCCATGGTTATGTGTGCATTTGTTTTTTCTTCGTTATCTACTTTCCCCTATTTTATGGGGAAATACCTATTTTCTGGGTATGGTTGACCAATGAAGCCTACTGTATGTATCTTTTAACTAACTCAAGTTTGAGATAGTGATACCGATCTTGGTGTACTAAAAAAAAAAAAGTTGACTAGAATGAAAATTTAGCAGTACACAGAGGAAGCACGCAAGACCTTGTTTGTGAGCCGTGTAAATGGTGATGAAGTCTGAATCAGATAAGAAGGCTATCATTGCTGCCATTAAGCTGCTCCTTTGCCAGGTTTTATCTGCAGCCTCACGAAATTGATTTGCAATCAGTTATATTGGTTTTTAAAAATCCCATAAAATCTAAGAAGCCTATGTTAGTGTGTAAAATGGAGCAAGTAATTACCTCTTTTATATGAATAAAGTGTAAAACCCATACCCGGACTAATGGCCATTTTCTTAATTCCTGAAGCAGGCACTTTGAGCTCCAGCCCCACCACACACCTTCCAGATGTTCTACTTTTATGCTCTTTTATTCGGTTTGGAATTCTCATCAGCTCTCCCCTCCCCTTTCTTCCCCCCGCCCCCACCCTTATCAGCAGCAGGCATTGATGGTCGCTGCTCTGGGGTCCCCTAATATCTTGTATGTCATGAGATTTCTCACACACTAATCAATAAAGAAAAGAATGAATAAATGAGCTGGGGCTTACTTCATGAGGGTGGGGACCCTTATTTTATAGTTGCTGATAGCCCTTGGTATGGTGGTTGGACAGCAGGGGGCAGGTAATGATACTACTTTATTCAAACCATCCAGTGCCTGTCAGCTCACAACAGCTCTGGATGGCTTTTGTTCCTAGTGGATTAGCCATATTGTAAATGATCAATAAGTCAGATAATCCTGGCAGATCTTCATTTAAAATTCTTAGGGATGCTGTCACTTACTTAACTGCATTCAGTCCCATTGATTTTCTTCTCACATCCTTCCACTTTTCTCTCTCTCTACTGACCATCCTAGTCCTGACCACCACCATCGCTCACTTGGGACAGCTGCAGAGGCCTCACAGGTCTGTCCTCAATCATTCCTGCTCCTTCTTATCTCTTCATCTGCATTGTCACCAGCGGGCTCATTTAAATGCGAATCTTATCACCTTGATTATGAGTTTCTTAAGACCCTTCAGTGGCTCTCCTGGCTTTAAGGATAAAAATAAACATCTGCCTTTGTTTCTCCTTCCACAAGTCTTGCTTCACTGTCTCTGCTGCAGCCACTCTGCCTTCCTTCCTGGTTCTTAACTATCTCAATTTGCTTCCGTGCCTCCTGACCTTTGCACATGCTGTTGCCTCTGCCTGGAACACTTTTCTTCCTCACCTTCCACCTAATTACCATGTCATCCCTTAAAGCCCAGCCTCCCCACGCAGGTTAAACCTTTGCTTGCACACTCTTCTGACTCCCAGTGCTTTTTCCTTCATAACACTTAGGATAGTTTGTAGGTGTGTGTGTTGTGGGAGTGGGGGGGTGGGGGGGTGTATGTCTAAGGTCCATGGGAGCAGGACCTGGCTCTGCTGTTTGCTCCCCACTCTATTCTGAAAGCTTAGAATCCCCTGGGACAAAGTAAGGATTTAGAAAAAAAATTGTTGAATGAATAACTCTGGGATAAATTTAAGATCTTTGTCTAATAAAGCAGGAGCCAGAGGAGAAGTTTATATGCTCTAACATCTGTTTTCCAACTGCCGAGAAGGTGTGCATCATCCAGGTAACAGCATCACCCGCTCTACTATCAGCAAGTCCTCGGTATCAACCTGAGAAATGATGCTATTTTTTTCCCAGTGTAAGTTCAGCCCTTTATAAAAGAATTCCAGCACAACATGGCAAGTGTCTGAGAGGCCCATAATCAAATGCAAGTAAACAATTAAAAAAGAGCATATGATTTCCAAATCAAGCAACAGAAAAAAAATAATACCACACAATTGTACAAAGATGATCCTTTACCAGTGAAATAAATAGCCCAGAAGCCATCGATTTGGAAACGTCCCGGAGACCCAGGCCTCTGGGTAACCTGAAATAAGCATCCCCCCTTCATGAGGTTCCCACTGGCATGTCTAGCTTGTCTTGCCGTCCGCCGTTTACACCCGCTCCAGCACGGAGTGCCCCAAATGAGTCCACACCAGGAACGTGGTTCCTTCTGTCTCAAACTACCATCACCTTCCTCGCTCTTCCATTTCTAGGCTTCCGGGGCAAACATCCATTCACTTCCCTGCGCAAGTAACACCTTATCCAACAACGTTTCCTTATCCAGTGGAAATTTTAATGTTCCCTTCCCATCTGGGTAAATGGCCCGTCCACACCCTCCATCGGCTCACGGCAGAACCCGGGGGATCATCCTTGCTTCTTTCGTCTCCCTCCAATCCCAGGTGCATTGCATCCATCCGCAAGTCCTGCCCCAAATCTGGCCCTTTCCTGCAACCCCATCCTCCCTACAAAGATGTTCGAGGGGCCCTCCCCTCCCTTCTTCCCCAGCAGTCAGCACTGCCTTTCGAACGTAAATTAGTAAGTTAGATCGTACTTAAGACTCTTCTGTGATTTCCCATTTTGCCAAGGAAAACATTCCAACCCATGACCTACGAAGCTCCATGCAAGTTGGTTCTTGCCTTTCCTATTCTTGCCGTCCTCAGCTGGGGGCCTTCCAAATCAACATCTCCCCCTCCGGTGTCTCCAACTTGGCATGTCCTCGGCTGAGCTCCCGACCCCCTCCGGCCCCCGCTCTGTTCTTCCCCAGCTCCCTGCCTCTCAGGTGCTCAGGCCGGAAAGCTCAGAGTCCCCCTTGCCTCTTCTGTCTAATTAACACCCTGTTTGTGATCAGCCGGCAAACCCTGTCAGCTCTGCTTTCAGAATGTGCCCCAGATCTGGCCACCCTTCATGGATTCTCCCGTGACCACCCTGGTCCAGGCCACTGCCGACTCCTGCCAGGATCTTGGTGACAGCCTCCTGACCTTTCTTTCCGTTTCTGTACTTGTCCTCTACCCCATCGCCACCCATCTCCCTTCGTTAAAACCTCATCCCAGCATCTGGAGTCCTGATGCTAAAACAGGTCAGGTTAGGTTACTCTTCTGCTCAAAACCCTCCAAAGGCTCCCACCTCACTCAGAGTTAAAGCTAACCTCCTCACAGTGGCCTCTAAGGCCTGATTGGATCTGCCCCCCATTCACCTCAATACCTATTTGTCTTATTGTCCAGTCTCTTCTGCTTTGCTTGCTTCATTTCAGCCACACTGGCCTCCCTGCTGTTCCCCCAACACAGCAGGCACACTCCTGCCCCAGGACCTTTGCACTAGCTGTTTCATCTACCGAAGACACCTTTCCCTAGATAGTTATTATTTATTATTCCCTAGATATATTCCCTCATCTCCTTCAGGTAGCTTCTCAAACATTACCTTCCCATTAAGGCCTTCCCTGTCCACTCTATAAAAAATTGCAACTTCCTTGCCCCAGAAACACTCTAGTCTATGTCCCTGATGTATTTTTCTCCTTAGAACTTGGCTCTGCATTATGTAGGGCTCACTCCATGGGTGTGCATGACCCTGTGCAGTCACACAGACCCTGTGCCTAGGAGGGGTCTGCAATTGGCTTAGTGCTCTGTGTTGCTGACTATAAATTCATAAGATATCTTGTTTCAACAAGGGACCCTGTAAACTCATTTTGGCCTTGATCCCACAAATTATGTAGCTGGTCCTAGCAGCATGCTATATATTTGACTTATTTTGTTGCTGAATCTCTCTCCACCAGAGAGAGAGCCACAAGAGCAGGGCTCCTTACCCCTTCCGTACATCACTGTAACCCTAGACAGAGCTGCATATAGGGTAGATGCTCAAGAAAGATCTGTGAATAAGAAACGACAGGTGTTGGCGAGGATGCAAGAAAAAAGGGAAACTTCTTGCACTGTTAATGGGAATGCAAGCTGGTGCAGCCACTTTGGAGAACAGTATAGAGGTGCCTTAAAAAGTTAAAAATAGAACTACCCTATGATCCAGCAATTACACTACTAGGTATTTACCCAAAGGACAGAAAATTACAGATTCAAAGGGGCACATGCACCCCAATGTTTATAGCAGCATTATCAACAATAGCCAAATTATGGAAAGAGCCCAAATGTCCATCAACTGATGAATAGATAAAGAAGATTTGGTGTGTACTCACACACACACACACACACACACTGGAATATTACTCAGCCATTAAAGGAATGAAATCTTGCCCTTTGCAATGACGTGGGTGGAGCTAGAGAGTATTATGCTAAGTGAAATAAGTCAGAGAAAAGACAAATACCGTATGATTTCACTCATGTGGAATTTAAGAAACAAAACAGATGAACATATGAGAGGGGGAAGAAGAGAAGGAAACAAACCATGAGAGACTCTTAATGATAGAGAAAAATTGAGGGTTGATGGAGGTAGGTGGGTGGGGGACGGGCTAGATGGGTGATGGGTACTACAGAGGGCACTTGTGATGAGCACTGGGTGTTGAATGGAAGTGATGAATCACTGAATTCTACTTCTGAAACCAATATTACATTGTATGTTAACTAACTAGAATTTAAAGAAAAATATTTGTGAATAAATGAGTCTTCCCAGTTAAACTAGCCAGAAATCTGGGAGTCACCCTTGACACTCCCCAGACCCCCATATTCGAGTTCCATCCATTCTGTTCCTTAAATACATTTGGATCTGTCCACTCCTCTCCACTTCCTCTGTACCACCCTCAGCCAAGCTACCTGGACGCCTCCTTGTAATGTGCTTCTTAACTGGTCTCCACCATCCGCATATGTCCTCTCCAACCATTCCCCATAGTTACTGCCTTCTGCCCAGAGACCCCAGGATGAAGGTCAAAGTCTTCACCCGAGCCAGCCCTGTCCACCTCTTTTGCCCCATCCTGCCCTCCCTCTCGCCAACGCTGCCTCTCAGACCTCCTTTGGACCCTGCAAATATGCTTTTTGTTTTTTGCATGCAAACCCTTCTGTCCCCTGTTTCCAGAACACCCTTCACTCCCTCTAATTCTTGCTCACCCCCATCCCTTTTCCTGAACCCCTGACCAGGGACCACACCTCTGAGATCTTTGCCCAGCAGGCAGTCATCGAGCACACAACAGGTGCTCAGTGATGCTGCTCAAGTGAGTGCACCTGGGCAGGATGCCGTCCCCAGCAGTTAATTTAGGTTGGGTCTTCAGTGGCTAGTTAGCTTTCAAGCCTGGGGGCATGTTAATGGCGGTAGGTAAGCCGTAGGGCCAGGATGCAAAGTTGCCCCCGTGTTGGAGGGGCTGGGCTGTATGCAGAAATGTTTTGTTTGGGGCACCTGGGTGGCTCAGATGGTTAAGCGTCTGCCTTGGGCTCAGGCCATGATCCCAGGGTCCTGGGATCGAGTCCCACATCGGGCTCCCGGCTCAGCGGGGAGCCTGCTTCTCCCTCTGACCCTCTCCCCTCTCATGCTGTTTCTCTCTCGCTCGCTCTCTAAAAAAAAAAAAATAAAATCTTTAAAAAAAAAAAAAGAAATGTTTTGTTTGGCCAGCACAGAGTTGGTCCACATGGTATTTCTTGTCTTTTTTAAATTTGGTTGAGTTGCTAACATTGAAAAATTGGGAGATTTCACATAAAAATTGGAATATTTGGCTTCTTTGGAAAAGTTGAAGGATTCAGCAGCCTTGGGCCTGCGGTGCGGCAGTTGGTGGGAGCTGACCGGGGCTGCCTTGGCTGGGACCTGTGTGTGGCACCTGCCCACTGTCCTCACCTGGCGAGGTGGGGGAGGGTTCCTCCGTTAGGCTACCTGCCTGGCTTCTCTGTGGTGTCAGCCTTGGCTCACAGAGACAACAGAGCTGGATTATCTGAAATTAGAAGGACTCCAAGCATTGCCAGAGGTCAAGGAGAGCGAACCTGGAGAGGCCAGAGGTGTTTGCAGACTCTAAAGGCTCCAGGCTCTGTGGGGGACCCAGGCAATAGGCTCCCAGCCTGGGCAGGTCCCCTGAGTCCAAGCTTGTAGGAGTGATGGAGCCGCCCACCTTCAGGACGAGATGGGCATGGACAAAGAGATGGCCTGGAAACGACAGGCCCTTTCTTACAGGTTCTTGATGGTGTCAGGCCTAAAGGATTCTTACAAGATAATAGGGAGAGAAAGAGGCATCTCAACAACGCAACTGATGTCAGATTTGTGTGTGTGTGTGGCTACTCCAAGAACTGTGTGTGTGTGTGTGTGTGTGTGTGTGTGTGGTGGCAGGTGGGGAGTGGGGGGACTTTCAGAGTCAGATTTAAGTAGTTTAAGAACAAAGTAACGCAGCTTTCTCACATATAAAGGCCGTGGTCCAAACTCATGCATGCCTCATATAAGTGATATGTCCTATATTCCCAAAAGAGAGTCAACCTTTCTCTTTGAGCAACGCTTTTCATTCCCTCCTCGATTTGTTTGTACTAATAAGTGAATTTGGGCTTTCTCCCACACGTTTCCCTTTCTTCTTGTAGTTTTAAAACCTGTACTTACAAGAAGTCCGTGATAACACCACTCATTATATATATTTGGAGAGCCTCCGGAAAAAGCCATGTCCTTCAAAAACCTTGGGCCCAAACCAGCTGTAACAGTCCATCAAGAAGGGCTGTCTTTACTTCAACCTGACAAAAACGTTCCAACCTAATTTAGCCTTGTTATGGTATCAGAGTGATCTTCATCTACAAGAATTTCAAAAGGATCTCTTAGAACTTGAGGGGATTGTGTTTTTTCTTCTCGTTGGGCAGTCTAGTTGTCAAGGGCAGGATCTCAGATCTCTTCCATGAATGTGGTTGGGACACATGCTCCATCCCAACTTAGCCTCTGCCAAACTGGCGTCCGGATCTTTGTTGTGCAGGATCAGGAAAAGTTGAGAGAAGCAGGGAGGCAGGCAGAAAGGGGATGGAGGAGGAGTGAGGAGCGAGGAGGCCTGAATTCATCCAGACTACAGACAGGGAGGGGAGGGGCGAGAACAGAATGCTGGAGCCTGGGCCAGAGAATTCTGGGGGTTTGGTGTAGGAGGCTCTAGATGTGAGAGCTATTTCTGTGGGTTGGGAATTGGGTCCTCTTTCATGTTCTTTAGGGATCAGGAGCAGACATTGGATTAGAATTCTTTTAATTACTCTTTGGCTCATATGTGACTTTTTGCAGAGCTGAGCCACTTGGAGCTCTATTACTTTTTAGGGTTCCACACGTTTAGGCTCTACTGGATTTATGACAGAATAGTTCCTGTAAGGAGAGTGTCAACTTTTCTACCCGAGGTCTTAGTTAAGCAATTCGAGTCTGGATTCAGGGAAGCCTTCCTCCATCCTTCAGCAATTAGCTAGCCTTGACGTCCTGCCACCTGTTCAGTTATGACTCTGTTTTAGTGCTCATCCTCATCCCAGCCCCCTCAATACAGTAATTTGTCAGTCTGTGTTTGTCTCCCTTCCTTGGCTAGAAGGCTCTGGAGAGTAGGTACCAACTATGTTTTATTGCTCTTTACAGATTCAGCCCAATGCTAAATCCATACCTACTTGCTGGCACATACTAGGTCATCAGTAAATGTGTTTTGAGCAAATGTTTGAGGCTACCAATGGCTGTGATTTACTTAAGACTTCCAAATCGCTCTTTAATTAAGCCCATACCAAGGGCTTCTGGAGACATTCAAGCAGTATAGGATGGAACAGTCTAATAAATAGACTCTAACTTGTTGCTTCTGGGAACTGATCTAACTTAGGAAATGCATGTATCCAGGAAATGGTGTTGGGCTCTTGTAGTTGACTTTCTTATAAGTGATTCAGGGACCGGAAAGACAGTGCATTGGTGAGTTTGCAGATGATTCTAAGCTGGCCCCCAAATTTAGACTCATCCTCAACTCCTATTGTTCTCTTGTAACCCACATTCAATCCATAGCAAATCCTGTTGGCTTTATCTTCAACACATAGCCCCAGTCCCATCACTTCTTACCACCATCCCTGTCCCCAGTCCACCAATCGAAGCCACGACCTTGCTCACCAGGACTGTTGTAATGGCCTCCCGACTGGTCTTCCTACTTCCACTCTGGCCCCTGTGGTCTGTTCCCCACCTGCCAACCAGATCATGACCCTCTTCTCCTCAAAGCCCTCCAATGGTTTCCACTGTGCTCAGAGCAAAAGCCAAAGAAAGTTCTTTCAATCTGGCCCCTGCTGCCTCCCTAGCCTCCCCTAGCTCCAGGAACACCGGCCTCCTTGCACTTCCTCAAATGCACTGAGCACATTCCTAGTTCTCCTGCCGCACAAGGCTCCGCCCCAGATATCTGTGTGGCTTTTTCCCTCACTTCCTTTATGTCCTTCCCACTGAGGCCGCCCTTCTCCGGCCTCCCCAGTGCAGACTGCAGTTTCTGTGCCTGGCCCGCCCCGGCCTCCTTCCCTATTGAATTCTCCAGAGCACTTACCTCCATCTGACCTATATTTTGCTTTTTTATTTGTTTCTTATCTATCTCCTGGAGCATAAAGGTGCATCATGAGGGGGAGGACTTTTGTTTGCTCTGCGCACCATTGCATCCCAGTGCCTGGCACAGGGAAGTGCTTGACAGCGATCGGGGAATAAATATCAAGAGCTCTCACAGGCAATAGGCAATGGGTGGGTCGTTGCATGTGGCACGAGCCTTGGTTTCTGAGGTTCACAATGATCGTGGCAAGATGATCGTGTATACGTGTGGGATGTCTGTGGCCTAAGTGTTGAGGATTAATGTGGAATTCTTGCCTTGTTGCCTTCTTTAAGGGAGATCAAGTAGCTTTGGGCATATGGAAGGGCAGCTGAGCAAAAGAGAACCCAGGCATCCATGTCTGGAGTTCCAACAGTAGATGGAAATCAAAGGAGGTTATCCTTTGTGGTTAGACCTTGGGATACACAGAACCTCAGAGGAGAGGTCCTGGTCCCAGAGGACACATTTGGCTCATGTGTCAAGGACAGAGGAGCTCGGCCGGGGCTTGGGAAGCCTCTGCCTGGGAGGAGACGGGTGTGGAGGCTGCTCCAGAAGTCAGGTGGGGGGACACTGGGCTGGAATTGCCTGCACTTGAATGAGGTTCCCTGGATTCAGGAGCTTATCTTTGTAAGATGTTGTTTCCTAAATTGGATGGGCCTGGACACTGGATTATTCTCTGTGCCAAAATTTTTTTTTCAACTTGTACAGAGTTTTCATTTTAATACATCTTAAACTTTTTTTTTTAACTGGATGGGCTTCCACCCACACAAGATTGGCCTGGGGATGGGCAGTGCCGTGACAAGGAAGGATGTCTTGAGGTTTGTGGGTTTCTTCTGCCATGACCCAGGGAGTAGAAGCTTAGGGTTCCAGAATATCAAGCTGCCACAGAGATCTCTGGGACCCTAGTGAACCAGGCAGATGGCAAAATCCTGGTATGGTTCTGGTGTTTGGGGACAGAAAACAATTCTCAAATTCTTGTCCTCTTCCAACTGCTCTGAGTGCCCAAGGCCCTACAGAGGTTCATTGAGACCGAGATTTGGCATAGACTTTGTTTCTGGGGGGATGAGCCTATAGACTTGTCATTTCTAGGGGCCACCCCGATGTCCCTCTCGGGTTGTTGTCTATAAGTGTATTCTGCTGGAGTCTTACAGCATGTCCTGGTTTGCAGTAGGGTGCCAGCACGGTCCCTGGGAATCCTGATAGAACAAGGGCAACAAATAAGAACAAAGGCTTCACAAAGCCACAGGAGTGAACAAAAAAATGGCCCGTGAACTTGAGTGTGGGCAGGTGTAAAGGGAAAATACTCTGACCTTTGTTGGGAGGAAGATGGGCCCTGGACTGTGAATTTCAAACCAGGACAAGAACCAAGGTCAGGGCAGATTCTTCCCTTAACGTTAGAGGACCTGGTGCCCTTGCCAGAAAGCAGGGGAGGGATGGGTGCCCTGATGGGCAGACTGTTGGAGACTGTGATGTCTCTTGCGGGGAGGGAAGCCACGCAGAAAGGAGCACCCAACACGTACTGGGCCTTTCATGTCTGAGAGCACCAGAGAAACACCTGGAATGGTTGCTGTTCCCACTTCATAGATGAGGACAATGAAGCTCAGAAGTAGATCGTTTACTGACTATCTCGCAGCTTCCGAGTGTTGCAATGGAGCTCGGACCGAAGGCCATCCTCCTCACCCATCCCCTACTCAGTCCATTTCTTCCTTCAGCACACTCGTACCTGGGGCCCACCGTGTGCCAGGCCCTGCTCAGGGGCCGGGTACCCAGCCGTGGCCAAAGTAGGAATGTTCCTGCCCTCATGGGGCTTCCGATCTTTGAGCCGATCATCACAGCTGTGATAGCGCACAGAGGGGGCCACCAAGGTGCAATCATGGGCAGAGAATGGGGTGGGCTGTCCTCAGGTTTTAGGGTTAGGGACAGAGATAAGATGGAGTCCTGCGCGGTAAGGGCTGGGTGTGGGATGCACCTGGGCTGGGGGAGCAGCAGCGATGTCAGGGAGGGAAGGGGTCTGCATGTAATAGGAGTGAGCACAGGGGATGGGGAGGCAGAAGGTGTATGCCCAAGTGTATGCCCTTTCCTCCCTCGCGCGCGGGCTTCACCAGAGGGGAGCTCCATTCAGAAGAGGAATACAGCCCTGCCCAGTGGGTAGGAAACTTCTGGCCTTTGGGAGTCAGAAATGATGGGGGCTGGAAAATACCAGCAGCTTCCTGACAGGTGTGGACACAGTTCCACTGAGAGCTTCCGAACTCGTCATTAAGGCAAACGGAAGGCGGGGCTCCATCCTTTCTATGGGAAAGTCCTGGACAACAACCTGTCTTCCCCAGAGCACGAGCTCTGATCCCAGATCAGAAAAGAGGCTGGGGTGGAGCCCTGTGGGAGTGCGAGTGGGTGGGGTCCAGTGTGGGTGGAAGCCCGTCTACCATGGAGATCCCGATGGCATTTCTCACCGCCGAGGAAAGGAGCGGAGGAAGGGGGGTAACCCTGGTCAGATGCCTTCTCTGCCGAGAACTGCGTGTTAACCATTCCCCATGCCTCACTCCATGGAGGCCTTCCAGGTCTCCATCTCACAAGGGGGAAACTGAAGCACAGAGAGATTAAAGTAACTTGCCCAAGGTCAGTCTGCTAGTAAGGGTGTGCTTTGCCTTCCTGACTCCAAAACCCATGTTTTTTCCTGCGAACCAGGCTGAGTGGCAGCAGATGAGCCAGGCGAAGGAGGGGGCGGGACCAAAGGAGCAGGATCTAGGGGTCGTTCTGGGGGAGGGGAGTGATGACGGGTAAGGGGGGGATGGTGAGGACAAGGGTCCACAGGTGGAACTCTGGCGTACTGGGCTGGGCTTTGCTTTCTGGACAGACTGACTTGGGTTCAAATCCCCCCTGTGCCAGTTGCTAAAATCCAGCAGATAGAGGGAACATCTTGAATATCCCAGTTCTCCCCGCTGCCCCTCCCCCAGCCTGCTCCCCCAAGAGGAGGCCCCCATGGCTCCTCTGGCCTCTGGCTGCCTGAGTAAGCAGTCCCCCAGAAGAGCCTGACTCATTCGCCTTGGCTCCCTGCCACCTGAGCTGCAGGGAGGACAGTGGCCCAGTGGCCCCGTACCTTCTAGCTTGGTCCGACTGCCCAGCCCCCTCAGGGGGCCAGAGCGGGACAATCCCACCAGGACTCTGCAGCGGCTCCCTGCAGAAGCCTCAGCCTGCCTTTCATCACCAGGCACACACCTGTGCTGCCTTATTGTACGTGGTTGCGTGTCAATGTGTCACCGTCCCTCACTAGACTGTGAGCTCTTGCAGGGCAGGGATGAGCCTGAGTCATCTCCTGTCCCCGGTGCCCACGACAGGATCTGGTACAACACAGGGGCTGCTCAGCAAATATTTGTTGAATTCCCTTTCTAATCGAACGGGAAATTTCCCCACCCTTGCCTGGGGACGATCCCTGGTGGAGACAGAGCCCCGTGTCTGTACTTGCGAGGCTCACGCCGCCGCAGCAGCCCTGGGATGCAAGGCGTGCAAGGCACCTGCCACATTTCGGCATTGTTTCTTCCTGATGCTTTCGTTCCAGCCCATTCTCACTTTCTGTCTTGGAAAATCACAAGGAAACTCCACGCTGCTCCTGGAATTCTTGCCAACGTGATTCAAGCGGAATTGAGCACATGGCACTGGGTTCCCACACAAACAAAGACGTTGCCACTTTCAGCTCGGTGGCTTCCTTCCTTCTGCCAGCTTGGGCCCCCCGCCTTGCCCAGGCAAGAGGGGCAGCGTGCATGCGTGTCTGGCCGCATTGTCACCCACGAGGCGCCCCATGGCGGGTGCACCTAGGGTTGGGTGGGGGGTTGTGAAACAGACACAGAGGCCAGCTCCCCAGGGAGCAACCTGGACACTCACCACATCCCCATCCCGACTCACTCGCCACTCACCCAGGGTTTCCAGCATCAGGCCTTTTTCCAGTTTCTCACTTAGCTGAGCCCCTTGGAGTAAACTACCTACTTTCTCTGTGTCTCGGTGTCTTCCTCTGGGGCATGGGGATGGTCACAGCACCAGAAAGCTTGGGGATTCAATGGGATGCGATGAAAGTACCATGCGTGCTTGGTATACAGAGAGCACTCAGTAACTGTTGGTCATGATGCTGATGTCCTGTGTTCTCAGAGCTCAGGTCTTCACAGGGCAGGACGTTCCTCGCCTATAAGCCCCTGGACTGTGAAAGCAGTCACTTCCATGCTGGGACCCTCCCAGGTGCACCATGTGAGAGCAGGTTTGGATGAAGTCTCCCATCCAAATCCAGTGTCGAGAAACGGAAAGAGGAGCTGGGCTGACATGTCGATTAGGCACGTAACTGGCCCAACTGTGGTTCTCTCCAGTCCCTCCCTGCAGGCTGGCGAGCAAAATTTAAATGCTGGGTTCCTGGGAACACATTTTAGGCTGAACCATATCTACTCTGTCGTTGGGAGATTGTCGAATCTCCAGGGAGGAAAAAGTGTGGCATTCGCCACTTGTGAGCTGAGGGACTTGGGATAGATGACTCACCTCCTCCCATGCCTGTGCCCTCGTCTGTGAATGGAGTTGATAACTGCACTCCACCAAGGGTGTCAGGGAGACTTGGGTCAGTCTGGGGTGTCAGGGGCTTAGCCGTGGTATGTTCCCAAGAGCGGCTGCCTTAACCAGTGATGTTTTGTCCTGAAGCCTCTGAGGTTTAACTGGAGCTCCCCTTTGCTAAGGGCTGTGTTATCCCCACTGGAAGGCAGAGCTGTTTTGGGAACTAGCCCCACTGCATGTCGCCAAATGAAAGGGACACCAAAACTGATGGTCCCCTAGGTGGGGGGACTTGGCCCAGAACTTGTCACAGGACGAAACTTCTGGGATTAGAAGCAAAGTGGCCTAAAGGGCTGGGGACTCGGAGTGGCTGGATTTGAACAGTTTTTCCACGCCCACTCCCAGGAGGGCCTTTGCAAGTTCCTTAATTTTTCCAAGCCTCAGTTTCTTCACCTGAAAAATGGGCGTGATAATATGCCTCTTTGTGAGACTAGAGAATTAATAACAGTTTATTAATTATATTCTAAGACACTATTCTAGGCCACCCTGTGATGTACTTAACAACTATTATAGCCTCACTTGACAGTTGGGGAAACTGAGGCACAGAGAGGTCAGTAACTTGCTCAGGGTCACTCGTTCATCCCATTTCCTGACCTGTTCCCTGCTCCCTCTGCTCTCGTCTCCGGCTCCCCTGTACATGGGAATCATGACTGAATTGCTCACATTTCCCCAAACTCGCCAGGCTAAGCCACGCCTCTCTGCCTTTGTGTTCCTTCTGCCTGCATTGGCTGTCTCCTCATCTCCCGCTGACTCAGTCTTGCCTGTCCTTCAAGGCTCACCTCAGGTGTCTCCTCCTCCAGGAAGCCCTCCCGCCTAGGCACTAGAGGTAGGCGCTCCTTTAGCCTGGCCTCCCGTAGACGCAGGCTTGCACCACCTGCACAGGAATAACGTATTCGATTTCCTTAGCACTTTCTTTCTCCTGGGCGTGTGTGAGGCCGTTTGTACCCCTCCTCAATGGGGTTGCCCTTTTTCTCCATTTCATGGTTGAGGAGACAGGACTTGAACTCAGGTTAGTTCTCCCGGAGGCAGCTGGGTACACGTTCCCTTTAACTAATCTCTTTTGCTGGACCCTGGCTTATTTATGTCTCTGTCCCCCCCGGGGCCCCACACCACATAGGTATTCGAACAATAGTTGTTGAATGAATCCTGAGCGCTACTTCTAGAATAATAATAGTTAAAAAAAAGGACAGACCTCAGTCAAGTGCCCCAGGTTCCCATCCTCCGGGCTGGCTGAAGACAAGGCCTCATCAGGACAGAAGCCCCCTGAGCGCAGACCCCTCCCTGCATCGGTCCCCACGGGCCCACTCCAGGGCCTGGCCGTAGCAAGTGCTCAGAATATACGGAGTGACGGGTAGGTGCGTCTCCCCCTTGCGGGTGACATCTCGGACAGCTCTGCTCTCTGTGAACGCAGTCTGCATGGGGGCCCCCCGAATCTGAAGGTCTTTGGTTTAAGCCAAGGGGTACTTAAAGGAATGAGTGATCTCCGCTCTCCCCCGAATCAGAGAAATTGGAGGTCCAATGAGTACCGCACGCACCAGTGAGAAATGACAAAGCGATATAGAAGCGAAAGCCCTCAGAATACCCATCCTTTCCAGCATCCTGAGTTTTTTTCTTTTTAGAGCAAAGCCCTGTAATATTAATAAACGGCAGTGTGAAGGGTAGAAAGTGACTCTTTCCCTTTGACATGGTGAAGATCACAGGGACTGGAGGGACCTTTAATCTTTATTAATGCGTCTCAGGGGGGCCTCTCCCACAAGCTGTGGGAAGCAGACATGCAAAGAGTTTGCTTGCTCGCGGTCCTCAGCCTCCCCGGGCGCCTCAGATGACTGCCTGATACCGTTCAGAGTCCAGCAAAGCCACGTCACGGGGACCTGCTGTGTCCCGGGCAAGAACAAGGCAGCCCTAACCCAGCTCCCATCTGTGGGGGGCTGGATGACGAGGGAAATTCAGGACACGGGCCTCGGTCACATGGGCCCGCTTCTAACCAAGGGCACCGATGCCCTGAAGAGGCTCAGGAGGAACCAGGCTGTCAGGTGCAGGGACGAGCACAAATCATGCCTAGGAGGGGCCACACCTGAGTTCATTAAGGAGCACAGCCAATAATCAACACCTTCATTTCCAAGGGCTCTCCTCTGCACTGCCTGGCTGACCGCTTCTTCCCACCCCTCCTTCCCTATAGCTGCACCCGCCCGGGCAGGAGGGGGCCAGACAGGTCTGTAACTTGATACCGTGCAGACCTAATTTCACAGACTGAATGAGTCAGGAATCGCAAGACAGGTTCAGGCGTGCGCAAGAGAATTGAAAAGTTTTATAGTAAGGATATGAGAGCCGAGAAAGTTGCAGGATCACACACACACACACACACACACACACGTGAGTGCATGTGCATGCTGAGAAATGAAGAGGCATATTTTGACATTCATTCTTTCAAAAATACTGAAAACCCCGCGGTGGTAAGCACTGTTCTGGGCACGGGGGATGCAGTGGTGGACAGGACCACTGAAGCTCCTATTTCCCCAGAGCCTATGTTCATCCCAGTGTTCTTGGGGGAGTTTCTCCAGGAGCCAGGACGGAGCAGGTTAATCTCACTAAAGCCACATTATAATTCAAAGTGGGCAGCCACCACCAGCACCGCACTTTCTGCACCAGGGATCTAAGCTCAGGGAGGTCAACCTGTCCGAGGCTGCACGCTAGGTTGGGGACCAGGATCAGAGCCTGGTTTCCAGGCCTCTTCCCTTTCTACTCACCGCTCAGGGGCGACAAAGAAACCTGAGCTGGGAGGGCTGGTGCAATCCGGGAGGAAGAAGCCGGGTGAAGTGTGCTCAAATAAAGCATCACCTAATTCGATTATATTTGCTAGACTGCAGTGTAATAAAACGGAGTTCCTCATAAGCATCATCTTCTAATGTTTATAGAACAGGAAAACAGAGTTAAGATAGGAATTTCCAGGGAGAAAAGCATGTGTTTTAGGCTAAAACGTAAAGAGAATAGACCCAGAAGAAATCGATTCCTGATTTTACAACTCAACTCTGATGATGGGATGCCTGGTGCACCGGGTGGCTGGCTCCTTGGGGAGGGCTGGGCGGCTGCCCTGGGGGGCACTCCTGGGGAGGGGAGGTCCTACTGGAAGGACCCCAGGATGGGGCAGAGGGGCCTGTGGGAGACTCATTAGATGGCAGGAATGCTGGCAAAGCAAAGGCTTGGGGGACCTGCCGGATTTATTCCAAACACCTCTCTCCTTGCTCCTCTCCAGCCTTTGGCTTGTCCTCCCAGTGTCCACCCTCACATGCAGACAGAGTGATTTTTCTAGCAAGAGTCGAGCCTGGTGATTAGCATGTGGATCCTGGGGCCAGGCTGCCTCGGTTTGAAGCCTGGTGTGCTGCTTCCCAAGCTGTATGACCCTGGGCAGCTTACTTGCCCGTTCTGGACATGCATTTCCTCACCTCGAAATGAAGGTTGAAGTTGTGCCAGACTCGAGGTTGTCATGAGGCTAGAATGAGCCAGTGTGCCTGAAGCACTTAGAGTGGGGCCTGGCACATAGTAGATGCTCAGTTAGCACGAGCTGCTCTCATTATTTTAAATCTGCATATAGCACTCCCCTTTCTAAAACCCATGAGTGGGAGCTGTTTGTTGCCCTCAGAGGAAAGCCACACCTACCAGCCTGGTGTTCAAGGCTTTTTGTGATCTGGCCTCTGCTGGCCCTTCTAGAAGCTTTCTGTAGTGTGCGTGGCTCCATCCCTGTGTTCTCACTGGCCCCAGGGCCCAGCAGCCCCTACCAGTACCTTGCTCTTTCCCTCCGCTGGGCTTTGCTGGTACTTCTTCCTCCGCAAGGATCCCCTGCCCCTGCCCATATGCAACGTGGAATTCGCTTTCAGACTCAGCTCCTGTCCTGGAGAGAACTTGAACCTGTCCACCCTGGAACTCACCACTCTCTCTTCTGAGTGCTGCTGTGGAGCCTGCTGAGGAGTCTGGCCCCCGGTCCCCTTGTGATTTCATTGTTCTGACCCGTTCACACGGCCGTTGCCCCCACTCGACAGTTAGGGCCTGGCCCTGTTTCTGAGCTCCCAGTCCTGTCCAGTCCAGTGCCTCAGTCAGTGGCTGCTGAATCAATTTGCCCATTTAACAGGAAGGAAGTGTAGGTCAGAAGGGGCACTTGCAAGCCAGTTATTATTATAAAGTAAGCACATGCCTAGTGATGGGGAAATGTTAAGTCCATGCAGAACCTTGAGAAGCTGTTCAGATGATTTCCCTGGTTAAAAACCCTCTGAGACCAAGAGCCTGGGGAGGGAATGCTGCATTTTGCCATCGCATCGCCTCTGGATCAGGGAGGAATAAAGCGAGGGTTCATGTTTCTCCTTCGAGAAATTAGGTCACTGGGTGTTGTTAAGTGTGCCTTACAGAGCTATGCTAATCAGTTCTCTTCTGGCCTAAATATCTGGTAATTATCTTGGATTTTTTGCTTTGCCAGACTTGGCTTCCTAAAGCAGTTTATCCATGCTGTTACTTCTCAAGATCTTCACGGGTAATGGTAACCACCAGCACCAAACGGCAAGCACGTCCGGCTCCTGCCTGGTGCCTGGCTCTGTTCTAAGTGGTTCACGCACTCGGACGGCTCAGATTTCCGCACAATCAGGAGGCAGGTGATACTATTGCTCACTGCTTCCAGGGCCTTTGCCACCTTTGCTGAGCTCCCGGCCCTCTCTTCCTCCTCACCGCTGTTTCCCACTCCTGCTCCACTCTTCGTCCTGGCCACACAGAGCATGGGGCTTCCCAGGCACAAGCCAGAGCTTCAGGGTCTGGGCTCCCTGCCTTCCCAGGTGCTCTCGCCCACCCACCCTGGGATGTCCACCTGCCTCGGGTCTGGATCCCCCCATGCATCCTCTGAGGTCTGGCTTGAGTCAAGACTCTGCCAGAAAGTTCTGTCTGAACTGTCATTGCACTCAGAGTCCAAACCACCTGCTTTGATGTTTGGCAGTCCACTGGTTGTGTGTGCATGAGTGTGCATGTGCATATACGAACATGTGTGCACGAGTGTGCATGCACGAACACAGGGGCACATGCATGGATGAACATGTGTGCACACATGTGCGAACAGGTGTGTAATGCATGAATATACGTGCACGTTCATGTGTGAACACACGTGTACACAAGCATGTATGAACATGTGTGCACGAGTGTGCATGTGCGAACATGTGTGTGCATGTGTGTGCATGCTCCTGTGATCACTCTCTTTCCATATTTAGATTATACACTGTTTGAATACAGGGATCAAGTCTCCCTGTGTCTCTTAGCTCCCGTAGAATACCTATCTAAATATAAGATTCCCCTTATGGGGACAAACTTCGTCCATTCAAAAAAAATCAATAACAAGCCTGTATTAAACATCCATTGTGTACCAGATACTGTGACCAGCACTGGGGTGTTGGGCTGGACCATGACTGACTGTTGATGGGAGGGCAAACATGAAGAAAGAATTGAGGAAAAACCCAATAGATTTGTGGGCAGTTCATCTTTTGAAGCTCAGAACTCCACAACCCAACTTTTGACCTAACATATCAAATTATGTCACTTACAAATAACATTGAACATGAAATGTAAATACAGATTCTATAGCTTAGCATCTTCTGACTAGTTGGCTTGTTTGGAGGGATCTATTTTTTAAGTTTGTATATTTATAACCTGAGGATCTTGCTGGGCTGTTACGGAAAGAATGATTATCATAGTAGCCAGATAACTGAGCTTTAAAATAGGCTCTACCCACAATGTGATCAGTGTCCAGAACACTCTCAGGGCAGGCCTCCTCATACCTATTTCTCTGAAGGAGAAACTGAGGCTCAGCGTTTAATTTATTTGTCCAAAGGTCAGGCAGGGCTGCTGGGATTGCCAGCCGGGTCCAAAGTGTCTGTTCTTTACTGGTTTCTGTGCCTACGCTTCTGAAGTTCTAAAATTATAGAGAAAGAAAGAAATGTTTTGACCTTGTGCTAATACATTTTCTATAAGGTCAGAAATAAATAAGTGAAAATTAATCTGGCGAATCTGCAAGCGGGCTGAAAAATACCACTCTACTTTCCCCTTGGATTCGACCTCCATAATTGGGCTACTCATTGACAGCTGATTGGTTTAAATAATTCATACCCTTTCGTGATGCCTATTGCTTGGAATTGGCATTTGCTTGATGAGGTCTGTGACTGACGGGCAATTACAGGCTGACATGTTCCAGAGACGGGCTCAGAGCCGCCACCTCCCCCAGCGTCTCTGTGTCAGGACCTCACCGTTCTGTAAAGCACGGACTGGTCAACAGACAACACTTTGGATATTCGGACCACATGGGCATTCCCAGCCTTCCTCTTGACCGAAGGAAGAGGGCTGGCTGTGTTTCCTGGGACCCCTGAGGTGTTTGTGCTCAAAGTTACAGATGTGACTGGAGCTGTGTGCTCCAAGGGTCTGCCTGGAGCCCCTACCTCCACGTCCTGCAGGACAAAGCTCCCATCTCCTTCCCAGGCCATCAGGAACCCAGAGCTTCTGCTACGGAGGTGGGACTCCAGTTTCTCCCAGGCCTTCACACAGGAAAGATGCTTCCACTAGTGGGGGCAAGGGCAAGCCTTTTTGAAGAGAAGAGAGGTGTATCCAGAGAAAAGAGGGCAGGGATGGGAGAGGGGCTTAGAGGGGCAGAACAGTGGTAACCCCAACAAAAGGCAAGAAAGAAGGGCGCTAAGGAGTGATGGGAAGAAGGAGACAGATGAAATTTATAGAAAGGCTAAAAATCTTTTCTCGGACCCAAGGTATGAGAGACAAGAGGAACACAGACCTTACTTAGAGCCACAGCTGCTGGGCCTGTGTGGAGGGGAGGTGAGGAAGTGGCCCAGGGAGGGGTGACCTTTTGGACGGATGGGAAGGGGACAGGGAGCAGGAGGAGGCTGAGAAACCCCAAGTACAGAGGCGTCCTCCACCAGGCTGGGTTCAGTGCAGCTCTGCGCAGATAGATAGCAGCGACGCTGATTAGCTGGGTCTTAGGATGTCAGATTCCCCCAGCTTGTTGGGGTGACCTTGAACTTGGGAGCAGTTTCCGTTCCCTTCCAGCTCTCACTCAGTCTGCCTGCCCCACGCTCCCAGCAGACATGCTACCTCCCACATCATTGCCACCGTCAGACTTCACCGGATCCCCCCCCCTTTACACATGGGTTCCCTATAGCGGTGGCCTGCCCTGACCCCCTGAATCTGAATCTGTGTTTTAACCAGACCCTGGGGGGGCTTGTGCACATCGAAGTCTGACAAGCAAACCCAAGGATCGTAGGCTCTGTGCGCAGAGGATGGCATCTCCCTTGCTGACTGCTTTGATCCCTAAGCATAGGGCTGGACACATCCTGGGACCTTAACAGATCCATGTTGAAGGAGTGAAGTAATGAATCTCTGCAGAGGCAAAGACAGTGGAGTGGGGACGGGGCCCAGTGATGGGAAAGAAGGCGATCCATCAAACTGAGTAGGCAGCAAGGATTAGGAGAAGGTAGAAAAGACTGGAAGTCGAATTCTCTGAACTCCAATAATGGCAGGACTATTGGTAAACCTTTTATGTGGACAGTAGCCTGTCTATGAAGAAAACATCTTGCAGAACACACACTGATCTCTTTTACAAATTCTTAAATGTCGTAGAAACAGCATCTGCATGGAGGGGTCATTCCAGTGGAAAGAAGAGGCAAGAGCACTGTGGGCAGGGGGGCAGGGGGTGCGAGGGGAGACGTGAAGAAGGAGGTGTGACCCCAGGAGCTGGGAGAAAGCAGAGAGGGCAGGCACCCTGCTGCCACACTGTTGCTGGAGGAAGCAGAGTCAGTGAGCTCGGGCAGGGGAAGAAGGGCTTTGGACTCTGCCCAGAGGTTCCAGCCTCCATGCCAAGCCCCCACCTGAGCAGCGCGCTTTACAGTTGACAAAGTACTAGAGTTCTAACATGTCATCTCTACCTGTCACTTCCAGGAACTGACAATGCTCGGAGGAGTGGGAAAGGTGGCCTCGTGCGTCCAGAGGGGATAGTGCGGTGAGTGAGGGGACAGGGTGATCCGGTAACAGGCCATGTGACTCTCTCGCAACTGCACTTGATTGCTGGTGGGCCATGGGGCTTGGGCAGCTGGTGGCCCATCCCTCCCTCAGGATCAAGAAAGGCCTGGTGGTGCCCATGCTTGGACCAAGTCAGCCCTGGGGACTGAGGAGATCGGCTGGCTGGGCCCCCACCCTGCGGCAGACAGCTGCGGGCTGACGTTGGTCTGTGGATGATGGTGCCACGGGGCCAGGCCGCCATCTTGGCTCTACCGCCTCTGAGCAGGGGGAGGGGCGACCACGGGAAAGCGACTTCACCTCTTCCCCAGCGTGGACCCAGGGTAAACTCATTTCATTCTCATTAAATGCTTAAACCCCACCTGTGACAGGGGCCCTGTTAATCCCCGTTTGACAGATGAGGAAGCCAAGGCCTAGGGCAGGCCACCGGAAGAGTTGGATTGAACACAGGCAGTTTGAGACCCTAGGCCTTGCTCTGACTCACGGTGCCCTGTGCTGCAGGGGCTCAAGGTGGGTACCCAAGAGCCAGGCTTGCAACCCGCTCTCTGCTGATTGGCTGTGTGAATCTCCCTCAGCCTCCTTCCTCATCTGCACAAGTCTAACCATAAGAGCATCTCCAAGGGTTGCTGTTAATCAGGATTAAAATGGAATCATACAAGCCAGTCATTTTGAACAGCGCCCGGCACATAGTAAGTGCTCAGTGAATTCTGGCTCTTGGTATTCAGACGCCTGGGGGAGCATGGATTATGGTAGCTTAACGAGGCGAGCGATTGAAAAGTATCTGTCCTTTCCCCTCTTCTCCTTCTCTGACCCAACAGGTAAGCCTCGGAGAGTTTCTGAAGCCAGGTGGGAGTGAATTCCGTCCTGTGACGCGGCGCTTTTGGATGCTGACTTTTTCCAGAGAGCTGGGAGTACATCCAAGATGGCAAGTCTCATTTGTATGGATAATGGTCCTAGGAATTATGTCCCATCAAACAACCACGGGCCTGCTGGGCTACATTAAGCTTCTGATGTCACCCTGCCAGCCGAAGACATGGCTGTCATTGTGGTGTCAGGGGCTCCAAAGGGCCCAGCTCCCCGCTCCCTCCCTTTCCATAGGGAGATATTTGAGAAAGAGAGGGAGGGAGGGAAAGAAAGGCTGATCTGAATACTCTGAGCTGCCACTGACAACAGAGCCAATCAACAGGCATGACAAGACGGTAGTGGCAGTCGCTGTCCTCAGGGAGGCGCTCTCTGTGCTAGCGGGCTGGATCCTCACAGCGACCCCAGGAGGCGGGCGTAGCCCCCATCCCTCATTTTTAGGAGGCACCGAGAGGGAAGCCGATTTGGAGGCCGTGGCTGCTTACCAGTCACGCCGGACGTGTGGGGTACCAAGGCCCCTTTGTGGCCCCGCCCCAGCCCTCGCGGAGGAGGCCAGCCATGGGATTTGTGCGGCCACACATGGATTTTCACAGATGCAGTAGATCTTGCCCTCCCTGTCGCTGTAACCCCACACCAGCTGTCTGCACTTGGACCTTGCTTTAATTACTATGGTCTTGGAAGGGCCTCCAAACCTGACTCTTTGGTGGCAGCAGCAGATCCTTCTCTGGTTGGGACCACGGCCCTCTCTTTAGGAGAAGAGTATTTGCCACCTGTAACTAAGGCAAATTGCTACCACTCACGGTGTACCTGCCGTGTATCACGCACGTATCCCCGGTCAGGAGCTCACTCCATAGCAGTATTGCTCGTCTTGCCAGTGAGAACCGCGAGGCTCAGAGAGGCGAAGTCACTGGCCTCAGGTCACCAGCTGACTCCTATTTTAAGTCACTGGAGTCTCAGATCCACCCTGCGAAGCGCAGGCCTTGTCCACACCCCTTTCCAGGGAGCCTGCTCGGAGGAGGTGCTCTGTGAGAGGGTCCTTTGTACCCTGTGGCTCCCGGCGGGGCTGTTAGGAATTAGCTGCCCTGTCTGTTTTCCGGAGGGACAGACAGCCTCGGAAGGTGAAGAAAGGGCCTCCGTCAAGGTCACACCACCCAGAAGTGGAAAAGCAGACCGCCTCTAGCCCAGATCTTCTGCCTCCACATCTGGTGCCCTTTCCCCTACCCGGCTGCTTGGAACATCTCCGGCCAGCCTCGGCGAGTGCCCTGGAAAACTGGTAGGGACCTCATTTCCCTCAGCTGCCAATTGGAAGACTTGTCTCTCTTTCTGCCTCTTGTAATGTGAAGTGTGTGTGTGTGTGTGTGTGTGTGTGTGTGTGTGCGCGCGCGCATGCGCATGCGTGTGTATTTTAAAAATCTTTTGTCAGCACCAAATTCATCTGAAATTGCAGCAGGAATAATACTTCAGTGTCCTCTTTATGCTCTTTGGTTCTAACAATCTTGCGGTATCAAACGGCCTCCGCTTCAGAGGAAAAATAATAATGAACGACTTAAAATAACTCTGCGGAGGAAAATGAAGGTTTGATTTGAATTGCAGAGGGAATGGCTCTCTTTCAGTCCCTCTCTCTCCACTTCCTGGCAAAGGCTTTCAGACTCTGCGAGATCCTTCTACGTTCAAAGATTCCAAGAGCCCAGGAAAACCAGAGTCAATTTATTTGATCTAAAAGTGTATTCGTTAGGCATCCATCCCCGTAATTCCAAAATACCCCCAGTATCCCCTTAAGAATAGGAAACGTTGGTGCTTTGGTCTCTCCTTTCTTAAGCATCGTACAGGGCACAGGGAATGATATGGTTTCCCTACCACTCTACCGTCTACACGAGCATCTTTCTCTGGGATGTGTCGGAGTGGTCCATATGCCACCGAAGCCTATCTCATTAATCACTGTGATCTGTCTCAATAGAAGGGAATTCTCAGAAGGAGCTGAAATGCAGATTTAACCGATGAGGTCCTATCTGGGCAGATTCATTATAACTCCTTATATAGGTCCCAAGAGGACCTGGCAGGTCAGGGATGTACCATCCGCTTTAATAGAAACCCTACTTAACCCACATGGGCATAAATGAAGCTGAGATTACTGGAGAAGTTTATACTGGCATGTGCTGGCCCCGTGGCTCTGTTCAATCGTAATAAAGTTCTGCGGATTTAATACATTTTCTCCGTAGAGTGTCCACGGCGGACAGAGTTGTGAACAGCACATTCTGTTTCTGCCATGAGAATAGTTCTATTCAACCAAGTGGCCAATAGGAACTCAGTTAATTAATAAAAGTACATTCCTTTTAAGTACGGTTTTGAGTACTGTTGTGGCTCGGCTGCCCCCTGATTGCATGGACTTGAACAAAGCCAGTTGGGAGGTCGCTAATATGAACTTACTACTCAGCTGTTATTTACAAAATGTACTTTGAGGCTCCGAGTCACGAGGTCAGGCAACAAGGGCAGTGGGTGGAAAGAAGAGAGAATTGGTGTTGAATTTGTTGATATGCTGAAGCTCAAAGGGAGGGTGGCTGCTCACCAGGCTCACATCCCAGGTAAAATGAGGCCACACCAAGTTATGGAATTGTTACCTCTCCAAATGCCAATTGGGGTTGGCTTTCAAAGCACTGCAGAATGAATCACACCCTGTCCTGGCTGAGGTTTTTGGGGTAGGAGGAGGAAAGCCTGGCTTCGTCCAACGTTACATGAGGGGGAGCCAGCAAGTCTGCAGAACTGGGAGAAAATGACCATCAGTCAGAAGCTCAATTTTTAACCCTTGTGTGAATCAAAGGATGCTTCCTCATCCCCTTCCCCTCTGATCTTAGAGAATCAGCCCACTCTCTCTATCACCTTCTACTACCCTCTTTCCACACACATTCACATTTGACCCAATTCCCCCTTCTATCCAAAGACGCGACCCAATTCTCGAGCGTTCTCCCCCACAGTTCTGACCCAATTCTCTCATCATTTCCACAAAGACGTGACCCAATTTGGCTCCATCCTTCCCCATGTACATGCGATAACATTCCCCCTACGCCTCCCCACACTACAGATCTGACCTAATTTCCACCTCCATGCTAGTCATTCACACCTGTTCCCCTCCCCTGCCCCAGTGGACCAGAGCCAGACGCTTACCTTCCCTTTCTACAGGTGACACTGGCCCCTTCTTTTAATGCTGAAGACACGGCTCTACCTCTGGCGGCAAACGTTTCTCTCCCCAGGTACATTTACAGGGATTTGACCTGATTCTCCCACTCCTCAAACCCTACTCGGGTCATTGATGTCATCACACCCCCTCTCCCCAAAGACACGTGGTTTGTGTTATTGCTGGAATGTCCAGCCCTCCGACAGAGCCAACGTTCCCAAAGTTTTCAGCACAACCCAGGGCAGACAGTTATTTTGGCACTTGGCATGACCGGAGGAAACTGCACAGCTGCCCGTGCCTTAATCTGATGTTCAGTTATTAGGTTATTTTTGAAGAAATCATTTTGTTGGCAGCATATCCGTCAGCATTTTGAATTTTCTTTTTTTAAAAAAATATGATGTGTGAACAGTCCTGGTGAAGTGTTGTGGATAGCCCGGGGCTAAAGGTCTTTACAGGAAAATGTGGAAAAGAGCAAAGACACCAGCCACCAAACACCCCCCTCGCTATGTCAGTGGGACTCCTTAAGAGGGTATAGGAGATTGCTCTCCATGGACTCCTCATTCTCGGCTGCTACCTAATTAAAAAGTAAATATGTTTCAATTATCACAAATGATTTTTATTTAGCCACTAGGAACCAGACCACAATCATTTTTGCATTTCATAAAAGCTCCTAAGCAGCTATCGGGTGACAAGGACATTATGTACTATCAATTTTGGGGACTGATTCGGGTGAATGACCTTGGGCTGGGGGCAGGTGGTTGAGGGAGGGTGCGAGAGGGCTTTTGGAGCCTCGTCCTCCTTTCTGTAACTGTTTACTCGTCCCTGTCCAGCGGTCCACTTGTGTTTGATGCAGGAAGAGCCTGCTGCTCTCCTCGCTTTTCTCTGAACTTGGCTGAGCTGGGGCCACACTCGGGGTGGAACTAGAATTAGAAATAGTTGTTGTTTTGATAAGTCCAGCATATTGCTATGAACAGAGTTTCTCTTCTAAAATGAAGTTACATGAGTTAAAAGGCTTTGGATACTGTGAAGAATATTCCAGATGTTCTTATTATGATGACAATCCCTATGATCATCACTGCCATCACAATCTTGATCATCACCACCTTCATTACTACCTCTTCATCACCATCACCATCACCACTACCACCACCACCATCACCATCTCCACCATCATCACCACCACCATCACCACCACTACCACTACCACCATCACCATCTCCACCATCACCCCTCCCCCCACCACCACCATCACCCCCACCACCACCACTAACACCACTAACACCACCAGCACCACTACCACCACCGTCACCATCACCACCATCACCCCCACCATCACCATGTGGCATCACTAC